>NW_028123428.1:0-370138 GCF_965194805.1 Balaenoptera borealis
AACTCTTCTCCATGGCTGGACCCTCAAATAATATTCCTTTACGTGCTAAGGGGTATCTAGAGAGTGGGATAGGTTTAATAACTACCCTAACCCTAACGCGTACCCTAACCCTAACCCCTACCCTAACCCTAACACGTACCCTAATCCTAACCCGTACCCTAAACCGAGCCCTAACCCTAACACTAACCCTAACCCTAACCCTAACCCATACCCTACGGCGTACCCGCACCCCTTCCCAAACCCGTAACCTAAGCCGTACCCTAAGCCTAACCCTAAGCCTAACCCTAACCCTAGGCTACCCTTGACTGCTTCTGCCTCCAATAGATTTCCTAAGCACTACTGTTTTAAGGAACAGCTTAAAAAGAGAATCCTAATGTGATTTCTTTATAATGGGTGTGTTCCTTATCTTATCCTAGTGTCTAAACTCTTCTCCATGGCTGCACCCCCAAATAATATTCCCTTACGTGCTAAGGGGTATCTAGAGAGTGGGATAGGTTTAATAACTACCCTAACCCTAACGCGTACCCTAACCCTAACCCCTACCCTAACCCTAACACGTACCCTAATCCTAACCTGTACCCTAAACCGAGCCCTAACCCTAACACTAACCCTAAACCTAACCCTAACCCATACCCTACGCCGTACCCGCACCCCTCCCCGAACCCGTACCCTAAGCCATATCCTAAACCTAACCCTAAGCCTAACCCTAACCCTAGGCTACCCTTGACTGCTTCTGCCTCCAATTGATTTCCTAAGCAGTAGTGTTTTAAGGAACAGCTTAAAAAGAGAATCCTAATGTGATTTCTTTATAATGGGTGTGTTCCTTATCTTATCCTAGTGTCTAAACTCTTCTCCATGGCTGGACCCCCAAATAATATTCCTTTACGTGCTAAGGGGGAGCTAGAGAGTGGGATAGGTTTACTAACTACCCTAGCCCTAACGCGTAACCTAACCCTAACCCCTACCCTAAACCTAACACGTACCCTAATCCTAACCCGTACCCTAAACCGAGCCCTAACCCTAACACTAACCCAAACCCTAACCCTAACCCATACCCTACGCCGTACACGAACACCTCCCCGAACCCATACCCCAAGCCGTACCCTAAGCCTAACCCTAAGCCTAACCCTAACCCTAGGCTACCCTTGACTGCTTCTGCCTCCAATAGATTTCCTAAGCACTAGTGTTTTAAGGAACAGCTTAAAAAGAGAATCCTAAAGTGATTTCTTTATAATGGGTGTGTTCCTTATCTTATCCTAGTGTCTAAACTCTTCTCCATGGCTGGAACCCCAAATAATATTCCTTTACGTGCTGAGGGGTATCTAGAGAGTGGGATAGGTTTAATAACTACCCTAACCCTAACGCGTACCCTAACCCTAACCCCTACCCTAACCCTAACACGTACCCTAATCCTAACCCGTACCCTAAACCGAGACCTAACCGTAACACTAACCCTAACCCTAACCCTAACCCATACCCTACGCCGTACCCGAAACCCTCCCCGAACCCGTACCCTAAGCCGTACCCTAAGCCTAACCCTAAGCCTAACCCTAACCCTAGGCTACCCTTGACTGCTTCTGCCTCCAATAGATTTCCTAAGCACTAGTGTTTTAAGGAACAGCTTAAAAAGAGAATCCTAATGTGATTTCTTTATAATGTGTGTGTTCCTTATCTTATCCTAGTGTCTAAACTCTTCTCCATGGCTGGACCCTCAAATAATATTCCTTTACGTGCTAAGGGGTATTTAGAGAGTGGGATAGGTTTAATAACTACCCTAACCCTAACGCGTACCCTAACCCTAACCCCTACCCTAACCCTAACACGTACCCTAATACTAACCTGTACCCTAAACCGAGCCCTAACCCTAACACTAACCCTAACCCTAACCCTAACCCATACCCTACGCCGTACCCGCACCCCTCCCCGAACCCGTACCCTAAGCCGTACCCTAAGCCTAACCCTAAGCCTAACCCTAACCCTAGGCTACCCTTGACTGCTTCTGCCTCCAATAGATTTCCTAAGCACTAGTGTTTTAAGGAACAGCTTATAAAGAGAATCCTAATGTGATTTCTTTATAATGGTTGTGTTCCTTATCTTATCCTAGTGTCTAAACTCTTCTCCATGGCTGCACCCCCAAATAATATTGCCTTACGTGCTAAGGGGTATCTAGAGAGTGGGATAGGTTTAATAACTACCCTAACCCTAATGCGTACTCTAACCCTAACCCCTACCCTAACACTAACACGTACCCTAATCCTAACCCGTACCCTAAACCGAGCCCTAACCCTAACACTAACACTAACCCTAACCCTAACCCATACCCTACGCCGTACCTGAACCCCTCCCCAAACCCGTACCCTAAGCCATACCCTAAGCCTAACCCTAAGCCTAACACTAACCCTAGGCTACCCTTGACTGCTTCTGCCTCCAATAGATTTCCTAAGCACTAGTGTTTTAAGCAACAGCTTAAAAAGAGAATCCTAATGTGATTTCTTTATAATGGGTGTGTTCCTTATCTTATCCTAGTGTCTAAAATCTTCTCCATGTCTGGAACCCAAAATAATATTCCTTTACGTGCTAAGGGGTATCTAGAGAGTGGGATAGGTTTACTAACTACCCTAACCCTAACGCGTACCCTAACCCTAACCCCTACCCTAAACCTAACACGTACCCTAATCCTAACCGTACCCTAAACCGAGCCCTAACCCTAACACTAACCCTAACCCTAACCCTAACCCATACCCTACGCCGTATCCGAAACCCTCCCCGAACCCGTACCCTAAGCCGTACCCTAAGCCTAACCCTAAGCCTAACCCTAAGCCTAACACTAACCCTAGGCTACCCTTGACTGCTTCTGCCTCCAATAGATTTCCTAAGCACTAGTGTTTTAAGCAACAGCTTAAAAAGAGAATCCTAATGTGATTTCTTTATAATGGGTGTGTTCCTTATCTTATCCTAGTGTCTAAATTCTTCTCCATGGCTGGAACCCCAAATAATATTCCTTTACGTGCTAAGGGGTATCTAGAGAGTGGGATAGGTTTACTAACTACCCTAACCCTAACGCGTACCCTAACCCTAACCCCTACCCTAAACCTAACACGTACCCTAATCCTAACCGTACCCTAAACCGAGCCCTAACCCTAACACTAACCCTAACCCTAACCCTAACCCATACCCTACGCCGTACCCGAAACCCTCCCCGAACCCGTACCCTAGCCGTACCCTTAGCCTAACCCTAAGCCTAACCCTAACCCTTGGCTACCCTTGACTGCTTCTGCCTCCAATAGATTTCCTAAGCACTAGTGTTTTAGGGAACAGCTTAAAAAGAGAATCCTAATGTGATTTCTTTATAATGGGTGTGTTCCTTATCTTATCCTAGTGTCTAAACTCTTCTCCATGGCTGGACCCTCAAATAATATTCCTTTACGTGCTAAGGGGTATCTAGAGAGTGGGATAGGTTTAATAACTACCCTAACCCTAACGCGTACCCTAACCCTAACCCCTACCCTAACCCTAACACGTACCCTAATCCTAACCCGTACCCTAAACCGAGCCCTAACCCTAACACTAACCCTAACCCTAACCCTAACCCATACCCTACGCCGTACCCGCACCCCTCCCCGAACCCGTAACCTAAGCCGTACCCTAAGCCTAACCCTAAGCCTAACCCTAACCCTAGGCTACCCTTGACTGCTTCTGCCTCCAATAGATTTCCTAAGCACTACTGTTTTAAGGAACAGCTTAAAAAGAGAATCCTAATGTGATTTCTTTATAATGGGTGTGTTCCTCATCTTATCCTAGTGTCTAAACGATTCTCCATGGCTGCACCCCCAAAAAATATTCCCTTTCGTGCTAAGGGGTATCTAGAGAGTGGAATAGGTTTAATAACTACCCTATCCCTAACGCGTACCCTAACCCTAACCCCTACCCTAACCCTAACACGTACCCTAATCCTAACCTGTACCCTAAACCGAGCCCTAACCCTAACACTAACCCTAACCCTAACCCTAACCCATACCCTACGCCGTACCCGCACCCCTCCCCGAACCCGTACCCTAAGCCATACCCTAAACCTAACCCTAAGCCTAACCCTAACCCTAGGCTACCCTTGACTGCTTCTGCCTCCAATTGATTTCCTAAGCACTAGTGTTTTAAGGAACAGCTTAAAAAGAGAATCCTAATGTGATTTCTTTATAATGGGTGTGTTCCTTATCTTATCCTAGTGTCTAAACTCTTCTCCATGGCTGGACCCCCAAATAATATTCCTTTACGTGCTAAGGGGGAGCTAGAGAGTGGGATAGGTTTACTAACTACCCTAGCCCTAACGCGTAACCTAACCCTAACCCCTACCCTAACCCTAACACGTACCCTAATCCTAACGCGTACCCTAAACCGAGCCCTAACCCTAACACTAACCCAAACCCTAACCCTAACCCATACCCTACGCCGTACACGAACACCTCCCCGAACCCATACCCCAAGCCGTACCCTAACCCTAACCCTAAGCCTAACCCTAACCCTAGGCTACCCTTGACTGCTTCTGCCTCCAATAGATTTCCTAAGCACTAGTGTTTTAAGGAACAGCTTAAAAAGAGAATCCTAAAGTGATTTCTTTATAATGGGTGTGTTCCTTATCTTATCCTAGTGTCTAAACTCTTCTCCATGGCTGGACCCCCAAATAATATTCCTTTACGTGCTAAGGGGTATCTAGAGAGTGGGATAGGTTTAATAACTACCCTAACCCTAATGCGTACCCTAACCCTAACCCCTACCCTAACCCTAACACGTACCCTAATCCTAACCCGTACCCTAAACCGAGCCCTAACCCTAACACTAACCCTAACCCTAACCCATACCCTACGCCGTACCCGAAACCCTCCCCGAACCCGTACCCTAAGCCGTACCCTAAGCCTAACCCTAAGCCTAACCTTACCCTAGGCTACCCTTGACTGCTTCTGCCTCCAATAGATTTCCTAAGCACTAGTGTTTTAAGGAACAGCTTAAAAAGAGAATCCTAATGTGATTTCTTTATAATGGGTGTGTTCCTTATCTTATCCTAGTGTCTAAACTCTTCTCCATGGCTGCACCCGCAAATAATATTGCCTTACGTGCTAAGGGGTATCTAGAGAGTGGGATAGGTTTACTAACTACCCTAACCCTAACGCGTACCCTAACCCTAACCCCTACCCTAACCCTAACACATACCCTAATCCTAACCCGTACCCTAAACCGAGACCTAACCCTAACACTAACCCTAACCCTAACCCTAACCCATACCCTACGCCGTACCTGAAACCCTCCCCGAACCCGTACCCTAAGCCGTACCCTAAGCCTAACCCTAAGCCTAACCCTAACCCTACGCTACCCTTGACTGCTTCTGCCTCCAATAGATTTCCTAAGCACTAGTGTTTTAAGCAACAGCGTAAAAAGAGAATCCTAATGTGATTTCTTTATAATGGGTGTGTTCCTTATCTTATCCTAGTGTCTAAATTCTTCTCCATTGCTGGAACCCCAAATAATATTCCTTTACGTGCTAAGGGGTATCTAGAGAGTGGGATAGGTTTACTAACTACCCTAACCCTAACGCGTACCCTAACCCTAACCCCTACCCTAAACCTAACACGTACCCTAATCCTAACCGTACCCTAAACCGAGCCCTAACCCTAACACTAACCCTAACCCTAACCCTAACCCATACCCTACGCCGTACCCGAAACCCTCCCCGAACCCGTACCCTAAGCCGTACCCTAAGCCTAACCCTAAGCCTAACCCTAACCCTAGGCTACCCTTGACTGCTTCTGCCTCCAATAGATTTCCTAAGCACTAGTGTTTTAAGGAACAGCTTAAAAAGAGAATCCTAATGTGATTTCTTTATAATGGGTGTGTTCCTTATCTTATCCTAGTGTCTAAACTCTTCTCCATGGCTACACCCCCAAATAATATTGCCTTACGTGCTAAGGGGTATCTAGAGAGTGGGATAGGTTTAATAACTACCCTAACCCTAATGCGTACTCTAACCCTAACCCCTACCCTAACACTAACACGTACCCTAATCCTAACCCGTACCCTAAACCGAGCCCTAACCCTAACACTAACACTAACCCTAACCCTAACCCATACCCTACGCCGTACCTGAACCCCTCCCCAAACCCGTACCCTAAGCCGTACCCTAAGCCTAACCCTAAGCCTAACACTAACCCTAGGCTACCCTTGACTGCTTCTGCCTCCAATAGATTTCCTAAGCACTAGTGTTTTAAGCAACAGCTTAAAAAGAGAATCCTAATGTGATTTCTTTATAATGGGTGTGTTCCTTATCTTATCCTAGTGTCTAAATTCTTCTCCATGGCTGGAACCCCAAATAATATTCCTTTACGTGCTCAGGGGTATCTAGAGAGTGGGATAGGTTTACTAACTACCCTAACCCTAACGCGTACGCTAACCCTAACCCCTACCCTAAACCTAACACGTACCCTAATCCTAACCGTACCCTAAACCGAGCCCTAACCCTAACACTAACCCTAACCCTAACCCTAACCCATACCCTACGCCGTACCCGAAACCCTCCCCGAACCCGTACCCTAAGCCGTACCCTAAGCCTAACCCTAAGCCTAACCCTAACCCTACGTTACCCTTGACTGCTTCTGCCTCCAATAGATTTCCTAAGCACTAGTGTTTTAAGGAACAGCTTAAAAAGAGAATCCTAATGTGATTTCTTTATAATGGGTGTGTTCCTTATCTTATCCTAGTGTCTAAACTCTTCTCCATGGCTGGACCCTCAAATAATATTCCTTTACGTGCTAAGGGGTATCTAGAGAGTGGGATAGGTTTAATAACTACCCTAACCCTAACGCGTACCCTAACCCTAACCCCTACCCTAACCCTAACACGTACCCTAATCCTAACCCGTACTCTAAACCGAGCCCTAACCCTAACACTAACCCTAACCCTAACCCTAACCCATACCGTACGCCGTACCCGCACCCCTCCCCGAACCCGTACCCTAAGCCGTACCCTAAGCCGAACCCTAAGCCTAACCCTAACCCTAGGCTACCCTTGACTGCTTCTGCCTCCAATAGATTTCCTAAGCACTAGTGTTTTAAGGAACAGCTTAAAAAGAGAATCCTAATGTGATTTCTTTATAATGGGTGTGTTCCTTATCTTATCCTAGTGCCTAAACTCTTCTCCATGGCTGGACCCCCAAATAATACTCCTTTACGTGCTAAGGGGTATCTAGAGAGTGGGATAGGTTTACTAACTACCCTAACCCTAACGCGTACCCTAACCCTAACCCCTACCCTAAACCTAACACGTACCCTAATCCTAACCGTACCCTAAACCGAGCCCTAACCCTATCACTAACCCTAACCCTAACCCTAACCCATACCCTATGTCGTACCCGAAACCCTCCCCGAACCCGTACCCTAAGCCGTACCCTAAGCCTAACCCTAAGCCTAACCCTAACCCTAGGCTACCCTTGACTGCTTCTGCCTCCAATAGATTTCCTAAGCACTAGTGTTTTAAGGAACAGCTTAAAAAGAGAATCCTAATGTGATTTCTTTATAATGGGTGTGTTCCTTATCTTATCCTAGTGTCTAAACTCTTCTCCATGGCTGGACCCTCAAATAATATTCCTTTACGTGCTAAGGGGTATCTAGAGAGTGGGATAGGTTTAATAACTACCCTAACCCTAACGCGTACCCTAACCCTAACCCCTACCCTAACCCTAACACGTACCCTAATCCTAACCCGTACCCTAAACCGAGCCCTAACCCTAACACTAACCCTAACCCTAACCCTAACCCATACCCTACGGCGTACCCGCACCCCTCCCCGAACCCGTAACCTAAGCCGTACCCTAAGCCTAACCCTAAGCCTAACCCTAACCCTAGGCTACCCTTGACTGCTTCTGCCTCCAATAGATTTCCTAAGCACTACTGTTTTAAGGAACAGCTTAAAAAGAGAATCCTAATGTGATTTCTTTATAATGGGTGTGTTCCTTATCTTATCCTAGTGTCTAAACTCTTCTCCATGGCTGCACCCCCAAATAATATTCCCTTACGTGCTAAGGGGTATCTAGAGAGTGGGATAGGTTTAATAACTACCCTAACCCTAACGCGTACCCTAACCCTAACCCCTACCCTAACCCTAACACGTACCCTAATCCTAACCTGTACCCTAAACCGAGCCCTAACCCTAACACTAACCCTAAACCTAACCCTAACCCATACCCTACGCCGTACCCGCACCCCTCCCCGAACCCGTACCCTAAGCCATATCCTAAACCTAACCCTAAGCCTAACCCTAACCCTAGGCTACCCTTGACTGCTTCTGCCTCCAATTGATTTCCTAAGCAGTAGTGTTTTAAGGAACAGCTTAAAAAGAGAATCCTAATGTGATTTCTTTATAATGGGTGTGTTCCTTATCTTATCCTAGTGTCTAAACTCTTCTCCATGGCTGGACCCCCAAATAATATTCCTTTACGTGCTAAGGGGGAGCTAGAGAGTGGGATAGGTTTACTAACTACCCTAGCCCTAACGCGTAACCTAACCCTAACCCCTACCCTAAACCTAACACGTACCCTAATCCTAACCCGTACCCTAAACCGAGCCCTAACCCTAACACTAACCCAAACCCTAACCCTAACCCATACCCTACGCCGTACACGAACACCTCCCCGAACCCATACCCCAAGCCGTACCCTAAGCCTAACCCTAAGCCTAACCCTAACCCTAGGCTACCCTTGACTGCTTCTGCCTCCAATAGATTTCCTAAGCACTAGTGTTTTAAGGAACAGCTTAAAAAGAGAATCCTAAAGTGATTTCTTTATAATGGGTGTGTTCCTTATCTTATCCTAGTGTCTAAACTCTTCTCCATGGCTGGAACCCCAAATAATATTCCTTTACGTGCTGAGGGGTATCTAGAGAGTGGGATAGGTTTAATAACTACCCTAACCCTAACGCGTACCCTAACCCTAACCCCTACCCTAACCCTAACACGTACCCTAATCCTAACCCGTACCCTAAACCGAGACCTAACCGTAACACTAACCCTAACCCTAACCCTAACCCATACCCTACGCCGTACCCGAAACCCTCCCCGAACCCGTACCCTAAGCCGTACCCTAAGCCTAACCCTAAGCCTAACCCTAACCCTAGGCTACCCTTGACTGCTTCTGCCTCCAATAGATTTCCTAAGCACTAGTGTTTTAAGGAACAGCTTAAAAAGAGAATCCTAATGTGATTTCTTTATAATGTGTGTGTTCCTTATCTTATCCTAGTGTCTAAACTCTTCTCCATGGCTGGACCCTCAAATAATATTCCTTTACGTGCTAAGGGGTATCTAGAGAGTGGGATAGGTTTAATAACTACCCTAACCCTAACGCGTACCCTAACCCTAACCCCTACCCTAACCCTAACACGTACCCTAATACTAACCTGTACCCTAAACCGAGCCCTAACCCTAACACTAACCCTAACCCTAACCCTAACCCATACCCTACGCCGTACCCGCACCCCTCCCCGAACCCGTACCCTAAGCCGTACCCTAAGCCTAACCCTAAGCCTAACCCTAACCCTAGGCTACCCTTGACTGCTTCTGCCTCCAATAGATTTCCTAAGCACTAGTGTTTTAAGGAACAGCTTATAAAGAGAATCCTAATGTGATTTCTTTATAATGGTTGTGTTCCTTATCTTATCCTAGTGTCTAAACTCTTCTCCATGGCTGCACCCCCAAATAATATTGCCTTACGTGCTAAGGGGTATCTAGAGAGTGGGATAGGTTTAATAACTACCCTAACCCTAATGCGTACTCTAACCCTAACCCCTACCCTAACACTAACACGTACCCTAATCCTAACCCGTACCCTAAACCGAGCCCTAACCCTAACACTAACACTAACCCTAACCCTAACCCATACCCTACGCCGTACCTGAACCCCTCCCCAAACCCGTACCCTAAGCCATACCCTAAGCCTAACCCTAAGCCTAACACTAACCCTAGGCTACCCTTGACTGCTTCTGCCTCCAATAGATTTCCTAAGCACTAGTGTTTTAAGCAACAGCTTAAAAAGAGAATCCTAATGTGATTTCTTTATAATGGGTGTGTTCCTTATCTTATCCTAGTGTCTAAATTCTTCTCCATGTCTGGAACCCAAAATAATATTCCTTTACGTGCTAAGGGGTATCTAGAGAGTGGGATAGGTTTACTAACTACCCTAACCCTAACGCGTACCCTAACCCTAACCCCTACCCTAAACCTAACACGTACCCTAATCCTAACCGTACCCTAAACCGAGCCCTAACCCTAACACTAACCCTAACCCTAACCCTAACCCATACCCTACGCCGTATCCGAAACCCTCCCCGAACCCGTACCCTAAGCCGTACCCTAAGCCTAACCCTAAGCCTAACCCTAAGCCTAACACTAACCCTAGGCTACCCTTGACTGCTTCTGCCTCCAATAGATTTCCTAAGCACTAGTGTTTTAAGCAACAGCTTAAAAAGAGAATCCTAATGTGATTTCTTTATAATGGGTGTGTTCCTTATCTTATCCTAGTGTCTAAATTCTTCTCCATGGCTGGAACCCCAAATAATATTCCTTTACGTGCTAAGGGGTATCTAGAGAGTGGGATAGGTTTACTAACTACCCTAACCCTAACGCGTACCCTAACCCTAACCCCTACCCTAAACCTAACACGTACCCTAATCCTAACCGTACCCTAAACCGAGCCCTAACCCTAACACTAACCCTAACCCTAACCCTAACCCATACCCTACGCCGTACCCGAAACCCTCCCCGAACCCGTACCCTAAGCCGTACCCTAAGCCTAACCCTAAGCCTAACCCTAACCCTAGGCTACCCTTGACTGCTTCTGCCTCCAATAGATTTCCTAAGCACTAGTGTTTTAGGGAACAGCTTAAAAAGAGAATCCTAATGTGATTTCTTTATAATGGGTGTGTTCCTTATCTTATCCTAGTGTCTAAACTCTTCTCCATGGCTGGACCCTCAAATAATATTCCTTTACGTGCTAAGGGGTATCTAGAGAGTGGGATAGGTTTAATAACTACCCTAACCCTAACGCGTACCCTAACCCTAACCCCTACCCTAACCCTAACACGTACCCTAATCCTAACCCGTACCCTAAACCGAGCCCTAACCCTAACACTAACCCTAACCCTAACCCTAACCCATACCCTACGCCGTACCCGCACCCCTCCCCGAACCCGTAACCTAAGCCGTACCCTAAGCCTAACCCTAAGCCTAACCCTAACCCTAGGCTACCCTTGACTGCTTCTGCCTCCAATAGATTTCCTAAGCACTACTGTTTTAAGGAACAGCTTAAAAAGAGAATCCTAATGTGATTTCTTTATAATGGGTGTGTTCCTCATCTTATCCTAGTGTCTAAACTCTTCTCCATGGCTGCACCCCCAAAAAATATTCCCTTTCGTGCTAAGGGGTATCTAGAGAGTGGAATAGGTTTAATAACTACCCTATCCCTAACGCGTACCCTAACCCTAACCCCTACCCTAACCCTAACACGTACCCTAATCCTAACCTGTACCCTAAACCGAGCCCTAACCCTAACACTAACCCTAACCCTAACCCTAACCCATACCCTACGCCGTACCCGCACCCCTCCCCGAACCCGTACCCTAAGCCATACCCTAAACCTAACCCTAAGCCTAACCCTAACCCTAGGCTACCCTTGACTGCTTCTGCCTCCAATTGATTTCCTAAGCACTAGTGTTTTAAGGAACAGCTTAAAAAGAGAATCCTAATGTGATTTCTTTATAATGGGTGTGTTCCTTATCTTATCCTAGTGTCTAAACTCTTCTCCATGGCTGGACCCCCAAATAATATTCCTTTACGTGCTAAGGGGGAGCTAGAGAGTGGGATAGGTTTACTAACTACCCTAGCCCTAACGCGTAACCTAACCCTAACCCCTACCCTAACCCTAACACGTACCCTAATCCTAACCCGTACCCTAAACCGAGCCCTAACCCTAACACTAACCCAAACCCTAACCCTAACCCATACCCTACGCCGTACACGAACACCTCCCCGAACCCATACCCCAAGCCGTACCCTAACCCTAACCCTAAGCCTAACCCTAACCCTAGGCTACCCTTGACTGCTTCTGCCTCCAATAGATTTCCTAAGCACTAGTGTTTTAAGGAACAGCTTAAAAAGAGAATCCTAAAGTGATTTCTTTATAATGGGTGTGTTCCTTATCTTATCCTAGTGTCTAAACTCTTCTCCATGGCTGGACCCCCAAATAATATTCCTTTACGTGCTAAGGGGGAGCTAGAGAGTGGGATAGGTTTACTAACTACCCTAGCCCTAACGCGTAACCTAACCCTAACCCCTACCCTAACCCTAACACGTACCCTAATCCTAACCCGTACCCTAAACCGAGCCCTAACCCTAACACTAACCCAAACCCTAACCCTAACCCATACCCTACGCCGTACACGAACACCTCCCCGAACCCATACCCCAAGCCGTACCCTAACCCTAACCCTAAGCCTAACCCTAACCGTAGGCTACCCTTGACTGCTTCTGCCTCCAATAGATTTCCTAAGCACTAGTGTTTTAAGGAACAGCTTAAAAAGAGAATCCTAAAGTGATTTCTTTATAATGGGTGTGTTCCTTATCTTATCCTAGTGTCTAAACTCTTCTCCATGGCTGGACCCCCAAATAATATTCCTTTACGTGCTAAGGGGTATCTAGAGAGTGGGATAGGTTTAATAACTACCCTAACCCTAATGCGTACCCTAACCCTAACCCCTACCCTAACCCTAACACGTACCCTAATCCTAACCCGTACCCTAAACCGAGCCCTAACCCTAACACTAACCCTAACCCTAACCCATACCCTACGCCGTACCCGAAACCCTCCCCGAACCCGTACCCTAAGCCGTACCCTAAGCCTAACCCTAAGCCTAACCTTACCCTAGGCTACCCTTGACTGCTTCTGCCTCCAATAGATTTCCTAAGCACTAGTGTTTTAAGGAACAGCTTAAAAAGAGAATCCTAATGTGATTTCTTTATAATGGGTGTGTTCCTTATCTTATCCTAGTGTCTAAACTCTTCTCCATGGCTGCACCCGCAAATAATATTGCCTTACGTGCTAAGGGGTATCTAGAGAGTGGGATAGGTTTACTAACTACCCTAACCCTAACGCGTACCCTAACCCTAACCCCTACCCTAACCCTAACACATACCCTAATCCTAACCCGTACCCTAAACCGAGACCTAACCCTAACACTAACCCTAACCCTAACCCTAACCCATACCCTACGCCGTACCTGAAACCCTCCCCGAACCCGTACCCTAAGCCGTACCCTAAGCCTAACCCTAAGCCTAACCCTAACCCTAGGCTACCCTTGACTGCTTCTGCCTCCAATAGATTTCCTAAGCACTAGTGTTTTAAGCAACAGCGTAAAAAGAGAATCCTAATGTGATTTCTTTATAATGGGTGTGTTCCTTATCTTATCCTAGTGTCTAAATTCTTCTCCATTGCTGGAACCCCAAATAATATTCCTTTACGTGCTAAGGGGTATCTAGAGAGTGGGATAGGTTTACTAACTACCCTAACCCTAACGCGTACCCTAACCCTAACCCCTACCCTAAACCTAACACGTACCCTAATCCTAACCGTACCCTAAACCGAGCCCTAACCCTAACACTAACCCTAACCCTAACCCTAACCCATACCCTACGCCGTACCCGAAACCCTCCCCGAACCCGTACCCTAAGCCGTACCCTAAGCCTAACCCTAAGCCTAACCTTACCCTAGGCTACCCTTGACTGCTTCTGCCTCCAATAGATTTCCTAAGCACTAGTGTTTTAAGGAACAGCTTAAAAAGAGAATCCTAATGTGATTTCTTTATAATGGGTGTGTTCCTTATCTTATCCTAGTGTCTAAACTCTTCTCCATGGCTGGACCCTCAAATAATATTCCTTTACGTGCTAAGGGGTATCTAGAGAGTGGGATAGGTTTAATAACTACCCTAACCCTAACGCGTACCCTAACCCTAACCCCTACCCTAACCCTAACACGTACCCTAATCCTAACCCGTACTCTAAACCGAGCCCTAACCCTAACACTAACCCTAACCCTAACCCTAACCCATACCGTACGCCGTACCCGCACCCCTCCCCGAACCCGTACCCTAAGCCGTACCCTAAGCCGAACCCTAAGCCTAACCCTAACCCTAGGCTACCCTTGACTGCTTCTGCCTCCAATAGATTTCCTAAGCACTAGTGTTTTAAGGAACAGCTTAAAAAGAGAATCCTAATGTGATTTCTTTATAATGGGTGTGTTCCTTATCTTATCCTAGTGCCTAAACTCTTCTCCATGGCTGGACCCCCAAATAATACTCCTTTACGTGCTAAGGGGTATCTAGAGAGTGGGATAGGTTTACTAACTACCCTAACCCTAACGCGTACCCTAACCCTAACCCCTACCCTAAACCTAACACGTACCCTAATCCTAACCGTACCCTAAACCGAGCCCTAACCCTATCACTAACCCTAACCCTAACCCTAACCCATACCCTATGTCGTACCCGAAACCCTCCCCGAACCCGTACCCTAAGCCGTACCCTAAGCCTAACCCTAAGCCTAACCCTAACCCTAGGCTACCCTTGACTGCTTCTGCCTCCAATAGATTTCCTAAGCACTAGTGTTTTAAGGAACAGCTTAAAAAGAGAATCCTAATGTGATTTCTTTATAATGGGTGTGTTCCTTATCTTATCCTAGTGTCTAAACTCTTCTCCATGGCTGGACCCTCAAATAATATTCCTTTACGTGCTAAGGGGTATCTAGAGAGTGGGATAGGTTTAATAACTACCCTAACCCTAACGCGTACCCTAACCCTAACCCCTACCCTAACCCTAACACGTACCCTAATCCTAACCCGTACCCTAAACCGAGCCCTAACCCTAACACTAACCCTAACCCTAACCCTAACCCATACCCTACGGCGTACCCGCACCCCTCCCCGAACCCGTAACCTAAGCCGTACCCTAAGCCTAACCCTAAGCCTAACCCTAACCCTAGGCTACCCTTGACTGCTTCTGCCTCCAATAGATTTCCTAAGCACTACTGTTTTAAGGAACAGCTTAAAAAGAGAATCCTAATGTGATTTCTTTATAATGGGTGTGTTCCTTATCTTATCCTAGTGTCTAAACTCTTCTCCATGGCTGCACCCCCAAATAATATTCCCTTACGTGCTAAGGGGTATCTAGAGAGTGGGATAGGTTTAATAACTACCCTAACCCTAACGCGTACCCTAACCCTAACCCCTACCCTAACCCTAACACGTACCCTAATCCTAACCTGTACCCTAAACCGAGCCCTAACCCTAACACTAACCCTAAACCTAACCCTAACCCATACCCTACGCCGTACCCGCACCCCTCCCCGAACCCGTACCCTAAGCCATATCCTAAACCTAACCCTAAGCCTAACCCTAACCCTAGGCTACCCTTGACTGCTTCTGCCTCCAATTGATTTCCTAAGCAGTAGTGTTTTAAGGAACAGCTTAAAAAGAGAATCCTAATGTGATTTCTTTATAATGGGTGTGTTCCTTATCTTATCCTAGTGTCTAAACTCTTCTCCATGGCTGGACCCCCAAATAATATTCCTTTACGTGCTAAGGGGGAGCTAGAGAGTGGGATAGGTTTACTAACTACCCTAGCCCTAACGCGTAACCTAACCCTAACCCCTACCCTAAACCTAACACGTACCCTAATCCTAACCCGTTCCCTAAACCGAGCCCTAACCCTAACACTAACCCAAACCCTAACCCTAACCCATACCCTACGCCATACACGAACACCTCCCCGAACCCATACCCCAAGCCGTACCCTAAGCCTAACCCTAAGCCTAACCCTAACCCTAGGCTACCCTTGACTGCTTCTGCCTCCAATAGATTTCCTAAGCACTAGTGTTTTAAGGAACAGCTTAAAAAGAGAATCCTAAAGTGATTTCTTTATAATGGGTGTGTTCCTTATCTTATCCTAGTGTCTAAACTCTTCTCCATGGCTGGAACCCCAAATAATATTCCTTTACGTGCTGAGGGGTATCTAGAGAGTGGGATAGGTTTAATAACTACCCTAACCCTAACGCGTACCCTAACCCTAACCCCTACCCTAACCCTAACACGTACCCTAATCCTAACCCGTACCCTAAACCGAGACCTAACCGTAACACTAACCCTAACCCTAACCCTAACCCATACCCTACGCCGTACCCGAAACCCTCCCCGAACCCGTACCCTAAGCCGTACCCTAAGCCTAACCCTAAGCCTAACCCTAACCCTAGGCTACCCTTGACTGCTTCTGCCTCCAATAGATTTCCTAAGCACTAGTGTTTTAAGGAACAGCTTAAAAAGAGAATCCTAATGTGATTTCTTTATAATGTGTGTGTTCCTTATCTTATCCTAGTGTCTAAACTCTTCTCCATGGCTGGACCCTCAAATAATATTCCTTTACGTGCTAAGGGGTATCTAGAGAGTGGGATAGGTTTAATAACTACCCTAACCCTAACGCGTACCCTAACCCTAACCCCTACCCTAACCCTAACACGTACCCTAATACTAACCTGTACCCTAAACCGAGCCCTAACCCTAACACTAACCCTAACCCTAACCCTAACCCATACCCTACGCCGTACCCGCACCCCTCCCCGAACCCGTACCCTAAGCCGTACCCTAAGCCTAACCCTAAGCCTAACCCTAACCCTAGGCTACCCTTGACTGCTTCTGCCTCCAATAGATTTCCTAAGCACTAGTGTTTTAAGGAACAGCTTATAAAGAGAATCCTAATGTGATTTCTTTATAATGGTTGTGTTCCTTATCTTATCCTAGTGTCTAAACTCTTCTCCATGGCTGCACCCCCAAATAATATTGCCTTACGTGCTAAGGGGTATCTAGAGAGTGGGATAGGTTTAATAACTACCCTAACCCTAATGCGTACTCTAACCCTAACCCCTACCCTAACACTAACACGTACCCTAATCCTAACCCGTACCCTAAACCGAGCCCTAACCCTAACACTAACACTAACCCTAACCCTAACCCATACCCTACGCCGTACCTGAACCCCTCCCCAAACCCGTACCCTAAGCCATACCCTAAGCCTAACCCTAAGCCTAACACTAACCCTAGGCTACCCTTGACTGCTTCTGCCTCCAATAGATTTCCTAAGCACTAGTGTTTTAAGCAACAGCTTAAAAAGAGAATCCTAATGTGATTTCTTTATAATGGGTGTGTTCCTTATCTTATCCTAGTGTCTAAATTCTTCTCCATGTCTGGAACCCAAAATAATATTCCTTTACGTGCTAAGGGGTATCTAGAGAGTGGGATAGGTTTACTAACTACCCTAACCCTAACGCGTACCCTAACCCTAACCCCTACCCTAAACCTAACACGTACCCTAATCCTAACCGTACCCTAAACCGAGCCCTAACCCTAACACTAACCCTAACCCTAACCCTAACCCATACCCTACGCCGTATCCGAAACCCTCCCCGAACCCGTACCCTAAGCCGTACCCTAAGCCTAACCCTAAGCCTAACCCTAAGCCTAACACTAACCCTAGGCTACCCTTGACTGCTTCTGCCTCCAATAGATTTCCTAAGCACTAGTGTTTTAAGCAACAGCTTAAAAAGAGAATCCTAATGTGATTTCTTTATAATGGGTGTGTTCCTTATCTTATCCTAGTGTCTAAATTCTTCTCCATGGCTGGAACCCCAAATAATATTCCTTTACGTGCTAAGGGGTATCTAGAGAGTGGGATAGGTTTACTAACTACCCTAACCCTAACGCGTACCCTAACCCTAACCCCTACCCTAAACCTAACACGTACCCTAATCCTAACCGTACCCTAAACCGAGCCCTAACCCTAACACTAACCCTAACCCTAACCCTAACCCATACCCTACGCCGTACCCGAAACCCTCCCCGAACCCGTACCCTAAGCCGTACCCTAAGCCTAACCCTAAGCCTAACCCTAACCCTAGGCTACCCTTGACTGCTTCTGCCTCCAATAGATTTCCTAAGCACTAGTGTTTTAGGGAACAGCTTAAAAAGAGAATCCTAATGTGATTTCTTTATAATGGGTGTGTTCCTTATCTTATCCTAGTGTCTAAACTCTTCTCCATGGCTGGACCCTCAAATAATATTCCTTTACGTGCTAAGGGGTATCTAGAGAGTGGGATAGGTTTAATAACTACCCTAACCCTAACGCGTACCCTAACCCTAACCCCTACCCTAACCCTAACACGTACCCTAATCCTAACCCGTACCCTAAACCGAGCCCTAACCCTAACACTAACCCTAACCCTAACCCTAACCCATACCCTACGCCGTACCCGCACCCCTCCCCGAACCCGTAACCTAAGCCGTACCCTAAGCCTAACCCTAAGCCTAACCCTAACCCTAGGCTACCCTTGACTGCTTCTGCCTCCAATAGATTTCCTAAGCACTACTGTTTTAAGGAACAGCTTAAAAAGAGAATCCTAATGTGATTTCTTTATAATGGGTGTGTTCCTCATCTTATCCTAGTGTCTAAACTCTTCTCCATGGCTGCACCCCCAAAAAATATTCCCTTTCGTGCTAAGGGGTATCTAGAGAGTGGAATAGGTTTAATAACTACCCTATCCCTAACGCGTACCCTAACCCTAACCCCTACCCTAACCCTAACACGTACCCTAATCCTAACCTGTACCCTAAACCGAGCCCTAACCCTAACACTAACCCTAACCCTAACCCTAACCCATACCCTACGCCGTACCCGCACCCCTCCCCGAACCCGTACCCTAAGCCATACCCTAAACCTAACCCTAAGCCTAACCCTAACCCTAGGCTACCCTTGACTGCTTCTGCCTCCAATTGATTTCCTAAGCACTAGTGTTTTAAGGAACAGCTTAAAAAGAGAATCCTAATGTGATTTCTTTATAATGGGTGTGTTCCTTATCTTATCCTAGTGTCTAAACTCTTCTCCATGGCTGGACCCCCAAATAATATTCCTTTACGTGCTAAGGGGGAGCTAGAGAGTGGGATAGGTTTACTAACTACCCTAGCCCTAACGCGTAACCTAACCCTAACCCCTACCCTAACCCTAACACGTACCCTAATCCTAACCCGTACCCTAAACCGAGCCCTAACCCTAACACTAACCCAAACCCTAACCCTAACCCATACCCTACGCCGTACACGAACACCTCCCCGAACCCATACCCCAAGCCGTACCCTAACCCTAACCCTAAGCCTAACCCTAACCCTAGGCTACCCTTGACTGCTTCTGCCTCCAATAGATTTCCTAAGCACTAGTGTTTTAAGGAACAGCTTAAAAAGAGAATCCTAAAGTGATTTCTTTATAATGGGTGTGTTCCTTATCTTATCCTAGTGTCTAAACTCTTCTCCATGGCTGGACCCCCAAATAATATTCCTTTACGTGCTAAGGGGGAGCTAGAGAGTGGGATAGGTTTACTAACTACCCTAGCCCTAACGCGTAACCTAACCCTAACCCCTACCCTAACCCTAACACGTACCCTAATCCTAACCCGTACCCTAAACCGAGCCCTAACCCTAACACTAACCCAAACACTAACCCTAACCCATACCCTACGCCGTACACGAACACCTCCCCGAACCCATACCCCAAGCCGTACCCTAACCCTAACCCTAAGCCTAACCCTAACCCTAGGCTACCCTTGACTGCTTCTGCCTCCAATAGATTTCCTAAGCACTAGTGTTTTAAGGAACAGCTTAAAAAGAGAATCCTAAAGTGATTTCCTTATAATGGGTGTGTTCCTTATCTTATCCTAGTGTCTAAACTCTTCTCCATGGCTGGACCCCCAAATAATATTCCTTTACGTGCTAAGGGGTATCTAGAGAGTGGGATAGGTTTAATAACTACCCTAACCCTAATGCGTACCCTAACCCTAACCCCTACCCTAACCCTAACACGTACCCTAATCCTAACCCGTACCCTAAACCGAGCCCTAACCCTAACACTAACCCTAACCCTAACCCATACCCTACGCCGTACCCGAAACCCTCCCCGAACCCGTACCCTAAGCCGTACCCTAAGCCTAACCCTAAGCCTAACCTTACCCTAGGCTACCCTTGACTGCTTCTGCCTCCAATAGATTTCCTAAGCACTAGTGTTTTAAGGAACAGCTTAAAAAGAGAATCCTAATGTGATTTCTTTATAATGGGTGTGTTCCTTATCTTATCCTAGTGTCTAAACTCTTCTCCATGGCTGCACCCGCAAATAATATTGCCTTACGTGCTAAGGGGTATCTAGAGAGTGGGATAGGTTTACTAACTACCCTAACCCTAACGCGTACCCTAACCCTAACCCCTACCCTAACCCTAACACATACCCTAATCCTAACCCGTACCCTAAACCGAGACCTAACCCTAACACTAACCCTAACCCTAACCCTAACCCATACCCTACGCCGTACCTGAAACCCTCCCCGAACCCGTACCCTAAGCCGTACCCTAAGCCTAACCCTAAGCCTAACCCTAACCCTAGGCTACCCTTGACTGCTTCTGCCTCCAATAGATTTCCTAAGCACTAGTGTTTTAAGCAACAGCGTAAAAAGAGAATCCTAATGTGATTTCTTTATAATGGGTGTGTTCCTTATCTTATCCTAGTGTCTAAATTCTTCTCCATTGCTGGAACCCCAAATAATATTCCTTTACGTGCTAAGGGGTATCTAGAGAGTGGGATAGGTTTACTAACTACCCTAACCCTAACGCGTACCCTAACCCTAACCCCTACCCTAAACCTAACACGTACCCTAATCCTAACCGTACCCTAAACCGAGCCCTAACCCTAACACTAACCCTAACCCTAACCCTAACCCATACCCTACGCCGTACCCGAAACCCTCCCCGAACCCGTACCCTAAGCCGTACCCTAAGCCTAACCCTAAGCCTAACCTTACCCTAGGCTACCCTTGACTGCTTCTGCCTCCAATAGATTTCCTAAGCACTAGTGTTTTAAGGAACAGCTTAAAAAGAGAATCCTAATGTGATTTCTTTATAATGGGTGTGTTCCTTATCTTATCCTAGTGTCTAAACTCTTCTCCATGGCTGGACCCTCAAATAATATTCCTTTACGTGCTAAGGGGTATCTAGAGAGTGGGATAGGTTTAATAACTACCCTAACCCTAACGCGTACCCTAACCCTAACCCCTACCCTAACCCTAACACGTACCCTAATCCTAACCCGTACTCTAAACCGAGCCCTAACCCTAACACTAACCCTAACCCTAACCCTAACCCATACCGTACGCCGTACCCGCACCCCTCCCCGAACCCGTACCCTAAGCCGTACCCTAAGCCGAACCCTAAGCCTAACCCTAACCCTAGGCTACCCTTGACTGCTTCTGCCTCCAATAGATTTCCTAAGCACTAGTGTTTTAAGGAACAGCTTAAAAAGAGAATCCTAATGTGATTTCTTTATAATGGGTGTGTTCCTTATCTTATCCTAGTGCCTAAACTCTTCTCCATGGCTGGACCCCCAAATAATACTCCTTTACGTGCTAAGGGGTATCTAGAGAGTGGGATAGGTTTACTAACTACCCTAACCCTAACGCGTACCCTAACCCTAACCCCTACCCTAAACCTAACACGTACCCTAATCCTAACCGTACCCTAAACCGAGCCCTAACCCTATCACTAACCCTAACCCTAACCCTAACCCATACCCTATGTCGTACCCGAAACCCTCCCCGAACCCGTACCCTAAGCCGTACCCTAAGCCTAACCCTAAGCCTAACCCTAACCCTAGGCTACCCTTGACTGCTTCTGCCTCCAATAGATTTCCTAAGCACTAGTGTTTTAAGGAACAGCTTAAAAAGAGAATCCTAATGTGATTTCTTTATAATGGGTGTGTTCCTTATCTTATCCTAGTGTCTAAACTCTTCTCCATGGCTGGACCCTCAAATAATATTCCTTTACGTGCTAAGGGGTATCTAGAGAGTGGGATAGGTTTAATAACTACCCTAACCCTAACGCGTACCCTAACCCTAACCCCTACCCTAACCCTAACACGTACCCTAATCCTAACCCGTACCCTAAACCGAGCCCTAACCCTAACACTAACCCTAACCCTAACCCTAACCCATACCCTACGGCGTACCCGCACCCCTCCCCGAACCCGTAACCTAAGCCGTACCCTAAGCCTAACCCTAAGCCTAACCCTAACCCTAGGCTACCCTTGACTGCTTCTGCCTCCAATAGATTTCCTAAGCACTACTGTTTTAAGGAACAGCTTAAAAAGAGAATCCTAATGTGATTTCTTTATAATGGGTGTGTTCCTTATCTTATCCTAGTGTCTAAACTCTTCTCCATGGCTGCACCCCCAAATAATATTCCCTTACGTGCTAAGGGGTATCTAGAGAGTGGGATAGGTTTAATAACTACCCTAACCCTAACGCGTACCCTAACCCTAACCCCTACCCTAACCCTAACACGTACCCTAATCCTAACCTGTACCCTAAACCGAGCCCTAACCCTAACACTAACCCTAAACCTAACCCTAACCCATACCCTACGCCGTACCCGCACCCCTCCCCGAACCCGTACCCTAAGCCATATCCTAAACCTAACCCTAAGCCTAACCCTAACCCTAGGCTACCCTTGACTGCTTCTGCCTCCAATTGATTTCCTAAGCAGTAGTGTTTTAAGGAACAGCTTAAAAAGAGAATCCTAATGTGATTTCTTTATAATGGGTGTGTTCCTTATCTTATCCTAGTGTCTAAACTCTTCTCCATGGCTGGACCCCCAAATAATATTCCTTTACGTGCTAAGGGGGAGCTAGAGAGTGGGATAGGTTTACTAACTACCCTAGCCCTAACGCGTAACCTAACCCTAACCCCTACCCTAAACCTAACACGTACCCTAATCCTAACCCGTACCCTAAACCGAGCCCTAACCCTAACACTAACCCAAACCCTAACCCTAACCCATACCCTACGCCGTACACGAACACCTCCCCGAACCCATACCCCAAGCCGTACCCTAAGCCTAACCCTAAGCCTAACCCTAACCCTAGGCTACCCTTGACTGCTTCTGCCTCCAATAGATTTCCTAAGCACTAGTGTTTTAAGGAACAGCTTAAAAAGAGAATCCTAAAGTGATTTCTTTATAATGGGTGTGTTCCTTATCTTATCCTAGTGTCTAAACTCTTCTCCATGGCTGGAACCCCAAATAATATTCCTTTACGTGCTGAGGGGTATCTAGAGAGTGGGATAGGTTTAATAACTACCCTAACCCTAACGCGTACCCTAACCCTAACCCCTACCCTAACCCTAACACGTACCCTAATCCTAACCCGTACCCTAAACCGAGACCTAACCGTAACACTAACCCTAACCCTAACCCTAACCCATACCCTACGCCGTACCCGAAACCCTCCCCGAACCCGTACCCTAAGCCGTACCCTAAGCCTAACCCTAAGCCTAACCCTAACCCTAGGCTACCCTTGACTGCTTCTGCCTCCAATAGATTTCCTAAGCACTAGTGTTTTAAGGAACAGCTTAAAAAGAGAATCCTAATGTGATTTCTTTATAATGTGTGTGTTCCTTATCTTATCCTAGTGTCTAAACTCTTCTCCATGGCTGGACCCTCAAATAATATTCCTTTACGTGCTAAGGGGTATCTAGAGAGTGGGATAGGTTTAATAACTACCCTAACCCTAACGCGTACCCTAACCCTAACCCCTACCCTAACCCTAACACGTACCCTAATACTAACCTGTACCCTAAACCGAGCCCTAACCCTAACACTAACCCTAACCCTAACCCTAACCCATACCCTACGCCGTACCCGCACCCCTCCCCGAACCCGTACCCTAAGCCGTACCCTAAGCCTAACCCTAAGCCTAACCCTAAGCCTAGGCTACCCTTGACTGCTTCTGCCTCCAATAGATTTCCTAAGCACTAGTGTTTTAAGGAACAGCTTATAAAGAGAATCCTAATGTGATTTCTTTATAATGGTTGTGTTCCTTATCTTATCCTAGTGTCTAAACTCTTCTCCATGGCTGCACCCCCAAATAATATTGCCTTACGTGCTAAGGGGTATCTAGAGAGTGGGATAGGTTTAATAACTACCCTAACCCTAATGCGTACTCTAACCCTAACCCCTACCCTAACACTAACACGTACCCTAATCCTAACCCGTACCCTAAACCGAGCCCTAACCCTAACACTAACACTAACCCTAACCCTAACCCATACCCTACGCCGTACCTGAACCCCTCCCCAAACCCGTACCCTAAGCCATACCCTAAGCCTAACCCTAAGCCTAACACTAACCCTAGGCTACCCTTGACTGCTTCTGCCTCCAATAGATTTCCTAAGCACTAGTGTTTTAAGCAACAGCTTAAAAAGAGAATCCTAATGTGATTTCTTTATAATGGGTGTGTTCCTTATCTTATCCTAGTGTCTAAATTCTTCTCCATGTCTGGAACCCAAAATAATATTCCTTTACGTGCTAAGGGGTATCTAGAGAGTGGGATAGGTTTACTAACTACCCTAACCCTAACGCGTACCCTAACCCTAACCCCTACCCTAAACCTAACACGTACCCTAATCCTAACAGTACCCTAAACCGAGCCCTAACCCTAACACTAACCCTAACCCTAACCCTAACCCATACCCTACGCCGTATCCGAAACCCTCCCCGAACCCGTACCCTAAGCCGTACCCTAAGCCTAACCCTAAGCCTAACCCTAAGCCTAACACTAACCCTAGGCTACCCTTGACTGCTTCTGCCTCCAATAGATTTCCTAAGCACTAGTGTTTTAAGCAACAGCTTAAAAAGAGAATCCTAATGTGATTTCTTTATAATGGGTGTGTTCCTTATCTTATCCTAGTGTCTAAATTCTTCTCCATGGCTGGAACCCCAAATAATATTCCTTTACGTGCTAAGGGGTATCTAGAGAGTGGGATAGGTTTACTAACTACCCTAACCCTAACGCGTACCCTAACCCTAACCCCTACCCTAAACCTAACACGTACCCTAATCCTAACCGTACCCTAAACCGAGCCCTAACCCTAACACTAACCCTAACCCTAACCCTAACCCATACCCTACGCCGTACCCGCACCCCTCCCCGAACCCGTAACCTAAGCCGTACCCTAAGCCTAACCCTAAGCCTAACCCTAACCCTAGGCTACCCTTGACTGCTTCTGCCTCCAATAGATTTCCTAAGCACTACTGTTTTAAGGAACAGCTTAAAAAGAGAATCCTAATGTGATTTCTTTATAATGGGTGTGTTCCTCATCTTATCCTAGTGTCTAAACTCTTCTCCATGGCTGCACCCCCAAAAAATATTCCCTTTCGTGCTAAGGGGTATCTAGAGAGTGGAATAGGTTTAATAACTACCCTATCCCTAACGCGTACCCTAACCCTAACCCCTACCCTAACCCTAACACGTACCCTAATCCTAACCTGTACCCTAAACCGAGCCCTAACCCTAACACTAACCCTAACCCTAACCCTAACCCATACCCTACGCCGTACCCGCACCCCTCCCCGAACCCGTACCCTAAGCCATACCCTAAACCTAACCCTAAGCCTAACCCTAACCCTAGGCTACCCTTGACTGCTTCTGCCTCCAATTGATTTCCTAAGCACTAGTGTTTTAAGGAACAGCTTAAAAAGAGAATCCTAATGTGATTTCTTTATAATGGGTGTGTTCCTTATCTTATCCTAGTGTCTAAACTCTTCTCCATGGCTGGACCCCCAAATAATATTCCTTTACGTGCTAAGGGGGAGCTAGAGAGTGGGATAGGTTTACTAACTACCCTAGCCCTAACGCGTAACCTAACCCTAACCCCTACCCTAACCCTAACACGTACCCTAATCCTAACCCGTACCCTAAACCGAGCCCTAACCCTAACACTAACCCAAACCCTAACCCTAACCCATACCCTATGCCGTACACGAACACCTCCCCGAACCCATACCCCAAGCCGTACCCTAACCCTAACCCTAAGCCTAACCCTAACCCTAGGCTACCCTTGACTGCTTCTGCCTCCAATAGATTTCCTAAGCACTAGTGTTTTAAGGAACAGCTTAAAAAGAGAATCCTAAAGTGATTTCTTTATAATGGGTGTGTTCCTTATCTTATCCTAGTGTCTAAACTCTTCTCCATGGCTGGACCCCCAAATAATATTCCTTTACGTGCTAAGGGGTATCTAGAGAGTGGGATAGGTTTAATAACTACCCTAACCCTAATGCGTACCCTAACCCTAACCCCTACCCTAACCCTAACACGTACCCTAATCCTAACCCGTACCCTAAACCGAGCCCTAACCCTAACACTAACCCTAACCCTAACCCATACCCTACGCCGTACCCGAAACCCTCCCCGAACCCGTACCCTAAGCAGTACCCTAAGCCTAACCCTAAGCCTAACCTTACCCTAGGCTACCCTTGACTGCTTCTGCCTCCAATAGATTTCCTAAGCACTAGTGTTTTAAGGAACAGCTTAAAAAGAGAATCCTAATGTGATTTCTTTATAATGGGTGTGTTCCTTATCTTATCCTAGTGTCTAAACTCTTCTCCATGGCTGCACCCGCAAATAATATTGCCTTACGTGCTAAGGGGTATCTAGAGAGTGGGATAGGTTTACTAACTACCCTAACCCTAACGCGTACCCTAACCCTAACCCCTACCCTAACCCTAACACATACCCTAATCCTAACCCGTACCCTAAACCGAGACCTAACCCTAACACTAACCCTAACCCTAACCCTAACCCATACCCTACGCCGAACCTGAAACCCTCCCCGAACCCGTACCCTAAGCCGTACCCTAAGCCTAACCCTAAGCCTAACCCTAACCCTACGCTACCCTTGACTGCTTCTGCCTCCAATAGATTTCCTAAGCACTAGTGTTTTAAGCAACAGCGTAAAAAGAGAATCCTAATGTGATTTCTTTATAATGGGTGTGTTCCTTATCTTATCCTAGTGTCTAAATTCTTCTCCATTGCTGGAACCCCAAATAATATTCCTTTACGTGCTAAGGGGTATCTAGAGAGTGGGATAGGTTTACTAACTACCCTAACCCTAACGCGTACCCTAACCCTAACCCCTACCCTAAACCTAACACGTACCCTAATCCTAACCGTACCCTAAACCGAGCCCTAACCCTAACACTAACCCTAACCCTAACCCTAACCCATACCCTACGCCGTACCCGAAACCCTCCCCGAACCCGTACCCTAAGCCGTACCCTAAGCCTAACCCTAAGCCTAACCCTAACCCTAGGCTACCCTTGACTGCTTCTGCCTCCAATAGATTTCCTAAGCACTAGTGTTTTAAGGAACAGCTTAAAAAGAGAATCCTAATGTGATTTCTTTATAATGGGTGTGTTCCTTATCTTATCCTAGTGTCTAAACTCTTCTCCATGGCTACACCCCCAAATAATATTGCCTTACGTGCTAAGGGGTATCTAGAGAGTGGGATAGGTTTAATAACTACCCTAACCCTAATGCGTACTCTAACCCTAACCCCTACCCTAACACTAACACGTACCCTAATCCTAACCCGTACCCTAAACCGAGCCCTAACCCTAACACTAACACTAACCCTAACCCTAACCCATACCCTACGCCGTACCTGAACCCCTCCCCAAACCCGTACCCTAAGCCGTACCCTAAGCCTAACCCTAAGCCTAACACTAACCCTAGGCTACCCTTGACTGCTTCTGCCTCCAATAGATTTCCTAAGCACTAGTGTTTTAAGCAACAGCTTAAAAAGAGAATCCTAATGTGATTTCTTTATAATGGGTGTGTTCCTTATCTTATCCTAGTGTCTAAATTCTTCTCCATGGCTGGAACCCCAAATAATATTCCTTTACGTGCTCAGGGGTATCTAGAGAGTGGGATAGGTTTACTAACTACCCTAACCCTAACGCGTACGCTAACCCTAACCCCTACCCTAAACCTAACACGTACCCTAATCCTAACCGTACCCTAAACCGAGCCCTAACCCTAACACTAACCCTAACCCTAACCCTAACCCATACCCTACGCCGTACCCGAAACCCTCCCCGAACCCGTACCCTAAGCCGTACCCTAAGCCTAACCCTAAGCCTAACCCTAACCCTACGTTACCCTTGACTGCTTCTGCCTCCAATAGATTTCCTAAGCACTAGTGTTTTAAGGAACAGCTTAAAAAGAGAATCCTAATGTGATTTTTTATAATGGGTGTGTTCCTTATCTTATCCTAGTGTCTAAACTCTTCTCCATGGCTGGACCCTCAAATAATATTCCTTTACGTGCTAAGGGGTATCTAGAGAGTGGGATAGGTTTAATAACTACCCTAACCCTAACGCGTACCCTAACCCTAACCCCTACCCTAACCCTAACACGTACCCTAATCCTAACCCGTACTCTAAACCGAGCCCTAACCCTAACACTAACCCTAACCCTAACCCTAACCCATACCGTACGCCGTACCCGCACCCCTCCCCGAACCCGTACCCTAAGCCGTACCCTAAGCCGAACCCTAAGCCTAACCCTAACCCTAGGCTACCCTTGACTGCTTCTGCCTCCAATAGATTTCCTAAGCACTAGTGTTTTAAGGAACAGCTTAAAAAGAGAATCCTAATGTGATTTCTTTATAATGGGTGTGTTCCTTATCTTATCCTAGTGCCTAAACTCTTCTCCATGGCTGGACCCCCAAATAATACTCCTTTACGTGCTAAGGGGTATCTAGAGAGTGGGATAGGTTTACTAACTACCCTAACCCTAACGCGTACCCTAACCCTAACCCCTACCCTAAACCTAACACGTACCCTAATCCTAACCGTACCCTAAACCGAGCCCTAACCCTATCACTAACCCTAACCCTAACCCTAACCCATACCCTATGTCGTACCCGAAACCCTCCCCGAACCCGTACCCTAAGCCGTACCCTAAGCCTAACCCTAAGCCTAACCCTAACCCTAGGCTACCCTTGACTGCTTCTGCCTCCAATAGATTTCCTAAGCACTAGTGTTTTAAGGAACAGCTTAAAAAGAGAATCCTAATGTGATTTCTTTATAATGGGTGTGTTCCTTATCTTATCCTAGTGTCTAAACTCTTCTCCATGGCTGGACCCTCAAATAATATTCCTTTACGTGCTAAGGGGTATCTAGAGAGTGGGATAGGTTTAATAACTACCCTAACCCTAACGCGTACCCTAACCCTAACCCCTACCCTAACCCTAACACGTACCCTAATCCTAACCCGTACCCTAAACCGAGCCCTAACCCTAACACTAACCCTAACCCTAACCCTAACCCATACCCTACGGCGTACCCGCACCCCTCCCCGAACCCGTAACCTAAGCCGTACCCTAAGCCTAACCCTAAGCCTAACCCTAACCCTAGGCTACCCTTGACTGCTTCTGCCTCCAATAGATTTCCTAAGCACTACTGTTTTAAGGAACAGCTTAAAAAGAGAATCCTAATGTGATTTCTTTATAATGGGTGTGTTCCTTATCTTATCCTAGTGTCTAAACTCTTCTTCATGGCTGCACCCCCAAATAATATTCCCTTACGTGCTAAGGGGTATCTAGAGAGTGGGATAGGTTTAATAACTACCCTAACCCTAACGCGTACCCTAACCCTAACCCCTACCCTAACCCTAACACGTACCCTAATCCTAACCTGTACCCTAAACCGAGCCCTAACCCTAACACTAACCCTAAACCTAACCCTAACCCATACCCTACGCCGTACCCGCACCCCTCCCCGAACCCGTACCCTAAGCCATATCCTAAACCTAACCCTAAGCCTAACCCTAACCCTAGGCTACCCTTGACTGCTTCTGCCTCCAATTGATTTCCTAAGCAGTAGTGTTTTAAGGAACAGCTTAAAAAGAGAATCCTAATGTGATTTCTTTATAATGGGTGTGTTCCTTATCTTATCCTAGTGTCTAAACTCTTCTCCATGGCTGGACCCCCAAATAATATTCCTTTACGTGCTAAGGGGGAGCTAGAGAGTGGGATAGGTTTACTAACTACCCTAGCCCTAACGCGTAACCTAACCCTAACCCCTACCCTAAACCTAACACGTACCCTAATCCTAACCCGTACCCTAAACCGAGCCCTAACCCTAACACTAACCCAAACCCTAACCCTAACCCATACCCTACGCCGTACACGAACACCTCCCCGAACCCATACCCCAAGCCGTACCCTAAGCCTAACCCTAAGCCTAACCCTAACCCTAGGCTACCCTTGACTGCTTCTGCCTCCAATAGATTTCCTAAGCACTAGTGTTTTAAGGAACAGCTTAAAAAGAGAATCCTAAAGTGATTTCTTTATAATGGGTGTGTTCCTTATCTTATCCTAGTGTCTAAACTCTTCTCCATGGCTGGAACCCCAAATAATATTCCTTTACGTGCTGAGGGGTATCTAGAGAGTGGGATAGGTTTAATAACTACCCTAACCCTAACGCGTACCCTAACCCTAACCCCTACCCTAACCCTAACACGTACCCTAATCCTAACCCGTACCCTAAACCGAGACCTAACCGTAACACTAACCCTAACCCTAACCCTAACCCATACCCTACGCCGTACCCGAAACCCTCCCCGAACCCGTACCCTAAGCCGTACCCTAAGCCTAACCCTAAGCCTAACCCTAACCCTAGGCTACCCTTGACTGCTTCTGCCTCCAATAGATTTCCTAAGCACTAGTGTTTTAAGGAACAGCTTAAAAAGAGAATCCTAATGTGATTTCTTTATAATGTGTGTGTTCCTTATCTTATCCTAGTGTCTAAACTCTTCTCCATGGCTGGACCCTCAAATAATATTCCTTTACGTGCTAAGGGGTATCTAGAGAGTGGGATAGGTTTAATAACTACCCTAACCCTAACGCGTACCCTAACCCTAACCCCTACCCTAACCCTAACACGTACCCTAATACTAACCTGTACCCTAAACCGAGCCCTAACCCTAACACTAACCCTAACCCTAACCCTAACCCATACCCTACGCCGTACCCGCACCCCTCCCCGAACCCGTACCCTAAGCCGTACCCTAAGCCTAACCCTAAGCCTAACCCTAACCCTAGGCTACCCTTGACTGCTTCTGCCTCCAATAGATTTCCTAAGCACTAGTGTTTTAAGGAACAGCTTATAAAGAGAATCCTAATGTGATTTCTTTATAATGGTTGTGTTCCTTATCTTATCCTAGTGTCTAAACTCTTCTCCATGGCTGCACCCCCAAATAATATTGCCTTACGTGCTAAGGGGTATCTAGAGAGTGGGATAGGTTTAATAACTACCCTAACCCTAATGCGTACTCTAACCCTAACCCCTACCCTAACACTAACACGTACCCTAATCCTAACCCGTACCCTAAACCGAGCCCTAACCCTAACACTAACACTAACCCTAACCCTAACCCATACCCTACGCCGTACCTGAACCCCTCCCCAAACCCGTACCCTAAGCCATACCCTAAGCCTAACCCTAAGCCTAACACTAACCCTAGGCTACCCTTGACTGCTTCTGCCTCCAATAGATTTCCTAAGCACTAGTGTTTTAAGCAACAGCTTAAAAAGAGAATCCTAATGTGATTTCTTTATAATGGGTGTGTTCCTTATCTTATCCTAGTATCTAAATTCTTCTCCATGTCTGGAACCCAAAATAATATTCCTTTACGTGCTAAGGGGTATCTAGAGAGTGGGATAGGTTTACTAACTACCCTAACCCTAACGCGTACCCTAACCCTAACCCCTACCCTAAACCTAACACGTACCCTAATCCTAACCGTACCCTAAACCGAGCCCTAACCCTAACACTAACCCTAACCCTAACCCTAACCCATACCCTACGCCGTACCCGCACCCCTCCCCGAACCCGTAACCTAAGCCGTACCCTAAGCCTAACCCTAAGCCTAACCCTAACCCTAGGCTACCCTTGACTGCTTCTGCCTCCAATAGATTTCCTAAGCACTACTGTTTTAAGGAACAGCTTAAAAAGAGAATCCTAATGTGATTTCTTTATAATGGGTGTGTTCCTCATCTTATCCTAGTGTCTAAACTCTTCTCCATGGCTGCACCCCCAAAAAATATTCCCTTTCGTGCTAAGGGGTATCTAGAGAGTGGAATAGGTTTAATAACTACCCTATCCCTAACGCGTACCCTAACCCTAACCCCTACCCTAACCCTAACACGTACCCTAATCCTAACCTGTACCCTAAACCGAGCCCTAACCCTAACACTAACCCTAACCCTAACCCTAACCCATACCCTACGCCGTACCCGCACCCCTCCCCGAACCCGTACCCTAAGCCATACCCTAAACCTAACCCTAAGCCTAACCCTAACCCTAGGCTACCCTTGACTGCTTCTGCCTCCAATTGATTTCCTAAGCACTAGTGTTTTAAGGAACAGCTTAAAAAGAGAATCCTAATGTGATTTCTTTATAATGGGTGTGTTCCTTATCTTATCCTAGTGTCTAAACTCTTCTCCATGGCTGGACCCCCAAATAATATTCCTTTACGTGCTAAGGGGGAGCTAGAGAGTGGGATAGGTTTACTAACTACCCTAGCCCTAACGCGTAACCTAACCCTAACCCCTACCCTAACCCTAACACGTACCCTAATCCTAACCCGTACCCTAAACCGAGCCCTAACCCTAACACTAACCCAAACCCTAACCCTAACCCATACCCTATGCCGTACACGAACACCTCCCCGAACCCATACCCCAAGCCGTACCCTAACCCTAACCCTAAGCCTAACCCTAACCCTAGGCTACCCTTGACTGCTTCTGCCTCCAATAGATTTCCTAAGCACTAGTGTTTTAAGGAACAGCTTAAAAAGAGAATCCTAAAGTGATTTCTTTATAATGGGTGTGTTCCTTATCTTATCCTAGTGTCTAAACTCTTCTCCATGGCTGGACCCCCAAATAATATTCCTTTACGTGCTAAGGGGTATCTAGAGAGTGGGATAGGTTTAATAACTACCCTAACCCTAATGCGTACCCTAACCCTAACCCCTACCCTAACCCTAACACGTACCCTAATCCTAACCCGTACCCTAAACCGAGCCCTAACCCTAACACTAACCCTAACCCTAACCCATACCCTACGCCGTACCCGAAACCCTCCCCGAACCCGTACCCTAAGCAGTACCCTAAGCCTAACCCTAAGCCTAACCTTACCCTAGGCTACCCTTGACTGCTTCTGCCTCCAATAGATTTCCTAAGCACTAGTGTTTTAAGGAACAGCTTAAAAAGAGAATCCTAATGTGATTTCTTTATAATGGGTGTGTTCCTTATCTTATCCTAGTGTCTAAACTCTTCTCCATGGCTGCACCCGCAAATAATATTGCCTTACGTGCTAAGGGGTATCTAGAGAGTGGGATAGGTTTACTAACTACCCTAACCCTAACGCGTACCCTAACCCTAACCCCTACCCTAACCCTAACACATACCCTAATCCTAACCCGTACCCTAAACCGAGACCTAACCCTAACACTAACCCTAACCCTAACCCTAACCCATACCCTACGCCGAACCTGAAACCCTCCCCGAACCCGTACCCTAAGCCGTACCCTAAGCCTAACCCTAAGCCTAACCCTAACCCTACGCTACCCTTGACTGCTTCTGCCTCCAATAGATTTCCTAAGCACTAGTGTTTTAAGCAACAGCGTAAAAAGAGAATCCTAATGTGATTTCTTTATAATGGGTGTGTTCCTTATCTTATCCTAGTGTCTAAATTCTTCTCCATTGCTGGAACCCCAAATAATATTCCTTTACGTGCTAAGGGGTATCTAGAGAGTGGGATAGGTTTACTAACTACCCTAACCCTAACGCGTACCCTAACCCTAACCCCTACCCTAAACCTAACACGTACCCTAATCCTAACCGTACCCTAAACCGAGCCCTAACCCTAACACTAACCCTAACCCTAACCCTAACCCATACCCTACGCCGTACCCGAAACCCTCCCCGAACCCGTACCCTAAGCCGTACCCTAAGCCTAACCCTAAGCCTAACCCTAACCCTAGGCTACCCTTGACTGCTTCTGCCTCCAATAGATTTCCTAAGCACTAGTGTTTTAAGGAACAGCTTAAAAAGAGAATCCTAATGTGATTTCTTTATAATGGGTGTGTTCCTTATCTTATCCTAGTGTCTAAACTCTTCTCCATGGCTACACCCCCAAATAATATTGCCTTACGTGCTAAGGGGTATCTAGAGAGTGGGATAGGTTTAATAACTACCCTAACCCTAATGCGTACTCTAACCCTAACCCCTACCCTAACACTAACACGTACCCTAATCCTAACCCGTACCCTAAACCGAGCCCTAACCCTAACACTAACACTAACCCTAACCCTAACCCATACCCTACGCCGTACCTGAACCCCTCCCCAAACCCGTACCCTAAGCCGTACCCTAAGCCTAACCCTAAGCCTAACACTAACCCTAGGCTACCCTTGACTGCTTCTGCCTCCAATAGATTTCCTAAGCACTAGTGTTTTAAGCAACAGCTTAAAAAGAGAATCCTAATGTGATTTCTTTATAATGGGTGTGTTCCTTATCTTATCCTAGTGTCTAAATTCTTCTCCATGGCTGGAACCCCAAATAATATTCCTTTACGTGCTCAGGGGTATCTAGAGAGTGGGATAGGTTTACTAACTACCCTAACCCTAACGCGTACGCTAACCCTAACCCCTACCCTAAACCTAACACGTACCCTAATCCTAACCGTACCCTAAACCGAGCCCTAACCCTAACACTAACCCTAACCCTAACCCTAACCCATACCCTACGCCGTACCCGAAACCCTCCCCGAACCCGTACCCTAAGCCGTACCCTAAGCCTAACCCTAAGCCTAACCCTAACCCTACGTTACCCTTGACTGCTTCTGCCTCCAATAGATTTCCTAAGCACTAGTGTTTTAAGGAACAGCTTAAAAAGAGAATCCTAATGTGATTTTTTATAATGGGTGTGTTCCTTATCTTATCCTAGTGTCTAAACTCTTCTCCATGGCTGGACCCTCAAATAATATTCCTTTACGTGCTAAGGGGTATCTAGAGAGTGGGATAGGTTTAATAACTACCCTAACCCTAACGCGTACCCTAACCCTAACCCCTACCCTAACCCTAACACGTACCCTAATCCTAACCCGTACTCTAAACCGAGCCCTAACCCTAACACTAACCCTAACCCTAACCCTAACCCATACCGTACGCCGTACCCGCACCCCTCCCCGAACCCGTACCCTAAGCCGTACCCTAAGCCGAACCCTAAGCCTAACCCTAACCCTAGGCTACCCTTGACTGCTTCTGCCTCCAATAGATTTCCTAAGCACTAGTGTTTTAAGGAACAGCTTAAAAAGAGAATCCTAATGTGATTTCTTTATAATGGGTGTGTTCCTTATCTTATCCTAGTGCCTAAACTCTTCTCCATGGCTGGACCCCCAAATAATACTCCTTTACGTGCTAAGGGGTATCTAGAGAGTGGGATAGGTTTACTAACTACCCTAACCCTAACGCGTACCCTAACCCTAACCCCTACCCTAAACCTAACACGTACCCTAATCCTAACCGTACCCTAAACCGAGCCCTAACCCTATCACTAACCCTAACCCTAACCCTAACCCATACCCTATGTCGTACCCGAAACCCTCCCCGAAGCCGTACCCTAAGCCGTACCCTAAGCCTAACCCTAAGCCTAACCCTAACCCTAGGCTACCCTTGACTGCTTCTGCCTCCAATAGATTTCCTAAGCACTAGTGTTTTAAGGAACAGCTTAAAAAGAGAATCCTAATGTGATTTCTTTATAATGGGTGTGTTCCTTATCTTATCCTAGTGTCTAAACTCTTCTCCATGGCTGGACCCTCAAATAATATTCCTTTACGTGCTAAGGGGTATCTAGAGAGTGGGATAGGTTTAATAACTACCCTAACCCTAACGCGTACCCTAACCCTAACCCCTACCCTAACCCTAACACGTACCCTAATCCTAACCCGTACCCTAAACCGAGCCCTAACCCTAACACTAACCCTAACCCTAACCCTAACCCATACCCTACGGCGTACCCGCACCCCTCCCCGAACCCGTAACCTAAGCCGTACCCTAAGCCTAACCCTAAGCCTAACCCTAACCCTAGGCTACCCTTGACTGCTTCTGCCTCCAATAGATTTCCTAAGCACTACTGTTTTAAGGAACAGCTTAAAAAGAGAATCCTAATGTGATTTCTTTATAATGGGTGTGTTCCTTATCTTATCCTAGTGTCTAAACTCTTCTCCATGGCTGCACCCCCAAATAATATTCCCTTACGTGCTAAGGGGTATCTAGAGAGTGGGATAGGTTTAATAACTACCCTAACCCTAACGCGTACCCTAACCCTAACCCCTACCCTAACCCTAACACGTACCCTAATCCTAACCTGTACCCTAAACCGAGCCCTAACCCTAACACTAACCCTAAACCTAACCCTAACCCATACCCTACGCCGTACCCGCACCCCTCCCCGAACCCGTACCCTAAGCCATATCCTAAACCTAACCCTAAGCCTAACCCTAACCCTAGGCTACCCTTGACTGCTTCTGCCTCCAATTGATTTCCTAAGCAGTAGTGTTTTAAGGAACAGCTTAAAAAGAGAATCCTAATGTGATTTCTTTATAATGGGTGTGTTCCTTATCTTATCCTAGTGTCTAAACTCTTCTCCATGGCTGGACCCCCAAATAATATTCCTTTACGTGCTAAGGGGGAGCTAGAGAGTGGGATAGGTTTACTAACTACCCTAGCCCTAACGCGTAACCTAACCCTAACCCCTACCCTAAACCTAACACGTACCCTAATCCTAACCCGTACCCTAAACCGAGCCCTAACCCTAACACTAACCCAAACCCTAACCCTAACCCATACCCTACGCCGTACACGAACACCTCCCCGAACCCATACCCCAAGCCGTACCCTAAGCCTAACCCTAAGCCTAACCCTAACCCTAGGCTACCCTTGACTGCTTCTGCCTCCAATAGATTTCCTAAGCACTAGTGTTTTAAGGAACAGCTTAAAAAGAGAATCCTAAAGTGATTTCTTTATAATGGGTGTGTTCCTTATCTTATCCTAGTGTCTAAACTCTTCTCCATGGCTGGAACCCCAAATAATATTCCTTTACGTGCTGAGGGGTATCTAGAGAGTGGGATAGGTTTAATAACTACCCTAACCCTAACGCGTACCCTAACCCTAACCCCTACCCTAACCCTAACACGTACCCTAATCCTAACCCGTACCCTAAACCGAGACCTAACCGTAACACTAACCCTAACCCTAACCCTAACCCATACCCTACGCCGTACCCGAAACCCTCCCCGAACCCGTACCCTAAGCCGTACCCTAAGCCTAACCCTAAGCCTAACCCTAACCCTAGGCTACCCTTGACTGCTTCTGCCTCCAATAGATTTCCTAAGCACTAGTGTTTTAAGGAACAGCTTAAAAAGAGAATCCTAATGTGATTTCTTTATAATGTGTGTGTTCCTTATCTTATCCTAGTGTCTAAACTCTTCTCCATGGCTGGACCCTCAAATAATATTCCTTTACGTGCTAAGGGGTATCTAGAGAGTGGGATAGGTTTAATAACTACCCTAACCCTAACGCGTACCCTAACCCTAACCCCTACCCTAACCCTAACACGTACCCTAATACTAACCTGTACCCTAAACCGAGCCCTAACCCTAACACTAACCCTAACCCTAACCCTAACCCATACCCTACGCCGTACCCGCACCCCTCCCCGAACCCGTACCCTAAGCCGTACCCTAAGCCTAACCCTAAGCCTAACCCTAACCCTAGGCTACCCTTGACTGCTTCTGCCTCCAATAGATTTCCTAAGCACTAGTGTTTTAAGGAACAGCTTATAAAGAGAATCCTAATGTGATTTCTTTATAATGGTTGTGTTCCTTATCTTATCCTAGTGTCTAAACTCTTCTCCATGGCTGCACCCCCAAATAATATTGCCTTACGTGCTAAGGGGTATCTAGAGAGTGGGATAGGTTTAATAACTACCCTAACCCTAATGCGTACTCTAACCCTAACCCCTACCCTAACACTAACACGTACCCTAATCCTAACCCGTACCCTAAACCGAGCCCTAACCCTAACACTAACACTAACCCTAACCCTAACCCATACCCTACGCCGTACCTGAACCCCTCCCCAAACCCGTACCCTAAGCCATACCCTAAGCCTAACCCTAAGCCTAACACTAACCCTAGGCTACCCTTGACTGCTTCTGCCTCCAATAGATTTCCTAAGCACTAGTGTTTTAAGCAACAGCTTAAAAAGAGAATCCTAATGTGATTTCTTTATAATGGGTGTGTTCCTTATCTTATCCTAGTATCTAAATTCTTCTCCATGTCTGGAACCCAAAATAATATTCCTTTACGTGCTAAGGGGTATCTAGAGAGTGGGATAGGTTTACTAACTACCCTAACCCTAACGCGTACCCTAACCCTAACCCCTACCCTAAACCTAACACGTACCCTAATCCTAACCGTACCCTAAACCGAGCCCTAACCCTAACACTAACCCTAACCCTAACCCTAACCCATACCCTACGCCGTATCCGAAACCCTCCCCGAACCCGTACCCTAAGCCGTACCCTAAGCCTAACCCTAAGCCTAACCCTAACCCTAGGCTACCCTTGACTGCTTCTGCCTCCAATAGATTTCCTAAGCTCTAGTGTTTTAGGGAACAGCTTAAAAAGAGAATCCTAATGTGATTTCTTTATAATGGGTGTGTTCCTTATCTTATCCTAGTGTCTAAACTCTTCTCCATGGCTGGACCCTCAAATAATATTCCTTTACGTGCTAAGGGGTATCTAGAGAGTGGGATAGGTTTAATAACTACCCTAACCCTAACGTGTACCCTAACCCTAACCCCTACCCTAACCCTAACACGTACCCTAATCCTAACCCGTACCCTAAACCGAGCCCTAACCCTAACACTAACCCTAACCCTAACCCTAACCCATACCCTACGCCGTACCCGCACCCCTCCCCGAACCCGTAACCTAAGCCGTACCCTAAGCCTAACCCTAAGCCTAACCCTAACCCTAGGCTACCCTTGACTGCTTCTGCCTCCAATAGATTTCCTAAGCACTAGTGTTTTAAGCAACAGCTTAAAAAGAGAATCCTAATGTGATTTCTTTATAATGGGTGTGTTCCTTATCTTATCCTAGTGTCTAAATTCTTCTCCATGGCTGGAACCCCAAATAATATTCCTTTACGTGCTAAGGGGTATCTAGAGAGTGGGATAGGTTTACTAACTACCCTAACCCTAACGCGTACCCTAACCCTAACCCCTACCCTAAACCTAACACGTACCCTAATCCTAACCGTACCCTAAACCGAGCCCTAACCCTAACACTAACCCAAACCCTAACCCTAACCCATACCCTACGCCGTACACGAACACCTCCCCGAACCCATACCCCAAGCCGTACCCTAACCCTAACCCTAAGCCTAACCCTAACCCTAGGCTACCCTTGACTGCTTCTGCCTCCAATAGATTTCCTAAGCACTAGTGTTTTAAGGAACAGCTTAAAAAGAGAATCCTAAAGTGATTTCTTTATAATGGGTGTGTTCCTTATCTTATCCTAGTGTCTAAACTCTTCTCCATGGCTGGACCCCCAAATAATATTCCTTTACGTGCTAAGGGGTATCTAGAGAGTGGGATAGGTTTAATAACTACCCTAACCCTAATGCGTACCCTAACCCTAACCCCTACCCTAACCCTAACACGTACCCTAATCCTAACCCGTACCCTAAACCGAGCCCTAACCCTAACACTAACCCTAACCCTAACCCATACGCTACGCCGTACCCGAAACCCTCCCCGAACCCGTACCCTAAGCCGTACCCTAAGCCTAACCCTAAGCCTAACCTTACCCTAGGCTACCCTTGACTGCTTCTGCCTCCAATAGATTTCCTAAGCTCTAGTGTTTTAAGGAACAGCTTAAAAAGAGAATCCTAATGTGATTTCTTTATAATGGGTGTGTTCCTTATCTTATCCTAGTGTCTAAACTCTTCTCCATGGCTGCACCCCCAAATAATATTGCCTTACGTGCTAAGGGGTATCTAGAGAGTGGGATAGGTTTAATAACTACCCTAACCCTAATGCGTACTCTAACCCTAACCCCTACCCTAACACTAACACGTACCCTAATCCTAACCCGTACCCTAAACCGAGCCCTAACCCTAACACCAGCACTAACCCTAACCCTAACCCATACCCTACGCCGTACCTGAACCCCTCCCCAATACCGTACCCTAAGCCGTACCCTAAGCCTAACCCTAAGCCTAACACTAACCCTAGGCTACCCTTGACTGCTTCTGCCTCCAATAGATTTCCTAAGCACTAGTGTTTTAAGCAACAGCTTAAAAAGAGAATCCTAATGTGATTTCTTTATAATGGGTGTGTTCCTTATCTTATCCTAGTGTCTAAATTCTTCTCCATGGCTGGAACCCCAAATAATATTCCTTTACGTGCTAAAGGGTATCTAGAGAGTGGGATAGGTTTACTAACTACCCTAACCCTAACGCGTACCCTAACCCTAACCCCTACCCTAAACCTAACACGTACCCTAATCCTAACCGTACCCTAAACCGAGCCCTAATCCTAACACTAACCCTAACCCTAACCCTAACCCATACCCTACGCCGTACCCGAAACCCTCCCCGAACCCGTACCCTAAGCCGTACCCTAAGCCTAACCCTAAGCCTAACCCTAACCCTACGCTACCCTTGACTGCTTCTGCCTCCAATAGATTTCCTAAGCACTAGTGTTTTAAGGAAGAGCTTAAAAAGAGAATCCTAATGAGATTTCTTTATAATGGGTGTGTTCCTTATCTTATCCTAGTGTCTAAACTCTTCTCCATGGCTGGACCCTCAAATAATATTCCTTTACGTGCTAAGGGGTATCTAGAGAGTGGGATAGGTTTAATAACTACCCTTACCCTAACGCGTACCCTAACCCTAACGCGTACCCTAACCCTAACCCCTACCCTAAACCTAACACGTACCCTAATCCTAACCGTACCCTAAACCGAGCCCTAACCCTAACACTAACCCTAACCCTAACCCTAACCCATACCCTACGCCGTACCCGAAACCCTCCCCGAACCCGTACCCTAAGCCGTACCCTAAGCCTAACCCTAAGCCTAACCCTAACCCTAGGCTACCCTTGACTGCTTCTGCCTCCAATAGATTTCCTAAGCACTAGTGTTTTAAGGAACAGCTTAAAAAGAGAATCCTAATGTGATTTCTTTATAATGGGTGTGTTCCTTATCTTATCCTAGTGTCTAAACTCTTCTCCATGGCTACACCCCCAAATAATATTGCCTTACGTGCTAAGGGGTATCTAGAGAGTGGGATAGGTTTAATAACTACCCTAACCCTAATGCGTACTCTAACCCTAACCCCTACCCTAACACTAACACGTACCCTAATCCTAACCCGTACCCTAAACCGAGCCCTAACCCTAACACTAACACTAACCCTAACCCTAACCCATACCCTACGCCGTACCTGAACCCCTCCCCAAACCCGTACCCTAAGCCGTACCCTAAGCCTAACCCTAAGCCTAACACTAACCCTAGGCTACCCTTGACTGCTTCTGCCTCCAATAGATTTCCTAAGCACTAGTGTTTTAAGCAACAGCTTAAAAAGAGAATCCTAATGTGATTTCTTTATAATGGGTGTGTTCCTCATCTTATCCTAGTGTCTAAACTCTTCTCCATGGCTGCACCCCCAAAAAATATTCCCTTTCGTGCTAAGGGGTATCTAGAGAGTGGAATAGGTTTAATAACTACCCTATCCCTAACGCGTACCCTAACCCTAACCCCTACCCTAACCCTAACACGTACCCTAATCCTAACCTGTACCCTAAACCGAGCCCTAACCCTAACACTAACCCTAACCCTAACCCTAACCCATACCCTACGCCGTACCCGCACCCCTCCCCGAACCCGTACCCTAAGCCATACCCTAAACCTAACCCTAAGCCTAACCCTAACCCTAGGCTACCCTTGACTGCTTCTGCCTCCAATTGATTTCCTAAGCACTAGTGTTTTAAGGAACAGCTTAAAAAGAGAATCCTAATGTGATTTCTTTATAATGGGTGTGTTCCTTATCTTATCCTAGTGTCTAAACTCTTCTCCATGGCTGGACCCCCAAATAATATTCCTTTACGTGCTAAGGGGGAGCTAGAGAGTGGGATAGGTTTACTAACTACCCTAGCCCTAACGCGTAACCTAACCCTAACCCCTACCCTAACCCTAACACGTACCCTAATCCTAACCCGTACCCTAAACCGAGCCCTAACCCTAACACTAACCCAAACCCTAACCCTAACCCATACCCTACGCCGTACACGAACACCTCCCCGAACCCATACCCCAAGCCGTACCCTAACCCTAACCCTAAGCCTAACCCTAACCCTAGGCTACCCTTGACTGCTTCTGCCTCCAATAGATTTCCTAAGCACTAGTGTTTTAAGGAACAGCTTAAAAAGAGAATCCTAAAGTGATTTCTTTATAATGGGTGTGTTCCTTATCTTATCCTAGTGTCTAAACTCTTCTCCATGGCTGGACCCCCAAATAATATTCCTTTACGTGCTAAGGGGTATCTAGAGAGTGGGATAGGTTTAATAACTACCCTAACCCTAATGCGTACCCTAACCCTAACCCCTACCCTAACCCTAACACGTACCCTAATCCTAACCCGTACCCTAAACCGAGCCCTAACCCTAACACTAACCCTAACCCTAACCCATACCCTACGCCGTACCCGAAACCCTCCCCGAACCCGTACCCTAAGCCGTACCCTAAGCCTAACCCTAAGCCTAACCTTACCCTAGGCTACCCTTGACTGCTTCTGCCTCCAATAGATTTCCTAAGCACTAGTGTTTTAAGGAACAGCTTAAAAAGAGAATCCTAATGTGATTTCTTTATAATGGGTGTGTTCCTTATCTTATCCTAGTGTCTAAACTCTTCTCCATGGCTGCACCCGCAAATAATATTGCCTTACGTGCTAAGGGGTATCTAGAGAGTGGGATAGGTTTACTAACTACCCTAACCCTAACGCGTACCCTAACCCTAACCCCTACCCTAACCCTAACACATACCCTAATCCTAACCCGTACCCTAAACCGAGACCTAACCCTAACACTAACCCTAACCCTAACCCTAACCCATACCCTACGCCGAACCTGAAACCCTCCCCGAACCCGTACCCTAAGCCGTACCCTAAGCCTAACCCTAAGCCTAACCCTAACCCTACGCTACCCTTGACTGCTTCTGCCTCCAATAGATTTCCTAAGCACTAGTGTTTTAAGCAACAGCGTAAAAAGAGAATCCTAATGTGATTTCTTTATAATGGGTGTGTTCCTTATCTTATCCTAGTGTCTAAATTCTTCTCCATTGCTGGAACCCCAAATAATATTCCTTTACGTGCTAAGGGGTATCTAGAGAGTGGGATAGGTTTACTAACTACCCTAACCCTAACGCGTACCCTAACCCTAACCCCTACCCTAAACCTAACACGTACCCTAATCCTAACCGTACCCTAAACCGAGCCCTAACCCTAACACTAACCCTAACCCTAACCCTAACCCATACCCTACGCCGTACCCGAAACCCTCCCCGAACCCGTACCCTAAGCCGTACCCTAAGCCTAACCCTAAGCCTAACCCTAACCCTAGGCTACCCTTGACTGCTTCTGCCTCCAATAGATTTCCTAAGCACTAGTGTTTTAAGGAACAGCTTAAAAAGAGAATCCTAATGTGATTTCTTTATAATGGGTGTGTTCCTTATCTTATCCTAGTGTCTAAACTCTTCTCCATGGCTACACCCCCAAATAATATTGCCTTACGTGCTAAGGGGTATCTAGAGAGTGGGATAGGTTTAATAACTACCCTAACCCTAATGCGTACTCTAACCCTAACCCCTACCCTAACACTAACACGTACCCTAATCCTAACCCGTACCCTAAACCGAGCCCTAACCCTAACACTAACACTAACCCTAACCCTAACCCATACCCTACGCCGTACCTGAACCCCTCCCCAAACCCGTACCCTAAGCCGTACCCTAAGCCTAACCCTAAGCCTAACACTAACCCTAGGCTACCCTTGACTGCTTCTGCCTCCAATAGATTTCCTAAGCACTAGTGTTTTAAGCAACAGCTTAAAAAGAGAATCCTAATGTGATTTCTTTATAATGGGTGTGTTCCTTATCTTATCCTAGTGTCTAAATTCTTCTCCATGGCTGGAACCCCAAATAATATTCCTTTACGTGCTCAGGGGTATCTAGAGAGTGGGATAGGTTTACTAACTACCCTAACCCTAACGCGTACGCTAACCCTAACCCCTACCCTAAACCTAACACGTACCCTAATCCTAACCGTACCCTAAACCGAGCCCTAACCCTAACACTAACCCTAACCCTAACCCTAACCCATACCCTACGCCGTACCCGAAACCCTCCCCGAACCCGTACCCTAAGCCGTACCCTAAGCCTAACCCTAAGCCTAACACTAACCCTACGTTACCCTTGACTGCTTCTGCCTCCAATAGATTTCCTAAGCACTAGTGTTTTAAGGAACAGCTTAAAAAGAGAATCCTAATGTGATTTTTTATAATGGGTGTGTTCCTTATCTTATCCTAGTGTCTAAACTCTTCTCCATGGCTGGACCCTCAAATAATATTCCTTTACGTGCTAAGGGGTATCTAGAGAGTGGGATAGGTTTAATAACTACCCTAACCCTAACGCGTACCCTAACCCTAACCCCTACCCTAACCCTAACACGTACCCTAATCCTAACCCGTACTCTAAACCGAGCCCTAACCCTAACACTAACCCTAACCCTAACCCTAACCCATACCGTACGCCGTACCCGCACCCCTCCCCGAACCCGTACCCTAAGCCGTACCCTAAGCCGAACCCTAAGCCAAACCCTAACCCTAGGCTACCCTTGACTGCTTCTGCCTCCAATAGATTTCCTAAGCACTAGTGTTTTAAGGAACAGCTTAAAAAGAGAATCCTAATGTGATTTCTTTATAATGGGTGTGTTCCTTATCTTATCCTAGTGCCTAAACTCTTCTCCATGGCTGGACCCCCAAATAATACTCCTTTACGTGCTAAGGGGTATCTAGAGAGTGGGATAGGTTTACTAACTACCCTAACCCTAACGCGTACCCTAACCCTAACCCCTACCCTAAACCTAACACGTACCCTAATCCTAACCGTACCCTAAACCGAGCCCTAACCCTATCACTAACCCTAACCCTAACCCTAACCCATACCCTATGTCGTACCCGAAACCCTCCCCGAACCCGTACCCTAAGCCGTACCCTAAGCCTAACCCTAAGCCTAACCCTAACCCTAGGCTACCCTTGACTGCTTCTGCCTCCAATAGATTTCCTAAGCACTAGTGTTTTAAGGAACAGCTTAAAAAGAGAATCCTAATGTGATTTCTTTATAATGGGTGTGTTCCTTATCTTATCCTAGTGTCTAAACTCTTCTCCATGGCTGGACCCTCAAATAATATTCCTTTACGTGCTAAGGGGTATCTAGAGAGTGGGATAGGTTTAATAACTACCCTAACCCTAACGCGTACCCTAACCCTAACCCCTACCCTAACCCTAACACGTACCCTAATCCTAACCCGTACCCTAAACCGAGCCCTAACCCTAACACTAACCCTAACCCTAACCCTAACCCATACCCTACGGCGTACCCGCACCCCTCCCCGAACCCGTAACCTAAGCCGTACCCTAAGCCTAACCCTAAGCCTAACCCTAACCCTAGGCTACCCTTGACTGCTTCTGCCTCCAATAGATTTCCTAAGCACTACTGTTTTAAGGAACAGCTTAAAAAGAGAATCCTAATGTGATTTCTTTATAATGGGTGTGTTCCTTATCTTATCCTAGTGTCTAAACTCTTCTCCATGGCTGCACCCCCAAATAATATTCCCTTACGTGCTAAGGGGTATCTAGAGAGTGGGATAGGTTTAATAACTACCCTAACCCTAACGCGTACCCTAACCCTAACCCCTACCCTAACCCTAACACGTACCCTAATCCTAACCTGTACCCTAAACCGAGCCCTAACCCTAACACTAACCCTAAACCTAACCCTAACCCATACCCTACGCCGTACCCGCACCCCTCCCCGAACCCGTACCCTAAGCCATATCCTAAACCTAACCCTAAGCCTAACCCTAACCCTAGGCTACCCTTGACTGCTTCTGCCTCCAATTGATTTCCTAAGCAGTAGTGTTTTAAGGAACAGCTTAAAAAGAGAATCCTAATGTGATTTCTTTATAATGGGTGTGTTCCTTATCTTATCCTAGTGTCTAAACTCTTCTCCATGGCTGGACCCCCAAATAATATTCCTTTACGTGCTAAGGGGGAGCTAGAGAGTGGGATAGGTTTACTAACTACCCTAGCCCTAACGCGTAACCTAACCCTAACCCCTACCCTAAACCTAACACGTACCCTAATCCTAACCCGTACCCTAAACCGAGCCCTAACCCTAACACTAACCCAAACCCTAACCCTAACCCATACCCTACGCCGTACACGAACACCTCCCCGAACCCATACCCCAAGCCGTACCCTAAGCCTAACCCTAAGCCTAACCCTAACCCTAGGCTACCCTTGACTGCTTCTGCCTCCAATAGATTTCCTAAGCACTAGTGTTTTAAGGAACAGCTTAAAAAGAGAATCCTAAAGTGATTTCTTTATAATGGGTGTGTTCCTTATCTTATCCTAGTGTCTAAACTCTTCTCCATGGCTGGAACCCCAAATAATATTCCTTTACGTGCTGAGGGGTATCTAGAGAGTGGGATAGGTTTAATAACTACCCTAACCCTAACGCGTACCCTAACCCTAACCCCTACCCTAACCCTAACACGTACCCTAATCCTAACCCGTACCCTAAACCGAGACCTAACCGTAACACTAACCCTAACCCTAACCCTAACCCATACCCTACGCCGTACCCGAAACCCTCCCCGAACCCGTACCCTAAGCCGTACCCTAAGCCTAACCCTAAGCCTAACCCTAACCCTAGGCTACCCTTGACTGCTTCTGCCTCCAATAGATTTCCTAAGCACTAGTGTTTTAAGGAACAGCTTAAAAAGAGAATCCTAATGTGATTTCTTTATAATGTGTGTGTTCCTTATCTTATCCTAGTGTCTAAACTCTTCTCCATGGCTGGACCCTCAAATAATATTCCTTTACGTGCTAAGGGGTATCTAGAGAGTGGGATAGGTTTAATAACTACCCTAACCCTAACGCGTACCCTAACCCTAACCCCTACCCTAACCCTAACACGTACCCTAATACTAACCTGTACCCTAAACCGAGCCCTAACCCTAACACTAACCCTAACCCTAACCCTAACCCATACCCTACGCCGTACCCGCACCCCTCCCCGAACCCGTACCCTAAGCCGTACCCTAAGCCTAACCCTAAGCCTAACCCTAACCCTAGGCTACCCTTGACTGCTTCTGCCTCCAATAGATTTCCTAAGCACTAGTGTTTTAAGGAACAGCTTATAAAGAGAATCCTAATGTGATTTCTTTATAATGGTTGTGTTCCTTATCTTATCCTAGTGTCTAAACTCTTCTCCATGGCTGCACCCCCAAATAATATTGCCTTACGTGCTAAGGGGTATCTAGAGAGTGGGATAGGTTTAATAACTACCCTAACCCTAATGCGTACTCTAACCCTAACCCCTACCCTAACACTAACACGTACCCTAATCCTAACCCGTACCCTAAACCGAGCCCTAACCCTAACACTAACACTAACCCTAACCCATACCCTACGCCGTACCTGAACCCCTCCCCAAACCCGTACCCTAAGCCATACCCTAAGCCTAACCCTAAGCCTAACACTAACCCTAGGCTACCCTTGACTGCTTCTGCCTCCAATAGATTTCCTAAGCACTAGTGTTTTAAGCAACAGCTTAAAAAGAGAATCCTAATGTGATTTCTTTATAATGGGTGTGTTCCTTATCTTATCCTAGTGTCTAAATTCTTCTCCATGTCTGGAACCCAAAATAATATTCCTTTACGTGCTAAGGGGTATCTAGAGAGTGGGATAGGTTTACTAACTACCCTAACCCTAACGCGTACCCTAACCCTAACCCCTACCCTAAACCTAACACGTACCCTAATCCTAACCGTACCCTAAACCGAGCCCTAACCCTAACACTAACCCTAACCCTAACCCTAACCCATACCCTACGCCGTATCCGAAACCCTCCCCGAACCCGTACCCTAAGCCGTACCCTAAGCCTAACCCTAAGCCTAACCCTAACCCTAGGCTACCCTTGACTGCTTCTGCCTCCAATAGATTTCCTAAGCTCTAGTGTTTTAGGGAACAGCTTAAAAAGAGAATCCTAATGTGATTTCTTTATAATGGGTGTGTTCCTTATCTTATCCTAGTGTCTAAACTCTTCTCCATGGCTGGACCCTCAAATAATATTCCTTTACGTGCTAAGGGGTATCTAGAGAGTGGGATAGGTTTAATAACTACCCTAACCCTAACGTGTACCCTAACCCTAACCACTACCCTAACCCTAACACGTACCCTAATCCTAACCCGTACCCTAAACCGAGCCCTAACCCTAACACTAACCCTAACCCTAACCCTAACCCATACCCTACGCCGTACCCGCACCCCTCCCCGAACCCGTAACCTAAGCCGTACCCTAAGCCTAACCCTAAGCCTAACCCTAACCCTAGGCTACCCTTGACTGCTTCTGCCTCCAATAGATTTCCTAAGCACTAGTGTTTTAAGCAACAGCTTAAAAAGAGAATCCTAATGTGATTTCTTTATAATGGGTGTGTTCCTTATCTTATCCTAGTGTCTAAATTCTTCTCCATGGCTGGAACCCCAAATAATATTCCTTTACGTGCTAAGGGGTATCTAGAGAGTGGGATAGGTTTACTAACTACCCTAACCCTAACGCGTACCCTAACCCTAACCCCTACCCTAAACCTAACACGTACCCTAATCCTAACCGTACCCTAAACCGAGCCCTAACCCTAACACTAACCCAAACCCTAACCCTAACCCATACCCTACGCCGTACACGAACACCTCCCCGAACCCATACCCCAAGCCGTACCCTAACCCTAACCCTAAGCCTAACCCTAACCCTAGGCTACCCTTGACTGCTTCTGCCTCCAATAGATTTCCTAAGCACTAGTGTTTTAAGGAACAGCTTAAAAAGAGAATCCTAAAGTGATTTCTTTATAATGGGTGTGTTCCTTATCTTATCCTAGTGTCTAAACTCTTCTCCATGGCTGGACCCCCAAATAATATTCCTTTACGTGCTAAGGGGTATCTAGAGAGTGGGATAGGTTTAATAACTACCCTAACCCTAATGCGTACCCTAACCCTAACCCCTACCCTAACCCTAACACGTACCCTAATCCTAACCCGTACCCTAAACCGAGCCCTAACCCTAACACTAACCCTAACCCTAACCCATACGCTACGCCGTACCCGAAACCCTCCCCGAACCCGTACCCTAAGCCGTACCCTAAGCCTAACCCTAAGCCTAACCTTACCCTAGGCTACCCTTGACTGCTTCTGCCTCCAATAGATTTCCTAAGCACTAGTGTTTTAAGGAACAGCTTAAAAAGAGAATCCTAAAGTGATTTCTTTATAATGGGTGTGTTCCTTATCTTATCCTAGTGTCTAAACTCTTCTCCATGGCTGGACCCCCAAATAATATTCCTTTACGTGCTAAGGGGTATCTAGAGAGTGGGATAGGTTTAATAACTACCCTAACCCTAATGCGTACCCTAACCCTAACCCCTACCCTAACCCTAACACGTACCCTAATCCTAACCCGTACCCTAAACCGAGCCCTAACCCTAACACCAGCACTAACCCTAACCCTAACCCATACCCTACGCCGTACCTGAACCCCTCCCCAATACCGTACCCTAAGCCGTACCCTAAGCCTAACCCTAAGCCTAACACTAACCCTAGGCTACCCTTGACTGCTTCTGCCTCCAATAGATTTCCTAAGCACTAGTGTTTTAAGCAACAGCTTAAAAAGAGAATCCTAATGTGATTTCTTTATAATGGGTGTGTTCCTTATCTTATCCTAGTGTCTAAATTCTTCTCCATGGCTGGAACCCCAAATAATATTCCTTTACGTGCTAAAGGGTATCTAGAGAGTGGGATAGGTTTACTAACTACCCTAACCCTAACGCGTACCCTAACCCTAACCCCTACCCTAAACCTAACACGTACCCTAATCCTAACCGTACCCTAAACCGAGCCCTAATCCTAACACTAACCCTAACCCTAACCCTAACCCATACCCTACGCCGTACCCGAAACCCTCCCCGAACCCGTACCCTAAGCCGTACCCTAAGCCTAACCCTAAGCCTAACCCTAACCCTACGCTACCCTTGACTGCTTCTGCCTCCAATAGATTTCCTAAGCACTAGTGTTTTAAGGAAGAGCTTAAAAAGAGAATCCTAATGAGATTTCTTTATAATGGGTGTGTTCCTTATCTTATCCTAGTGTCTAAACTCTTCTCCATGGCTGGACCCTCAAATAATATTCCTTTACGTGCTAAGGGGTATCTAGAGAGTGGGATAGGTTTAATAACTACCCTTACCCTAACGCGTACCCTAACCCTAACGCGTACCCTAACCCTAACCCCTACCCTAAACCTAACACGTACCCTAATCCTAACCGTACCCTAAACCGAGCCCTAACCCTAACACTAACCCTAACCCTAACCCTAACCCATACCCTACGCCGTACCCGAAACCCTCCCCGAACCCGTACCCTAAGCCGTACCCTAAGCCTAACCCTAAGCCTAACCCTAACCCTAGGCTACCCTTGACTGCTTCTGCCTCCAATAGATTTCCTAAGCACTAGTGTTTTAAGGAACAGCTTAAAAAGAGAATCCTAATGTGATTTCTTTATAATGGGTGTGTTCCTTATCTTATCCTAGTGTCTAAACTCTTCTCCATGGCTACACCCCCAAATAATATTGCCTTACGTGCTAAGGGGTATCTAGAGAGTGGGATAGGTTTAATAACTACCCTAACCCTAATGCGTACTCTAACCCTAACCCCTACCCTAACACTAACACGTACCCTAATCCTAACCCGTACCCTAAACCGAGCCCTAACCCTAACACTAACACTAACCCTAACCCTAACCCATACCCTACGCCGTACCTGAACCCCTCCCCAAACCCGTACCCTAAGCCGTACCCTAAGCCTAACCCTAAGCCTAACACTAACCCTAGGCTACCCTTGACTGCTTCTGCCTCCAATAGATTTCCTAAGCACTAGTGTTTTAAGCAACAGCTTAAAAAGAGAATCCTAATGTGATTTCTTTATAATGGGTGTGTTCCTTATCTTATCCTAGTGTCTAAATTCTTCTCCATGGCTGGAACCCCAAATAATATTCCTTTACGTGCTCAGGGGTATCTAGAGAGTGGGATAGGTTTACTAACTACCCTAACCCTAACGCGTACGCTAACCCTAACCCCTACCCTAAACCTAACACGTACCCTAATCCTAACCGTACCCTAAACCGAGCCCTAACCCTAACACTAACCCTAACCCTAACCCTAACCCATACCCTACGCCGTACCCGAAACCCTCCCCGAACCCGTACCCTAAGCCGTACCCTAAGCCTAACCCTAAGCCTAACCCTAACCCTACGTTACCCTTGACTGCTTCTGCCTCCAATAGATTTCCTAAGCACTAGTGTTTTAAGGAACAGCTTAAAAAGAGAATCCTAATGTGATTTTTTATAATGGGTGTGTTCCTTATCTTATCCTAGTGTCTAAACTCTTCTCCATGGCTGGACCCTCAAATAATATTCCTTTACGTGCTAAGGGGTATCTAGAGAGTGGGATAGGTTTAATAACTACCCTAACCCTAACGCGTACCCTAACCCTAACCCCTACCCTAACCCTAACACGTACCCTAATCCTAACCCGTACTCTAAACCGAGCCCTAACCCTAACACTAACCCTAACCCTAACCCTAACCCATACCGTACGCCGTACCCGCACCCCTCCCCGAACCCGTACCCTAAGCCGTACCCTAAGCCGAACCCTAAGCCTAACCCTAACCCTAGGCTACCCTTGACTGCTTCTGCCTCCAATAGATTTCCTAAGCACTAGTGTTTTAAGGAACAGCTTAAAAAGAGAATCCTAATGTGATTTCTTTATAATGGGTGTGTTCCTTATCTTATCCTAGTGCCTAAACTCTTCTCCATGGCTGGACCCCCAAATAATACTCCTTTACGTGCTAAGGGGTATCTAGAGAGTGGGATAGGTTTACTAACTACCCTAACCCTAACGCGTACCCTAACCCTAACCCCTACCCTAAACCTAACACGTACCCTAATCCTAACCGTACCCTAAACCGAGCCCTAACCCTATCACTAACCCTAACCCTAACCCTAACCCATACCCTATGTCGTACCCGAAACCCTCCCCGAACCCGTACCCTAAGCCGTACCCTAAGCCTAACCCTAAGCCTAACCCTAACCCTAGGCTACCCTTGACTGCTTCTGCCTCCAATAGATTTCCTAAGCACTAGTGTTTTAAGGAACAGCTTAAAAAGAGAATCCTAATGTGATTTCTTTATAATGGGTGTGTTCCTTATCTTATCCTAGTGTCTAAACTCTTCTCCATGGCTGGACCCTCAAATAATATTCCTTTACGTGCTAAGGGGTATCTAGAGAGTGGGATAGGTTTAATAACTACCCTAACCCTAACGCGTACCCTAACCCTAACCCCTACCCTAACCCTAACACGTACCCTAATCCTAACCCGTACCCTAAACCGAGCCCTAACCCTAACACTAACCCTAACCCTAACCCTAACCCATACCCTACGGCGTACCCGCACCCCTCCCCGAACCCGTAACCTAAGCCGTACCCTAAGCCTAACCCTAAGCCTAACCCTAACCCTAGGCTACCCTTGACTGCTTCTGCCTCCAATAGATTTCCTAAGCACTACTGTTTTAAGGAACAGCTTAAAAAGAGAATCCTAATGTGATTTCTTTATAATGGGTGTGTTCCTTATCTTATCCTAGTGTCTAAACTCTTCTCCATGGCTGCACCCCCAAATAATATTCCCTTACGTGCTAAGGGGTATCTAGAGAGTGGGATAGGTTTAATAACTACCCTAACCCTAACGCGTACCCTAACCCTAACCCCTACCCTAACCCTAACACGTACCCTAATCCTAACCTGTACCCTAAACCGAGCCCTAACCCTAACACTAACCCTAAACCTAACCCTAACCCATACCCTACGCCGTACCCGCACCCCTCCCCGAACCCGTACCCTAAGCCATATCCTAAACCTAACCCTAAGCCTAACCCTAACCCTAGGCTACCCTTGACTGCTTCTGCCTCCAATTGATTTCCTAAGCAGTAGTGTTTTAAGGAACAGCTTAAAAAGAGAATCCTAATGTGATTTCTTTATAATGGGTGTGTTCCTTATCTTATCCTAGTGTCTAAACTGTTCTCCATGGCTGGACCCCCAAATAATATTCCTTTACGTGCTAAGGGGGAGCTAGAGAGTGGGATAGGTTTACTAACTACCCTAGCCCTAACGCGTAACCTAACCCTAACCCCTACCCTAAACCTAACACGTACCCTAATCCTAACCCGTACCCTAAACCGAGCCCTAACCCTAACACTAACCCAAACCCTAACCCTAACCCATACCCTACGCCGTACACGAACACCTCCCCGAACCCATACCCCAAGCCGTACCCTAAGCCTAACCCTAAGCCTAACCCTAACCCTAGGCTACCCTTGACTGCTTCTGCCTCCAATAGATTTCCTAAGCACTAGTGTTTTAAGGAACAGCTTAAAAAGAGAATCCTAAAGTGATTTCTTTATAATGGGTGTGTTCCTTATCTTATCCTAGTGTCTAAACTCTTCTCCATGGCTGGAACCCCAAATAATATTCCTTTACGTGCTGAGGGGTATCTAGAGAGTGGGATAGGTTTAATAACTACCCTAACCCTAACGCGTACCCTAACCCTAACCCCTACCCTAACCCTAACACGTACCCTAATCCTAACCCGTACCCTAAACCGAGACCTAACCGTAACACTAACCCTAACCCTAACCCTAACCCATACCCTACGCCGTACCCGAAACCCTCCCCGAACCCGTACCCTAAGCCGTACCCTAAGCCTAACCCTAAGCCTAACCCTAACCCTAGGCTACCCTTGACTGCTTCTGCCTCCAATAGATTTCCTAAGCACTAGTGTTTTAAGGAACAGCTTAAAAAGAGAATCCTAATGTGATTTCTTTATAATGTGTGTGTTCCTTATCTTATCCTAGTGTCTAAACTCTTCTCCATGGCTGGACCCTCAAATAATATTCCTTTACGTGCTAAGGGGTATCTAGAGAGTGGGATAGGTTTAATAACTACCCTAACCCTAACGCGTACCCTAACCCTAACCCCTACCCTAACCCTAACACGTACCCTAATACTAACCTGTACCCTAAACCGAGCCCTAACCCTAACACTAACCCTAACCCTAACCCTAACCCATACCCTACGCCGTACCCGCACCCCTCCCCGAACCCGTACCCTAAGCCGTACCCTAAGCCTAACCCTAAGCCTAACCCTAACCCTAGGCTACCCTTGACTGCTTCTGCCTCCAATAGATTTCCTAAGCACTAGTGTTTTAAGGAACAGCTTATAAAGAGAATCCTAATGTGATTTCTTTATAATGGTTGTGTTCCTTATCTTATCCTAGTGTCTAAACTCTTCTCCATGGCTGCACCCCCAAATAATATTGCCTTACGTGCTAAGGGGTATCTAGAGAGTGGGATAGGTTTAATAACTACCCTAACCCTAATGCGTACTCTAACCCTAACCCCTACCCTAACACTAACACGTACCCTAATCCTAACCCGTACCCTAAACCGAGCCCTAACCCTAACACTAACACTAACCCTAACCCTAACCCATACCCTACGCCGTACCTGAACCCCTCCCCAAACCCGTACCCTAAGCCATACCCTAAGCCTAACCCTAAGCCTAACACTAACCCTAGGCTACCCTTGACTGCTTCTGCCTCCAATAGATTTCCTAAGCACTAGTGTTTTAAGCAACAGCTTAAAAAGAGAATCCTAATGTGATTTCTTTATAATGGGTGTGTTCCTTATCTTATCCTAGTGTCTAAATTCTTCTCCATGTCTGGAACCCAAAATAATATTCCTTTACGTGCTAAGGGGTATCTAGAGAGTGGGATAGGTTTACTAACTACCCTAACCCTAACGCGTACCCTAACCCTAACCCCTACCCTAAACCTAACACGTACCCTAATCCTAACCGTACCCTAAACCGAGCCCTAACCCTAACACTAACCCTAACCCTAACCCTAACCCATACCCTACGCCGTATCCGAAACCCTCCCCGAACCCGTACCCTAAGCCGTACCCTAAGCCTAACCCTAAGCCTAACCCTAACCCTAGGCTACCCTTGACTGCTTCTGCCTCCAATAGATTTCCTAAGCTCTAGTGTTTTAGGGAACAGCTTAAAAAGAGAATCCTAATGTGATTTCTTTATAATGGGTGTGTTCCTTATCTTATCCTAGTGTCTAAACTCTTCTCCATGGCTGGACCCTCAAATAATATTCCTTTACGTGCTAAGGGGTATCTAGAGAGTGGGATAGGTTTAATAACTACCCTAACCCTAACGTGTACCCTAACCCTAACCCCTACCCTAACCCTAACACGTACCCTAATCCTAACCCGTACCCTAAACCGAGCCCTAACCCTAACACTAACCCTAACCCTAACCCTAACCCATACCCTACGCCGTACCCGCACCCCTCCCCGAACCCGTAACCTAAGCCGTACCCTAAGCCTAACCCTAAGCCTAACCCTAACCCTAGGCTACCCTTGACTGCTTCTGCCTCCAATAGATTTCCTAAGCACTAGTGTTTTAAGCAACAGCTTAAAAAGAGAATCCTAATGTGATTTCTTTATAATGGGTGTGTTCCTTATCTTATCCTAGTGTCTAAATTCTTCTCCATGGCTGGAACCCCAAATAATATTCCTTTACGTGCTAAGGGGTATCTAGAGAGTGGGATAGGTTTACTAACTACCCTAACCCTAACGCGTACCCTAACCCTAACCCCTACTCTAAACCTAACACGTACCCTAATCCTAACCGTACCCTAAACCGAGCCCTAACCCTAACACTAACCCAAACCCTAACCCTAACCCATACCCTACGCCGTACACGAACACCTCCCCGAACCCATACCCCAAGCCGTACCCTAACCCTAACCCTAAGCCTAACCCTAACCCTAGGCTACCCTTGACTGCTTCTGCCTCCAATAGATTTCCTAAGCACTAGTGTTTTAAGGAACAGCTTAAAAAGAGAATCCTAAAGTGATTTCTTTATAATGGGTGTGTTCCTTATCTTATCCTAGTGTCTAAACTCTTCTCCATGGCTGGACCCCCAAATAATATTCCTTTACGTGCTAAGGGGTATCTAGAGAGTGGGATAGGTTTAATAACTACCCTAACCCTAATGCGTACCCTAACCCTAACCCCTACCCTAACCCTAACACGTACCCTAATCCTAACCCGTACCCTAAACCGAGCCCTAACCCTAACACTAACCCTAACCCTAACCCATACGCTACGCCGTACCCGAAACCCTCCCCGAACCCGTACCCTAAGCCGTACCCTAAGCCTAACCCTAAGCCTAACCTTACCCTAGGCTACCCTTGACTGCTTCTGCCTCCAATAGATTTCCTAAGCTCTAGTGTTTTAAGGAACAGCTTAAAAAGAGAATCCTAATGTGATTTCTTTATAATGGGTGTGTTCCTTATCTTATCCTAGTGTCTAAACTCTTCTCCATGGCTGCACCCCCAAATAATATTGCCTTACGTGCTAAGGGGTATCTAGAGAGTGGGATAGGTTTAATAACTACCCTAACCCTAATGCGTACCCTAACCCTAACCCCTACCCTAACCCTAACACGTACCCTAATCCTAACCCGTACCCTAAACCGAGCCCTAACCCTAACACCAGCACTAACCCTAACCCTAACCCATACCCTACGCCGTACCTGAACCCCTCCCCAATACCGTACCCTAAGCCGTACCCTAAGCCTAACCCTAAGCCTAACACTAACCCTAGGCTACCCTTGACTGCTTCTGCCTCCAATAGATTTCCTAAGCACTAGTGTTTTAAGCAACAGCTTAAAAAGAGAATCCTAATGTGATTTCTTTATAATGGGTGTGTTCCTTATCTTATCCTAGTGTCTAAATTCTTCTCCATGGCTGGAACCCCAAATAATATTCCTTTACGTGCTAAAGGGTATCTAGAGAGTGGGATAGGTTTACTAACTACCCTAACCCTAACGCGTACCCTAACCCTAACCCCTACCCTAAACCTAACACGTACCCTAATCCTAACCGTACCCTAAACCGAGCCCTAATCCTAACACTAACCCTAACCCTAACCCTAACCCATACCCTACGCCGTACCCGAAACCCTCCCCGAACCCGTACCCTAAGCCGTACCCTAAGCCTAACCCTAAGCCTAACCCTAACCCTACGCTACCCTTGACTGCTTCTGCCTCCAATAGATTTCCTAAGCACTAGTGTTTTAAGGAAGAGCTTAAAAAGAGAATCCTAATGAGATTTCTTTATAATGGGTGTGTTCCTTATCTTATCCTAGTGTCTAAACTCTTCTCCATGGCTGGACCCTCAAATAATATTCCTTTACGTGCTAAGGGGTATCTAGAGAGTGGGATAGGTTTAATAACTACCCTTACCCTAACGCGTACCCTAACCCTAACGCGTACCCTAACCCTAACCCCTACCCTAAACCTAACACGTACCCTAATCCTAACCGTACCCTAAACCGAGCCCTAACCCTAACACTAACCCTAACCCTAACCCTAACCCATACCCTACGCCGTACCCGAAACCCTCCCCGAACCCGTACCCTAAGCCGTACCCTAAGCCTAACCCTAAGCCTAACCCTAACCCTAGGCTACCCTTGACTGCTTCTGCCTCCAATAGATTTCCTAAGCACTAGTGTTTTAAGGAACAGCTTAAAAAGAGAATCCTAATGTGATTTCTTTATAATGGGTGTGTTCCTTATCTTATCCTAGTGTCTAAACTCTTCTCCATGGCTACACCCCCAAATAATATTGCCTTACGTGCTAAGGGGTATCTAGAGAGTGGGATAGGTTTAATAACTACCCTAACCCTAATGCGTACTCTAACCCTAACCCCTACCCTAACACTAACACGTACCCTAATCCTAACCCGTACCCTAAACCGAGCCCTAACCCTAACACTAACACTAACCCTAACCCTAACCCATACCCTACGCCGTACCTGAACCCCTCCCCAAACCCGTACCCTAAGCCGTACCCTAAGCCTAACCCTAAGCCTAACACTAACCCTAGGCTACCCTTGACTGCTTCTGCCTCCAATAGATTTCCTAAGCACTAGTGTTTTAAGCAACAGCTTAAAAAGAGAATCCTAATGTGATTTCTTTATAATGGGTGTGTTCCTTATCTTATCCTAGTGTCTAAATTCTTCTCCATGGCTGGAACCCCAAATAATATTCCTTTACGTGCTCAGGGGTATCTAGAGAGTGGGATAGGTTTACTAACTACCCTAACCCTAACGCGTACGCTAACCCTAACCCCTACCCTAAACCTAACACGTACCCTAATCCTAACCGTACCCTAAACCGAGCCCTAACCCTAACACTAACCCTAACCCTAACCCTAACCCATACCCTACGCCGTACCCGAAACCCTCCCCGAACCCGTACCCTAAGCCGTACCCTAAGCCTAACCCTAAGCCTAACCCTAACCCTACGTTACCCTTGACTGCTTCTGCCTCCAATAGATTTCCTAAGCACTAGTGTTTTAAGGAACAGCTTAAAAAGAGAATCCTAATGTGATTTTTTATAATGGGTGTGTTCCTTATCTTATCCTAGTGTCTAAACTCTTCTCCATGGCTGGACCCTCAAATAATATTCCTTTACGTGCTAAGGGGTATCTAGAGAGTGGGATAGGTTTAATAACTACCCTAACCCTAACGCGTACCCTAACCCTAACCCCTACCCTAACCCTAACACGTACCCTAATCCTAACCCGTACTCTAAACCGAGCCCTAACCCTAACACTAACCCTAACCCTAACCCTAACCCATACCGTACGCCGTACCCGCACCCCTCCCCGAACCCGTACCCTAAGCCGTACCCTAAGCCGAACCCTAAGCCTAACCCTAACCCTAGGCTACCCTTGACTGCTTCTGCCTCCAATAGATTTCCTAAGCACTAGTGTTTTAAGGAACAGCTTAAAAAGAGAATCCTAATGTGATTTCTTTATAATGGGTGTGTTCCTTATCTTATCCTAGTGCCTAAACTCTTCTCCATGGCTGGACCCCCAAATAATACTCCTTTACGTGCTAAGGGGTATCTAGAGAGTGGGATAGGTTTACTAACTACCCTAACCCTAACGCGTACCCTAACCCTAACCCCTACCCTAAACCTAACACGTACCCTAATCCTAACCGTACCCTAAACCGAGCCCTAACCCTATCACTAACCCTAACCCTAACCCTAACCCATACCCTATGTCGTACCCGAAACCCTCCCCGAACCCGTACCCTAAGCCGTACCCTAAGCCTAACCCTAAGCCTAACCCTAACCCTAGGCTACCCTTGACTGCTTCTGCCTCCAATAGATTTCCTAAGCACTAGTGTTTTAAGGAACAGCTTAAAAAGAGAATCCTAATGTGATTTCTTTATAATGGGTGTGTTCCTTATCTTATCCTAGTGTCTAAACTCTTCTCCATGGCTGGACCCTCAAATAATATTCCTTTACGTGCTAAGGGGTATCTAGAGAGTGGGATAGGTTTAATAACTACCCTAACCCTAACGCGTACCCTAACCCTAACCCCTACCCTAACCCTAACACGTACCCTAATCCTAACCCGTACCCTAAACCGAGCCCTAACCCTAACACTAACCCTAACCCTAACCCTAACCCATACCCTACGGCGTACCCGCACCCCTCCCCGAACCCGTAACCTAAGCCGTACCCTAAGCCTAACCCTAAGCCTAACCCTAACCCTAGGCTACCCTTGACTGCTTCTGCCTCCAATAGATTTCCTAAGCACTACTGTTTTAAGGAACAGCTTAAAAAGAGAATCCTAATGTGATTTCTTTATAATGGGTGTGTTCCTTATCTTATCCTAGTGTCTAAACTCTTCTCCATGGCTGCACCCCCAAATAATATTCCCTTACGTGCTAAGGGGTATCTAGAGAGTGGGATAGGTTTAATAACTACCCTAACCCTAACGCGTACCCTAACCCTAACCCCTACCCTAACCCTAACACGTACCCTAATCCTAACCTGTACCCTAAACCGAGCCCTAACCCTAACACTAACCCTAAACCTAACCCTAACCCATACCCTACGCCGTACCCGCACCCCTCCCCGAACCCGTACCCTAAGCCATATCCTAAACCTAACCCTAAGCCTAACCCTAACCCTAGGCTACCCTTGACTGCTTCTGCCTCCAATTGATTTCCTAAGCAGTAGTGTTTTAAGGAACAGCTTAAAAAGAGAATCCTAATGTGATTTCTTTATAATGGGTGTGTTCCTTATCTTATCCTAGTGTCTAAACTCTTCTCCATGGCTGGACCCCCAAATAATATTCCTTTACGTGCTAAGGGGGAGCTAGAGAGTGGGATAGGTTTACTAACTACCCTAGCCCTAACGCGTAACCTAACCCTAACCCCTACCCTAAACCTAACACGTACCCTAATCCTAACCCGTACCCTAAACCGAGCCCTAACCCTAACACTAACCCAAACCCTAACCCTAACCCATACCCTACGCCGTACACGAACACCTCCCCGAACCCATACCCCAAGCCGTACCCTAAGCCTAACCCTAAGCCTAACCCTAACCCTAGGCTACCCTTGACTGCTTCTGCCTCCAATAGATTTCCTAAGCACTAGTGTTTTAAGGAACAGCTTAAAAAGAGAATCCTAAAGTGATTTCTTTATAATGGGTGTGTTCCTTATCTTATCCTAGTGTCTAAACTCTTCTCCATGGCTGGAACCCCAAATAATATTCCTTTACGTGCTGAGGGGTATCTAGAGAGTGGGATAGGTTTAATAACTACCCTAACCCTAACGCGTACCCTAACCCTAACCCCTACCCTAACCCTAACACGTACCCTAATCCTAACCCGTACCCTAAACCGAGACCTAACCGTAACACTAACCCTAACCCTAACCCTAACCCATACCCTACGCCGTACCCGAAACCCTCCCCGAACCCGTACCCTAAGCCGTACCCTAAGCCTAACCCTAAGCCTAACCCTAACCCTAGGCTACCCTTGACTGCTTCTGCCTCCAATAGATTTCCTAAGCACTAGTGTTTTAAGGAACAGCTTAAAAAGAGAATCCTAATGTGATTTCTTTATAATGTGTGTGTTCCTTATCTTATCCTAGTGTCTAAACTCTTCTCCATGGCTGGACCCTCAAATAATATTCCTTTACGTGCTAAGGGGTATCTAGAGAGTGGGATAGGTTTAATAACTACCCTAACCCTAACGCGTACCCTAACCCTAACCCCTACCCTAACCCTAACACGTACCCTAATACTAACCTGTACCCTAAACCGAGCCCTAACCCTAACACTAACCCTAACCCTAACCCTAACCCATACCCTACGCCGTACCCGCACCCCTCCCCGAACCCGTACCCTAAGCCGTACCCTAAGCCTAACCCTAAGCCTAACCCTAACCCTAGGCTACCCTTGACTGCTTCTGCCTCCAATAGATTTCCTAAGCACTAGTGTTTTAAGGAACAGCTTATAAAGAGAATCCTAATGTGATTTCTTTATAATGGTTGTGTTCCTTATCTTATCCTAGTGTCTAAACTCTTCTCCATGGCTGCACCCCCAAATAATATTGCCTTACGTGCTAAGGGGTATCTAGAGAGTGGGATAGGTTTAATAACTACCCTAACCCTAATGCGTACTCTAACCCTAACCCCTACCCTAACACTAACACGTACCCTAATCCTAACCCGTACCCTAAACCGAGCCCTAACCCTAACACTAACACTAACCCTAACCCTAACCCATACCCTACGCCGTACCTGAACCCCTCCCCAAACCCGTACCCTAAGCCATACCCTAAGCCTAACCCTAAGCCTAACACTAACCCTAGGCTACCCTTGACTGCTTCTGCCTCCAATAGATTTCCTAAGCACTAGTGTTTTAAGCAACAGCTTAAAAAGAGAATCCTAATGTGATTTCTTTATAATGGGTGTGTTCCTTATCTTATCCTAGTGTCTAAATTCTTCTCCATGTCTGGAACCCAAAATAATATTCCTTTACGTGCTAAGGGGTATCTAGAGAGTGGGATAGGTTTACTAACTACCCTAACCCTAACGCGTACCCTAACCCTAACCCCTACCCTAAACCTAACACGTACCCTAATCCTAACCGTACCCTAAACCGAGCCCTAACCCTAACACTAACCCTAACCCTAACCCTAACCCATACCCTACGCCGTATCCGAAACCCTCCCCGAACCCGTACCCTAAGCCGTACCCTAAGCCTAACCCTAAGCCTAACCCTAACCCTAGGCTACCCTTGACTGCTTCTGCCTCCAATAGATTTCCTAAGCTCTAGTGTTTTAGGGAACAGCTTAAAAAGAGAATCCTAATGTGATTTCTTTATAATGGGTGTGTTCCTTATCTTATCCTAGTGTCTAAACTCTTCTCCATGGCTGGACCCTCAAATAATATTCCTTTACGTGCTAAGGGGTATCTAGAGAGTGGGATAGGTTTAATAACTACCCTAACCCTAACGTGTACCCTAACCCTAACCCCTACCCTAACCCTAACACGTACCCTAATCCTAACCCGTACCCTAAACCGAGCCCTAACCCTAACACTAACCCTAACCCTAACCCTAACCCATACCCTACGCCGTACCCGCACCCCTCCCCGAACCCGTAACCTAAGCCGTACCCTAAGCCTAACCCTAAGCCTAACCCTAACCCTAGGCTACCCTTGACTGCTTCTGCCTCCAATAGATTTCCTAAGCACTAGTGTTTTAAGCAACAGCTTAAAAAGAGAATCCTAATGTGATTTCTTTATAATGGGTGTGTTCCTTATCTTATCCTAGTGTCTAAATTCTTCTCCATGGCTGGAACCCCAAATAATATTCCTTTACGTGCTAAGGGGTATCTAGAGAGTGGGATAGGTTTACTAACTACCCTAACCCTAACGCGTACCCTAACCCTAACCCCTACTCTAAACCTAACACGTACCCTAATCCTAACCGTACCCTAAACCGAGCCCTAACCCTAACACTAACCCAAACCCTAACCCTAACCCATACCCTACGCCGTACACGAACACCTCCCCGAACCCATACCCCAAGCCGTACCCTAACCCTAACCCTAAGCCTAACCCTAACCCTAGGCTACCCTTGACTGCTTCTGCCTCCAATAGATTTCCTAAGCACTAGTGTTTTAAGGAACAGCTTAAAAAGAGAATCCTAAAGTGATTTCTTTATAATGGGTGTGTTCCTTATCTTATCCTAGTGTCTAAACTCTTCTCCATGGCTGGACCCCCAAATAATATTCCTTTACGTGCTAAGGGGTATCTAGAGAGTGGGATAGGTTTAATAACTACCCTAACCCTAATGCGTACCCTAACCCTAACCCCTACCCTAACCCTAACACGTACCCTAATCCTAACCCGTACCCTAAACCGAGCCCTAACCCTAACACTAACCCTAACCCTAACCCATACGCTACGCCGTACCCGAAACCCTCCCCGAACCCGTACCCTAAGCCGTACCCTAAGCCTAACCCTAAGCCTAACCTTACCCTAGGCTACCCTTGACTGCTTCTGCCTCCAATAGATTTCCTAAGCTCTAGTGTTTTAAGGAACAGCTTAAAAAGAGAATCCTAATGTGATTTCTTTATAATGGGTGTGTTCCTTATCTTATCCTAGTGTCTAAACTCTTCTCCATGGCTGCACCCCCAAATAATATTGCCTTACGTGCTAAGGGGTATCTAGAGAGTGGGATAGGTTTAATAACTACCCTAACCCTAATGCGTACTCTAACCCTAACCCCTACCCTAACACTAACACGTACCCTAATCCTAACCCGTACCCTAAACCGAGCCCTAACCCTAACACCAGCACTAACCCTAACCCTAACCCATACCCTACGCCGTACCTGAACCCCTCCCCAATACCGTACCCTAAGCCGTACCCTAAGCCTAACCCTAAGCCTAACACTAACCCTAGGCTACCCTTGACTGCTTCTGCCTCCAATAGATTTCCTAAGCACTAGTGTTTTAAGCAACAGCTTAAAAAGAGAATCCTAATGTGATTTCTTTATAATGGGTGTGTTCCTTATCTTATCCTAGTGTCTAAATTCTTCTCCATGGCTGGAACCCCAAATAATATTCCTTTACGTGCTAAAGGGTATCTAGAGAGTGGGATAGGTTTACTAACTACCCTAACCCTAACGCGTACCCTAACCCTAACCCCTACCCTAAACCTAACACGTACCCTAATCCTAACCGTACCCTAAACCGAGCCCTAATCCTAACACTAACCCTAACCCTAACCCTAACCCATACCCTACGCCGTACCCGAAACCCTCCCCGAACCCGTACCCTAAGCCGTACCCTAAGCCTAACCCTAAGCCTAACCCTAACCCTACGCTACCCTTGACTGCTTCTGCCTCCAATAGATTTCCTAAGCACTAGTGTTTTAAGGAACAGCTTAAAAAGAGAATCCTAATGAGATTTCTTTATAATGGGTGTGTTCCTTATCTTATCCTAGTGTCTAAACTCTTCTCCATGGCTGGACCCTCAAATAATATTCCTTTACGTGCTAAGGGGTATCTAGAGAGTGGGATAGGTTTAATAACTACCCTAACCCTAACGCGTACCCTAACCCTAACCCCTACCCTAACCCTAACACGTACCCTAATACTAACCTGTACCCTAAACCGAGCCCTAACCCTAACACTAACCCTAACCCTAACCCTAACCCATACCCTACGCCGTACCCGCACCCCTCCCCGAACCCGTACCCTAAGCCGTACCCTAAGCCTAACCCTAAGCCTAACCCTAACCCTAGGCTACCCTTGACTGCTTCTGCCTCCAATAGATTTCCTAAGCACTAGTGTTTTAAGGAACAGCTTATAAAGAGAATCCTAATGTGATTTCTTTATAATGGTTGTGTTCCTTATCTTATCCTAGTGTCTAAACTCTTCTCCATGGCTGGACCCCCAAATAATATTCCTTTACGTGCTAAGGGGTATCTAGAGAGTGGGATAGGTTTAATAACTACCCTAACCCTAACGCATACCCTAACCCTAACCCCTACCCTAACCCTAACACGTACCCTAATCCTAACCCGTACCCTAAACCGAGCCCTAACCCTAACACTAACCCTAACCCTAACCCTAACCCATACCCTACGCCGTACCCGAACCCCTCCCCGAACCCATTCCCCAAGCCGTACCCTAAAGCTAACCCTAAGCCTAACCCTAACCCTAGGCTACCCTTGACTGCTTCTGCCTCCAATAGATTTCCTAAGCACTAGTGTTTTAAGGAACAGCTTAAAAAGAGAATCCTAATGTGATTTCTTTATAATGGGTGTGTTCCTTATCTTATCCTAGTGTCTAAACTCTTCTCCATGGCTGCACCCCCAAATAATATTGCCTTACGTGCTAAGGGGTATCTAGAGAGTGGGATAGGTTTAATAACTACCCTAACCCTAATGCGTACTCTAACCCTAACCCCTACCCTAACACTAACACGTACCCTAATCCTAACCCGTACCCTAAACCGAGCCCTAACCCTAACACTAACACTAACCCTAACCCTAACCCATACCCTACGCCGTACCTGAACCCCTCCCCAAACCCGTACCCTAAGCCATACCCTAAGCCTAACCCTAAGCCTAACACTAACCCTAGGCTACCCTTGAATGCTTCTGCCTCCAATAGATTTCCTAAGCACTAGTGTTTTAAGCAACAGCTTAAAAAGAGAATCCTAATGTGATTTCTTTATAATGGGTGTGTTCCTTATCTTATCCTAGTGTCTAAATTCTTCTCCATGGCTGGAACCCCAAATAATATTCCTTTACGTGCTCAGGGGTATCTAGAGAGTGGGATAGGTTTACTAACTACCCTAACCCTAACGCGTACCCTAACCCTAACCCCTACCCTAAACCTAACACGTACCCTAATCCTAACCGTACCCTAAACCGAGCCCTAACCCTAACACTAACCCTAACCCTAACCCTAACCCATACCCTACGCCGTACCCGAAACCCTCCCCGAACCCGTACCCTAAGCCGTACCCTAAGCCTAACCCTAAGCCTAACCCTAACCCTAGGCTACCCTTGACTGCTTCTGCCTCCAATAGATTTCCTAAGCACTAGTGTTTTAGGGAACAGCTTAAAAAGAGAATCCTAATGTGATTTCTTTATAATGGGTGTGTTCCTTATCTTATCCTAGTGTCTAAACTCTTCTCCATGGCTGGACCCTCAAATAATATTCCTTTACGTGCTAAGGGGTATCTAGAGAGTGGGATAGGTTTAATAACTACCCTAACCCTAACGCGTACCCTAACCCTAACCCTAACCCTAACCCTAACCCTAACCCTAACCCTAACCCTAACCCTAACCCTAACCCTAACCCTAACCCTAACCCTAACCCTAAGCCTAACCCTAACCCTAGGCTACCCTTGACTGCTTCTGCCTCCAATAGATTTCCTAAGCACTAGTGTTTTAAGCAACAGCGTAAAAAGAGAATCCTAATGTGATTTCTTTATAATGGGTGTGTTCCTTATCTTATCCTAGTGTCTAAATTCTTCTCCATTGCTGGAACCCCAAATAATATTCCTTTACGTGCTAAGGGGTATCTAGAGAGTGGGATAGGTTTACTAACTACCCTAACCCTAACGCGTACCCTAACCCTAACCCCTACCCTAAACCTAACACGTACCCTAATCCTAACCGTACCCTAAACCGAGCCCTAACCCTAACACTAACCCTAACCCTAACCCTAACCCATACCCTACGCCGTACCCGAAACCCTCCCCGAACCCGTACCCTAAGCCGTACCCTAAGCCTAACCCTAAGCCTAACCCTAACCCTAGGCTACCCTTGACTGCTTCTGCCTCCAATAGATTTCCTAAGCACTAGTGTTTTAAGGAACAGCTTAAAAAGAGAATCCTAATGTGATTTCTTTATAATGGGTGTGTTCCTTATCTTATCCTAGTGTCTAAACTCTTCTCCATGGCTACACCCCCAAATAATATTGCCTTACGTGCTAAGGGGTATCTAGAGAGTGGGATAGGTTTAATAACTACCCTAACCCTAATGCGTACTCTAACCCTAACCCCTACCCTAACACTAACACGTACCCTAATCCTAACCCGTACCCTAAACCGAGCCCTAACCCTAACACTAACACTAACCCTAACCCTAACCCATACCCTACGCCGTACCTGAACCCCTCCCCAAACCCGTACCCTAAGCCGTACCCTAAGCCTAACCCTAAGCCTAACACTAACCCTAGGCTACCCTTGACTGCTTCTGCCTCCAATAGATTTCCTAAGCACTAGTGTTTTAAGCAACAGCTTAAAAAGAGAATCCTAATGTGATTTCTTTATAATGGGTGTGTTCCTTATCTTATCCTAGTGTCTAAATTCTTCTCCATGGCTGGAACCCCAAATAATATTCCTTTACGTGCTCAGGGGTATCTAGAGAGTGGGATAGGTTTACTAACTACCCTAACCCTAACGCGTACGCTAACCCTAACCCCTACCGTAAACCTAACACGTACCCTAATCCTAACCGTACCCTAAACCGAGCCCTAACCCTAACACTAACCCTAACCCTAACCCTAACCCATACCCTACGCCGTACCCGAAACCCTCCCCGAACCCGTACCCTAAGCCGTACCCTAAGCCTAACCCTAAGCCTAACCCTAACCCTACGTTACCCTTGACTGCTTCTGCCTCCAATAGATTTCCTAAGCACTAGTGTTTTAAGGAACAGCTTAAAAAGAGAATCCTAATGTGATTTCTTTATAATGGGTGTGTTCCTTATCTTATCCTAGTGTCTAAACTCTTCTCCATGGCTGGACCCTCAAATAATATTCCTTTACGTGCTAAGGGGTATCTAGAGAGTGGGATAGGTTTAATAACTACCCTAACCCTAACGCGTACCCTAACCCTAACCCCTACCCTAACCCTAACACGTACCCTAATCCTAACCCGTACTCTAAACCGAGCCCTAACCCTAACACTAACCCTAACCCTAACCCTAACCCATACCGTACGCCGTACCCGCACCCCTCCCCGAACCCGTACCCTAAGCCGTACCCTAAGCCGAACCCTAAGCCTAACCCTAACCCTAGGCTACCCTTGACTGCTTCTGCCTCCAATAGATTTCCTAAGCACTAGTGTTTTAAGGAACAGCTTAAAAAGAGAATCCTAATGTGATTTCTTTATAATGGGTGTGTTCCTTATCTTATCCTAGTGCCTAAACTCTTCTCCATGGCTGGACCCCCAAATAATACTCCTTTACGTGCTAAGGGGTATCTAGAGAGTGGGATAGGTTTACTAACTACCCTAACCCTAACGCGTACCCTAACCCTAACCCCTACCCTAAACCTAACACGTACCCTAATCCTAACCGTACCCTAAACCGAGCCCTAACCCTATCACTAACCCTAACCCTAACCCTAACCCATACCCTATGTCGTACCCGAAACCCTCCCCGAACCCGTACCCTAAGCCGTACCCTAAGCCTAACCCTAAGCCTAACCCTAACCCTAGGCTACCCTTGACTGCTTCTGCCTCCAATAGATTTCCTAAGCACTAGTGTTTTAAGGAACAGCTTAAAAAGAGAATCCTAATGTGATTTCTTTATAATGGGTGTGTTCCTTATCTTATCCTAGTGTCTAAACTCTTCTCCATGGCTGGACCCTCAAATAATATTCCTTTACGTGCTAAGGGGTATCTAGAGAGTGGGATAGGTTTAATAACTACCCTAACCCTAACGCGTACCCTAACCCTAACCCCTACCCTAACCCTAACACGTACCCTAATCCTAACCCGTACCCTAAACCGAGCCCTAACCCTAACACTAACCCTAACCCTAACCCTAACCCATACCCTACGGCGTACCCGCACCCCTCCCCGAACCCGTAACCTAAGCCGTACCCTAAGCCTAACCCTAAGCCTAACCCTAACCCTAGGCTACCCTTGACTGCTTCTGCCTCCAATAGATTTCCTAAGCACTACTGTTTTAAGGAACAGCTTAAAAAGAGAATCCTAATGTGATTTCTTTATAATGGGTGTGTTCCTTATCTTATCCTAGTGTCTAAACTCTTCTCCATGGCTGCACCCCCAAATAATATTCCCTTACGTGCTAAGGGGTATCTAGAGAGTGGGATAGGTTTAATAACTACCCTAACCCTAACGCGTACCCTAACCCTAACCCCTACCCTAACCCTAACACGTACCCTAATCCTAACCTGTACCCTAAACCGAGCCCTAACCCTAACACTAACCCTAAACCTAACCCTAACCCATACCCTACGCCGTACCCGCACCCCTCCCCGAACCCGTACCCTAAGCCATATCCTAAACCTAACCCTAAGCCTAACCCTAACCCTAGGCTACCCTTGACTGCTTCTGCCTCCAATTGATTTCCTAAGCAGTAGTGTTTTAAGGAACAGCTTAAAAAGAGAATCCTAATGTGATTTCTTTATAATGGGTGTGTTCCTTATCTTATCCTAGTGTCTAAACTCTTCTCCATGGCTGGACCCCCAAATAATATTCCTTTACGTGCTAAGGGGGAGCTAGAGAGTGGGATAGGTTTACTAACTACCCTAGCCCTAACGCATAACCTAACCCTAACCCCTACCCTAAACCTAACACGTACCCTAATCCTAACCCGTACCCTAAACCGAGCCCTAACCCTAACACTAACCCAAACCCTAACCCTAACCCATACCCTACGCCGTACACGAACACCTCCCCGAACCCATACCCCAAGCCGTACCCTAAGCCTAACCCTAAGCCTAACCCTAACCCTAGGCTACCCTTGACTGCTTCTGCCTCCAATAGATTTCCTAAGCACTAGTGTTTTAAGGAACAGCTTAAAAAGAGAATCCTAAAGTGATTTCTTTATAATGGGTGTGTTCCTTATCTTATCCTAGTGTCTAAACTCTTCTCCATGGCTGGAACCCCAAATAATATTCCTGTACGTGCTGAGGGGTATCTAGAGAGTGGGATAGGTTTAATAACTACCCTAACCCTAACGCGTACCCTAACCCTAACCCCTACCCTAACCCTAACACGTACCCTAATCCTAACCCGTACCCTAAACCGAGACCTAACCGTAACACTAACCCTAACCCTAACCCTAACCCATACCCTACGCCGTACCCGAAACCCTCCCCGAACCCGTACCCTAAGCCGTACCCTAAGCCTAACCCTAAGCCTAACCCTAACCCTAGGCTACCCTTGACTGCTTCTGCCTCCAATAGATTTCCTAAGCACTAGTGTTTTAAGGAACAGCTTAAAAAGAGAATCCTAATGTGATTTCTTTATAATGTGTGTGTTCCTTATCTTATCCTAGTGTCTAAACTCTTCTCCATGGCTGGACCCTCAAATAATATTCCTTTACGTGCTAAGGGGTATCTAGAGAGTGGGATAGGTTTAATAACTACCCTAACCCTAACGCGTACCCTAACCCTAACCCCTACCCTAACCCTAACACGTACCCTAATACTAACCTGTACCCTAAACCGAGCCCTAACCCTAACACTAACCCTAACCCTAACCCTAACCCATACCCTACGCCGTACCCGCACCCCTCCCCGAACCCGTACCCTAAGCCGTACCCTAAGCCTAACCCTAAGCCTAACCCTAACCCTAGGCTACCCTTGACTGCTTCTGCCTCCAATAGATTTCCTAAGCACTAGTGTTTTAAGGAACAGCTTATAAAGAGAATCCTAATGTGATTTCTTTATAATGGTTGTGTTCCTTATCTTATCCTAGTGTCTAAACTCTTCTCCATGGCTGCACCCCCAAATAATATTGCCTTACGTGCTAAGGGGTATCTAGAGAGTGGGATAGGTTTAATAACTACCCTAACCCTAATGCGTACTCTAACCCTAACCCCTACCCTAACACTAACACGTACCCTAATCCTAACCCGTACCCTAAACCGAGCCCTAACCCTAACACTAACACTAACCCTAACCCTAACCCATACCCTACGCCGTACCTGAACCCCTCCCCAAACCCGTACCCTAAGCCATACCCTAAGCCTAACCCTAAGCCTAACACTAACCCTAGGCTACCCTTGACTGCTTCTGCCTCCAATAGATTTCCTAAGCACTAGTGTTTTAAGCAACAGCTTAAAAAGAGAATCCTAATGTGATTTCTTTATAATGGGTGTGTTCCTTATCTTATCCTAGTGTCTAAATTCTTCTCCATGTCTGGAACCCAAAATAATATTCCTTTACGTGCTAAGGGGTATCTAGAGAGTGGGATAGGTTTACTAACTACCCTAACCCTAACGCGTACCCTAACCCTAACCCCTACCCTAAACCTAACACGTACCCTAATCCTAACCGTACCCTAAACCGAGCCCTAACCCTAACACTAACCCTAACCCTAACCCTAACCCATACCCTACGCCGTATCCGAAACCCTCCCCGAACCCGTACCCTAAGCCGTACCCTAACCCTAACCCTAACCCTAACCCTAACCCTAAGCCTAACCCTAACCCTAGGCTACCCTTGACTGCTTCTGCCTCCAATAGATTTCCTAAGCACTAGTGTTTTAAGGAACAGCTTAAAAAGAGAATCCTAATGTGATTTCTTTATAATGGGTGTGTTCCTTATCTTATCCTAGTGTCTAAACTCTTCTCCATGGCTGGACCCTCAAATAATATTCCTTTACGTGCTAAGGGGTATCTAGAGAGTGGGATAGGTTTAATAACTACCCTAACCCTAACGCGTACCCTAACCCTAACCCCTACCCTAACCCTAACACGTACCCTAATCCTAACCCGTACTCTAAACCGAGCCCTAACCCTAACACTAACCCTAACCCTAACCCTAACCCATACCGTACGCCGTACCCGCACCCCTCCCCGAACCCGTACCCTAAGCCGTACCCTAAGCCGAACCCTAAGCCTAACCCTAACCCTAGGCTACCCTTGACTGCTTCTGCCTCCAATAGATTTCCTAAGCACTAGTGTTTTAAGGAACAGCTTAAAAAGAGAATCCTAATGTGATTTCTTTATAATGGGTGTGTTCCTTATCTTATCCTAGTGCGTAAACTCTTCTCCATGGCTGGACCCTCAAATAATACTCCTTTACGTGCTAAGGGGTATCTAGAGAGTGGGATAGGTTTACTAACTACCCTAACCCTAACGCGTACCCTAACCCTAACCCCTACCCTAAACCTAACACGTACCCTAATCCTAACCGTACCCTAAACCGAGCCCTAACCCTAACACTAACCCTAACCCTAACCCTAACCCATACCCTATGTCGTACCCGAAACCCTCCCCGAACCCGTACCCTAAGCCGTACCCTAAGCCTAACCCTAAGCCTAACCCTAACCCTAGGCTACCCTTGACTGCTTCTGCCTCCAATAGATTTCCTAAGCACTAGTGTTTTAAGGAACAGCTTAAAAAGAGAATCCTAATGTGATTTCTTTATAATGGGTGTGTTCCTTATCTTATCCTAGTGTCTAAACTCTTCTCCATGGCTGGACCCTCAAATAATATTCCTTTACGTGCTAAGGGGTATCTAGAGAGTGGGATAGGTTTAATAACTACCCTAACCCTAACGCGTACCCTAACCCTAACCCCTACCCTAACCCTAACACGTACCCTAATCCTAACCCGTACCCTAAACCGAGCCCTAACCCTAACACTAAGCCTAACCCTAACCCTAACCCATACCCTACGCCGTACCCGCACCCCTCCCCGAACCCGTAACCTAAGCCGTACCCTAAGCCTAACCCTAAGCCTAACCCTAACCCTAGGCTACCCTTGACTGCTTCTGCCTCCAATAGATTTCCTAAGCACTACTGTTTTAAGGAACAGCTTAAAAAGAGAATCCTAATGTGATTTCTTTATAATGGGTGTGTTCCTTATCTTATCCTAGTGTCTAAACTCTTCTCCATGGCTGCACCCCCAAATAATATTCCCTTACGTGCTAAGGGGTATCTAGAGAGTGGGATAGGTTTAATAACTACCCTAACCCTAACGCGTACCCTAACCCTAACCCCTACCCTAACCCTAACACGTACCCTAATCCTAACCTGTACCCTAAACCGAGCCCTAACCCTAACACTAACCCTAAACCTAACCCTAACCCATACCCTACGCCGTACCCGCACCCCTCCCCGAACCCGTACCCTAAGCCATATCCTAAACCTAACCCTAAGCCTAACCCTAACCCTAGGCTACCCTTGACTGCTTCTGCCTCCAATTGATTTCCTAAGCAGTAGTGTTTTAAGGAACAGCTTAAAAAGAGAATCCTAATGTGATTTCTTTATAATGGGTGTGTTCCTTATCTTATCCTAGTGTCTAAACTCTTCTCCATGGCTGGACCCCCAAATAATATTCCTTTACGTGCTAAGGGGGAGCTAGAGAGTGGGATAGGTTTACTAACTACCCTAGCCCTAACGCGTAACCTAACCCTAACCCCTACCCTAACCCTAACACGTACCCTAATCCTAACCCGTACCCTAAACCGAGCCCTAACCCTAACACTAACCCAAACCCTAACCCTAACCCATACCCTACGCCGTACACGAACACCTCCCCGAACCCATACCCCAAGCCGTACCCTAACCCTAACCCTAAGCCTAACCCTAACCCTAGGCTACCCTTGACTGCTTCTGCCTCCAATAGATTTCCTAAGCACTAGTGTTTTAAGGAACAGCTTAAAAAGAGAATCCTAATGTGATTTCTTTATAATGGGTGTGTTCCTTATCTTATCCTAGTGTCTAAACTCTTCTCCATGGCTGGACCCCCAAATAATATTCCTTTACGTGCTGAGGGGTATCTAGAGAGTGGGATAGGTTTAATAACTACCCTAACCCTAACGCGTACCCTAACCCTAACCCCTACCCTAACCCTAACACGTACCCTAATCCTAACCCGTACCCTAAACCGAGACCTAACCGTAACACTAACCCTAACGCTAACCCTAACCCATACCCTACGCCGTACCCGAAACCCTCCCCGAACCCGTACCCTAAGCCGTACCCTAAGCCTAACCCTAAGCCTAACCCTAACCCTAGGCTACCCTTGACTGCTTCTGCCTCCAATAGATTTCCTAAGCACTAGTGTTTTAAGGAACAGCTTAAAAAGAGAATCCTAATGTGATTTCTTTATAATGTGTGTGTTCCTTATCTTATCCTAGTGTCTAAACTCTTCTCCATGGCTGGACCCTCAAATAATATTCCTTTACGTGCTAAGGGGTATCTAGAGAGTGGGATAGGTTTAATAACTACCCTAACCCTAACGCGTACCCTAACCCTAACCCCTACCCTAACCCTAACACGTACCCTAATACTAACCTGTACCCTAAACCGAGCCCTAACCCTAACACTAACCCTAACCCTAACCCTAACCCATACCCTACGCCGTACCCGCACCCCTCCCCGAACCCGTACCCTAAGCCGTACCCTAAGCCTAACCCTAAGCCTAACCCTAACCCTAGGCTACCCTTGACTGCTTCTGCCTCCAATTGATTTCCTAAGCACTAGTGTTTTAAGGAACAGCTTAAAAAGAGAATCCTAATGTGATTTCTTTATAATGGGTGTGTTCCTTATCTTATCCTAGTGTCTAAACTCTTCTCCATGGCTGGACCCCCAAATAATATTCCTTTACGTGCTAAGGGGGAGCTAGAGAGTGGGATAGGTTTAATAACTACCCTAGCCCTAACGCGTAACCTAACCCTAACCCCTACCCTAACCCTAACACGTACCCTAATCCTAACCCGTACCCTAAACCGAGCCCTAACCCTAACACTACCCCAAACCCTAACCCTAACCCATACCCTACGCCGTACACGAACACCTCCCCGAACCCATACCCCAAGCCGTACCCTAACCCTAACCCTAAGCCTAACTCTAACCCTAGGCTACCCTTGACTGCTTCTGCCTCCAATAGATTTCCTAAGCACTAGTGTTTTAAGGAACAGCTTAAAAAGAGAATCCTAAAGTGATTTCTTTATAATGGGTGTGTTCCTTATCTTATCCTAGTGTCTAAACTCTTCTCCATGGCTGGACCCCCAAATAATATTCCTTTACGTGCTAAGGGGTATCTAGAGAGTGGGATAGGTTTAATAACTACCCTAACCCTAATGCGTACCCTAACCCTAACCCCTACCCTAACCCTAACACGTACCCTAATCCTAACCCGTACCCTAAACCGAGCCCTAACCCTAACACTAACCCTAACCCTAACCCATACGCTACGCCGTACCCGAAACCCTCCCCGAACCCGTACCCTAAGCCGTACCCTAAGCCTAACCCTAAGCCTAACCTTACCCTAGGCTACCCTTGACTGCTTCTGCCTCCAATAGATTTCCTAAGCACTAGTGTTTTAAGGAACAGCTTAAAAAGAGAATCCTAATGTGATTTCTTTATAATGGGTGTGTTCCTTATCTTATCCTAGTGTCTAAACTCTTCTCCATGGCTGCACCCCCAAATAATATTGCCTTACGTGCTAAGGGGTATCTAGAGAGTGGGATAGGTTTAATAACTACCCTAACCCTAATGCGTACTCTAACCCTAACCCCTACCCTAACACTAACACGTACCCTAATCCTAACCCGTACCCTAAACCGAGCCCTAACCCTAACACCAGCACTAACCCTAACCCTAACCCATACCCTACGCCGTACCTGAACCCCTCCCCAATACCGTACCCTAAGCCGTACCCTAAGCCTAACCCTAAGCCTAACACTAACCCTAGGCTACCCTTGACTTCTTCTGCCTCCAATAGATTTCCTAAGCACTAGTGTTTTAAGCAACAGCTTAAAAAGAGAATCCTAATGTGATTTCTTTATAATGGGTGTGTTCCTTATCTTATCCTAGTGTCTAAATTCTTCTCCATGGCTGGAACCCCAAATAATATTCCTTTACGTGCTAAAGGGTATCTAGAGAGTGGGATAGGTTTACTAACTACCCTAACCCTAACGCGTACCCTAACCCTAACCCCTACCCTAAACCTAACACGTACCCTAATCCTAACCGTACCCTAAACCGAGCCCTAACCCTAACACTAACACTAACCCTAACCCTAACCCATACCCTACGCCGTACCCGAAACCCTCCCCGAACCCGTACCCTAAGCCGTACCCTAAGCCTAACCCTAAGCCTAACCCTAACCCTACGCTACCCTTGACTGCTTCTGCCTCCAATAGATTTCCTAAGCACTAGTGTTTTAAGGAACAGCTTAAAAAGAGAATCCTAATGTGATTTCTTTATAATGGGTGTGTTCCTTATCTTATCCTAGTGTCTAAACTCTTCTCCATGGCTGGACCCTCAAATAATATTCCTTTACGTGCTAAGGGGTATCTAGAGAGTGGGATAGGTTTAATAACTACCCTAACCCTAACGCGTACCCTAACCCTAACGCGTACCCTAACCCTAACCCCTACCCTAACCCTAACACGTACCCTAATCCTAACCCGTATTCTAAACCTAGCCCTAACCCTAACACTAACCCTAACCCTAACCGTAACCCATACCGTACGCCGTACCCGCACCCCTCCCCGAACCCGTACCCTAAGCCGTACCCTAAGCCGAACCCTAAGCCTAACCCTAACCCTAGGCTACCCTTGACTGCTTCTGCCTCCAATAGATTTCCTAAGCACTAGTGTTTTAAGGAACAGCTTAAAAAGAGAATCCTAATGTGATTTCTTTATAATGGGTGTGTTCCTTATCTTATCCTAGTGCGTAAACTCTTCTCCATGGCTGGACCCTCAAATAATACTCCTTTACGTGCTAAGGGGTATCTAGAGAGTGGGATAGGTTTACTAACTACCCTAACCCTAACGCGTACCCTAACCCTAACCCCTACCCTAAACCTAACACGTACCCTAATCCTAACCGTACCCTAAACCGAGCCCTAACCCTAACACTAACCCTAACCCTAACCCTAACCCATACCCTATGTCGTACCCGAAACCCTCCCCGAACCCGTAACCTAAGCCGTACCCTAAGCCTAACCCTAAGCCTAACCCTAACCCTAGGCTACCCTTGACTGCTTCTGCCTCCAATAGATTTCCTAAGCACTACTGTTTTAAGGAACAGCTTAAAAAGAGAATCCTAATGTGATTTCTTTATAATGGGTGTGTTCCTTATCTTATCCTAGTGTCTAAACTCTTCTCCATGGCTGCACCCCCAAATAATATTCCCTTACGTGCTAAGGGGTATCTAGAGAGTGGGATAGGTTTAATAACTACCCTAACCCTAACGCGTACCCTAACCCTAACCCCTACCCTAACCCTAACACGTACCCTAATCCTAACCTGTACCCTAAACCGAGCCCTAACCCTAACACTAACCCTAAACCTAACCCTAACCCATACCCTACGCCGTACCCGCACCCCTCCCCGAACCCGTACCCTAAGCCATATCCTAAACCTAACCCTAAGCCTAACCCTAACCCTAGGCTACCCTTGACTGCTTCTGCCTCCAATTGATTTCCTAAGCAGTAGTGTTTTAAGGAACAGCTTAAAAAGAGAATCCTAATGTGATTTCTTTATAATGGGTGTGTTCCTTATCTTATCCTAGTGTCTAAACTCTTCTCCATGGCTGGACCCCCAAATAATATTCCTTTACGTGCTAAGGGGGAGCTAGAGAGTGGGATAGGTTTACTAACTACCCTAGCCCTAACGCGTAACCTAACCCTAACCCCTACCCTAACCCTAACACGTACCCTAATCCTAACCCGTACCCTAAACCGAGCCCTAACCCTAACACTAACCCAAACCCTAACCCTAACCCATACCCTACGCCGTACACGAACACCTCCCCGAACCCATACCCCAAGCCGTACCCTAACCCTAACCCTAAGCCTAACCCTAACCCTAGGCTACCCTTGACTGCTTCTGCCTCCAATAGATTTCCTAAGCACTAGTGTTTTAAGGAACAGCTTAAAAAGAGAATCCTAAAGTGATTTCTTTATAATGGGTGTGTTCCTTATCTTATCCTAGTGTCTAAACTCTTCTCCATGGCTGGAACCCCAAATAATATTCCTTTACGTGCTGAGGGGTATCTAGAGAGTGGGATAGGTTTAATAACTACCCTAACCCTAACGCGTACCCTAACCCTAACCCCTACCCTAACCCTAACACGTACCCTAATCCTAACCCGTACCCTAAACCGAGACCTAACCGTAACACTAACCCTAACGCTAACCCTAACCCATACCCTACGCCGTACCCGAAACCCTCCCCGAACCCGTACCCTAAGCCGTACCCTAAGCCTAACCCTAAGCCTAACCCTAACCCTAGGCTACCCTTGACTGCTTCTGCCTCCAATAGATTTCCTAATCACTAGTGTTTTAAGGAACAGCTTAAAAAGAGAATCCTAATGTGATTTCTTTATAATGTGTGTGTTCCTTATCTTATCCTAGTGTCTAAACTCTTCTCCATGGCTGGACCCTCAAATAATATTCCTTTACGTGCTAAGGGGTATCTAGAGAGTGGGATAGGTTTAATAACTACCCTAACCCTAACGCGTACCCTAACCCTAACCCCTACCCTAACCCTAACACGTACCCTAATACTAACCTGTACCCTAAACCGAGCCCTAACCCTAACACTAACCCTAACCCTAACCCTAACCCATACCCTACGCCGTACCCGCACCCCTCCCCGAACCCGTACCCTAAGCCGTACCCTAAGCCTAACCCTAAGCCTAACCCTAACCCTAGGCTACCCTTGACTGCTTCTGCCTCCAATAGATTTCCTAAGCACTAGTGTTTTAAGGAACAGCTTAAAAAGAGAATCCTAATGTGATTTCTTTATAATGGTTGTGTTCCTTATCTTATCCTAGTGTCTAAACTCTTCTCCATGGCTGGACCCCCAAATAATATTCCTTTACGTGCTAAGGGGTATCTAGAGAGTGGGATAGGTTTAATAACTACCCTAACCCTAACGCGTACCCTAACCCTAACCCCTACCCTAACCCTAACACGTACCCTAATCCTAACCCGTACCGTAAACCGAGCCCTAACCCTAACACTAACCCTAACCCTAACCCTAACCCATACCCTACGCCGTACCCGAACCCCTCCCCGAACCCATTCCCCAAGCCGTACCCTAAAGCTAACCCTAAGCCTAACCCTAACCCTAGGCTACCCTTGACTGCTTCTGCCTCCAATAGATTTCCTAAGCACTAGTGTTTTAAGGAACAGCTTAAAAAGAGAATCCTAATGCGATTTCTTTATAATGGGTGTGTTCCTTATCTTATCCTAGTGTCTAAACTCTTCTCCATGGCTGGAACCCCAAATAATATTGCCTTACGTGCTAAGGGGTATCTAGAGAGTGGGATAGGTTTAATAACTACCCTAACCCTAATGCATACTCTAACCCTAACCCCTACCCTAACACTAACACGTACCCTAATCCTAACACGTACCCTAAACCGAGCCCTAACCCTAACACTAACACTAACCCTAACCCTAACCCATACCCTACGCCGTACCTGAACCCCTCCCCAAACCCGTACCCTAAGCCATACCCTAAGCCTAACCCTAAGCCTAACACTAACCCTAGGCTACCCTTGACTGCTTCTGCCTCCAATAGATTTCCTAAGCACTAGTGTTTTAAGCAACAGCTTAAAAAGAGAATCCTAATGTGATTTCTTTATAATGGGTGTGTTCCTTATCTTATCCTAGTGTCTAAATTCTTCTCCATGGCTGGAACCCCAAATAATATTCCTTTACGTGCTAAGGGGTATCTAGAGAGTGGGATAGGTTTACTAACTACCCTAACCCTAACGCGTACCCTAACCCTAACCCCTACCCTAAACCTAACACGTACCCTAATCCTAACCGTACCCTAAACCGAGCCCTAACCCTAACACTAACCCTAACCCTAACCCTAACCCATACCCTACGCCGTACCCGAAACCCTCCCCGAACCCGTACCCTAAGCCGTACCCTAAGCCTAACCCTAAGCCTAACCCTAACCCTAGGCTACCCTTGACTGCTTCTGCCTCCAATAGATTTCCTAAGCACTAGTGTTTTAGGGAACAGCTTAAAAAGAGAATCCTAATGTGATTTCTTTATAATGGGTGTGTTCCTTATCTTATCCTAGTGTCTAAACTCTTCTCCATGGCTGGACCCTCAAATAATATTCCTTTACGTGCTAAGGGGTATCTAGAGAGTGGGATAGGTTTAATAACTACCCTAACCCTAACGCGTACCCTAACCCTAACCCCTACCCTAACGCTAACACGTACCCTAATCCTAACCCGTACCCTAAACCGAGCCCTAACCCTAACACTAACCCTAACCCTAACCCTAACCCATACCCTACGCCGTACCCGCACCCCTCCCCGAACCCGTAACCTAAGCCGTACCCTAAGCCTAACCCTAAGCCTAACCCTAACCCTAGGCTACCCTTGACTGCTTCTGCCTCCAATAGATTTCCTAAGCACTACTGTTTTAAGGAACAGCTTAAAAAGAGAATCCTAATGTGATTTCTTTATAATGGGTGTGTTCCTCATCTTATCCTAGTGTCTAAACTCTTCTCCATGGCTGCACCCCCAAATAATATTCCCTTACGTGCTAAGGGGTATCTAGAGAGTGGAATAGGTTTAATAACTACCCTAACCCTAACACGTACCCTAACCCTAACCCCTACCCTAACCCTAACACGTACCCTAATCCTAACCTGTACCCTAAACCGAGCCCTAACCCTAACACTAACCCTAACCCTAACCCTAACCCATACCCTACGCCGTACCCGCACCCCTCCCCGAACCCGTACCCTAAGCCATACCCTAAACCTAACCCTAACCCCTACCCTAACCCTAACACGTACCCTAATCCTAACCCGTACCCTAAACCGAGCCCTAACCCTAACACTAACCCAAACCCTAACCCTAACCCATACCCTACGCCGTACACGAACACCTCCCCGAACCCATACCCCAAGCCGTACCCTAACCCTAACCCTAAGCCTAACCCTAACCCTAGGCTACCCTTGACTGCTTCTGCCTCCAATAGATTTCCTAAGCACTAGTGTTTTAAGGAACAGCTTAAAAAGAGAATCCTAAAGTGATTTCTTTATAATGGGTGTGTTCCTTATCTTATCCTAGTGTCTAAACTCTTCTCCATGGCTGGAACCCCAAATAATATTCCTTTACGTGCTAAGGGGTATCTAGAGAGTGGGATAGGTTTAATAACTACCCTAACCCTAATGCGTACCCTAACCCTAACCCCTACCCTAACCCTAACACGTACCCTAATCCTAACCCGTACCCTAAACCGAGCCCTAACCCTAACACTAACCCTAACCCTAAACCATACGCTACGCCATACCCGAAACCCTCCCCGAACCCGTACCCTAAGCCGTACCCTAAGCCTAACCCTAAGCCTAACCTTACCCTAGCCTACCCTTGACTGCTTCTGCCTCCAATAGATTTCCTAAGCACTAGTGTTTTAAGGAACAGCTTAAAAAGAGAATCCTAATGTGATTTCTTTATAATGGGTGTGTTCCTTATCTTATCCTAGTGTCTAAACTCTTCTCCATGGCTGCACCCCCAAATAATATTGCCTTACGTGCTAAGGGGTATCTAGAGAGTGGGATAGGTTTAATAACTACCCTAACCCTAATGCGTACTCTAACCCTAACCCCTACCCTAACACTAACACGTACCCTAATCCTAACCCGTACCCTAAACCGAGCCCTAACCCTAACACTAACCCTAACCCTAACCCTAACCCATACCCTACGCCGTACCTGAACCCCTCCCCAAACCCGTACCCTAAGCCGTACCCTAAGCCTAACCCTAAGCCTAACACTAACCCTAGGCTACCCTTGACTGCTTCTGCCTCCAATAGATTTCCTAAGCACTAGTGTTTTAAGCAACAGCTTAAAAAGAGAATCCTAATGTGATTTCTTTATAATGGGTGTGTTCCTTATCTTATCCTAGTGTCTAAATTCTTCTCCATGGCTGGAACCCCAAATAATATTCCTTTACGTGCTAAGGGGTATCTAGAGAGTGGGATAGGTTTACTAACTACCCTAACCCTAACCCCTACCCTAAACCTAACACGTACCCTAATCCTAACCGTACCCTAAACCGAGCCCTAACCCTAACACTAACCCTAACCCTAACCCTAACCCATACCCTACGCCGTACCCGAAACCCTCCCCGAACCCGTACCCTAAGCCGTACCCTAAGCCTAACCCTAAGCCTAACCCTAACCCTACGCTACCCTTGACTGCTTCTGCCTCCAATAGATTTCCTAAGCACTAGTGTTTTAAGGAACAGCTTAAAAAGAGAATCCTAATGTGATTTCTTTATAATGGGTGTGTTCCTTATCTTATCCTAGTGTCTAAACTCTTCTCCATGGCTGGACCCTCAAATAATATTCCTTTACGTGCTAAGGGGTATCTAGAGAGTGGGATAGGTTTAATAACTACCCTAACCCTAACGCGTACCCTAACCCTAACCCCTACCCTAACCCTAACACGTACCCTAATCCTAACCCGTACTCTAAACCGAGCCCTAACCCTAACACTAACCCTAACCCTAACCCTAACCCATACCGTACGCCGTACCCGCACCCCTCCCCGAACCCGTACCCTAAGCCGTACCCTAAGCCGAACCCTAAGCCTAACCCTAACCCTAGGCTACCCTTGACTGCTTCTGCCTCCAATAGATTTCCTAAGCACTAGTGTTTTAAGGAACAGCTTAAAAAGAGAATCCTAATGTGATTTCTTTATAATGGGTGTGTTCCTTATCTTATCCTAGTGCCTAAACTCTTCTCCATGGCTGGACCCCCAAATAATACTCCTTTACGTGCTAAGGGGTATCTAGAGAGTGGGATAGGTTTACTAACTACCCTAACCCTAACGCGTACCCTAACCCTAACCCCTACCCTAAACCTAACACGTACCCTAATCCTAACCGTACCCTAAACCGAGCCCTAACCCTAACACTAACCCTAACCCTAACCCTAACCCATACCCTATGTCGTACCCGAAACCCTCCCCGAACCCGTACCCTAAGCCGTACCCTAAGCCTAACCCTAAGCCTAACCCTAACCCTAGGCTACCCTTGACTGCTTCTGCCTCCAATAGATTTCCTAAGCACTAGTGTTTTAAGGAACAGCTTAAAAAGAGAATCCTAATGTGATTTCTTTATAATGGGTGTGTTCCTTATCTTATCCTAGTGTCTAAACTCTTCTCCATGGCTGGACCCTCAAATAATATTCCTTTACGTGCTAAGGGGTATCTAGAGAGTGGGATAGGTTTAATAACTACCCTAACCCTAACGCGTACCCTAACCCTAACCCCTACCCTAACCCTAACACGTACCCTAATCCTAACCCGTACCCTAAACCGAGCCCTAACCCTAACACTAACCCTAACCCTAACCCTAACCCATACCCTACGCCGTACCCGCACCCCTCCCCGAACCCGTAACCTAAGCCGTACCCTAAGCCTAACCCTAAGCCTAACCCTAACCCTAGGCTACCCTTGACTGCTTCTGCCTCCAATAGATTTCCTAAGCACTACTGTTTTAAGGAACAGCTTAAAAAGAGAATCCTAATGTGATTTCTTTATAATGGGTGTGTTCCTTATCTTATCCTAGTGTCTAAACTCTTCTCCATGGCTGCACCCCCAAATAATATTCCCTTACGTGCTAAGGGGTATCTAGAGAGTGGGATAGGTTTAATAACTACCCTAACCCTAACGCGTACCCTAACCCTAACCCCTACCCTAACCCTAACACGTACCCTAATCCTAACCTGTACCCTAAACCGAGCCCTAACCCTAACACTAACCCTAAACCTAACCCTAACCCATACCCTACGCCGTACCCGCACCCCTCCCCGAACCCGTACCCTAAGCCATATCCTAAACCTAACCCTAAGCCTAACCCTAACCCTAGGCTACCCTTGACTGCTTCTGCCTCCAATTGATTTCCTAAGCAGTAGTGTTTTAAGGAACAGCTTAAAAAGAGAATCCTAATGTGATTTCTTTATAATGGGTGTGTTCCTTATCTTATCCTAGTGTCTAAACTCTTCTCCATGGCTGGACCCCCAAATAATATTCCTTTACGTGCTAAGGGGGAGCTAGAGAGTGGGATAGGTTTACTAACTACCCTAGCCCTAACGCGTAACCTAACCCTAACCCCTACCCTAACCCTAACACGTACCCTAATCCTAACCCGTACCCTAAACCGAGCCCTAACCCTAACACTAACCCAAACCCTAACCCTAACCCATACCCTACGCCGTACACGAACACCTCCCCGAACCCATACCCCAAGCCGTACCCTAACCCTAACCCTAAGCCTAACCCTAACCCTAGGCTACCCTTGACTGCTTCTGCCTCCAATAGATTTCCTAAGCACTAGTGTTTTAAGGAACAGCTTAAAAAGAGAATCCTAAAGTGATTTCTTTATAATGGGTGTGTTCCTTATCTTATCCTAGTGTCTAAACTCTTCTCCATGGCTGGAACCCCAAATAATATTCCTTTACGTGCTGAGGGGTATCTAGAGAGTGGGATAGGTTTAATAACTACCCTAACCCTAACGCGTACCCTAACCCTAACCCCTACCCCAACCCTAACACGTACCCTAATCCTAACCCGTACCCTAAACCGAGACCTAACCGTAACACTAACCCTAACCCTAACCCTAACCCATACCCTACGCCGTACCCGAAACCCTCCCCGAACCCGTACCCTAAGCCGTACCCTAAGCCTAACCCTAAGCCTAACCCTAACCCTAGGCTAACCTTGACTGCTTCTGCCTCCAATAGATTTCCTAAGCACTACTGTTTTAAGGAACAGCTTAAAAAGAGAATCCTAATGTGATTTCTTTATAATGGGTGTGTTCCTCATCTTATCCTAGTGTCTAAACTCTTCTCCATGGCTGCACCCCCAAATAATATTCCCTTACGTGCTAAGGGGTATCTAGAGAGTGGAATAGGTTTAATAACTACCCTAACCCTAACGCGTACCCTAACCCTAACCCCTACCCTAACCCTAACACGTACCCTAATCCTAACCTGTACCCTAAACCGAGCCCTAACCCTAACACTAACCCTAACACTAACCCTAACCCATACCCTACGCCGTACCCGCACCCCTCCCCGAACCCGTACCCTAAGCCATACCCTAAACCTAACCCTAAGCCTAACCCTAACCCTAGGCTACCCTTGACTGCTTCTGCCTCCAATAGATTTCCTAAGCACTAGTGTTTTAAGGAACAGCTTAAAAAGAGAATCCTAATGTGATTTCTTTATAATGGGTGTGTTCCTTATCTTATCCTAGTGTCTAAACTCTTCTCCATGGCTGGACCCCCAAATAATATTCCTTTACATGCTAAGGGGGAGCTAGAGAGTGGGATAGGTTTACTAACTACCCTAGCCCTAACGCGTAACCTAACCCTAACCCCTACCCTAACCCTAACACGTACCCTAATCCTAACCCGTACCCTAAACCGAGCCCTAACCCTAACACTAACCCAAACCCTAACCCTAACCCATACCCTACGCCGTACACGAACACCTCCCCGAACCCATACCCCAAGCCGTACCCTAACCCTAACCCTAAGCCTAACCCTAACCCTAGGCTACCCTTGACTGCTTCTGCCTCCAATAGATTTCCTAAGCACTAGTGTTTTAAGGAACAGCTTAAAAAGAGAATCCTAAAGTGATTTCTTTATAATGGGTGTGTTCCTTATCTTATCCTAGTGTCTAAACTCTTCTCCATGGCTGGACCCCCAAATAATATTCCTTTACGTGCTAAGGGGTATCTAGAGAGTGGGATAGGTTTAATAACTACCCTAACCCTAATGCGTACCCTAACCCTAACCCCTACCCTAACCCTAACACGTACCCTAATCCTAACCCGTACCCTAAACCGAGCTCTAACCCTAACACTAACCCTAACCCTAACCCATACGCTACGCCGTACCCGAAACCCTCCCCGAACCCGTACCCTAAGCCGTACCCTAAGCCTAACCCTAAGCCTAACCTTACCCTAGCCTACCCTTGACTGCATCTGCCTCCAATAGATTTCCTAAGCACTAGTGTTTTAAGGAACAGCTTAAAAAGAGAATCCTAATGTGATTTCTTTATAATGGGTGTGTTCCTTATCTTATCCTAGTGTCTAAACTCTTCTCCATGGCTGCACCCCCAAATAATATTGCCTTACGTGCTAAGGGGTATCTAGAGAGTGGGATAGGTTTAATAACTACCCTAACCCTAATGCGTACTCTAACCCTAACCCCTACCCTAACACTAACACGTACCCTAATCCTAACCCGTACCCTAAACCGAGCCCTAACCCTAACACTAACACTAACCCTAACCCTAACCCATACCCTACGCCGTACCTGAACCCCTCCCCAAACCCGTACCCTAAGCCGTACCCTAAGCCTAACCCTAAGCCTAACACTAACCCTAGGCTACCCTTGACTGCTTCTGCCTCCAATAGATTTCCTAAGCACTAGTGTTTTAAGCAACAGCTTAAAAAGAGAATCCTAATGTGATTTCTTTATAATGGGTGTGTTCCTTATCTTATCCTAGTGTCTAAATTCTTCTCCATGGCTGGAACCCCAAATAATATTCCTTTACGTGCTAAGGGGTATCTAGAGAGTGGGATAGGTTTACTAACTACCCTAACCCTAACGCGTACCCTAACCCTAACCCCTACCCTAAACCTAACACGTACCCTAATCCTAACCGTACCCTAAACCGAGCCCTAACCCTAACACTAACCCTAACCCTAACCCTAACCCATACCCTACGCCGTACCCGAAACCCTCCCCGAACCCGTACCCTAAGCCGTACCCTAAGCCTAACCCTAAGCCTAACCCTAACCCTACGCTACCCTTGACTGCTTCTGCCTCCAATAGATTTCCTAAGCACTAGTGTTTTAAGGAACAGCTTAAAAAGAGAATCCTAATGTGATTTCTTTATAATGGGTGTGTTCCTTATCTTATCCTAGTGTCTAAACTCTTCTCCATGGCTGGACCCTCAAATAATATTCCTTTACGTGCTAAGGGGTATCTAGAGAGTGGGATAGGTTTAATAACTACCCTAACCCTAACGCGTACCCTAACCCTAACCCCTACCCTAACCCTAACACGTACCCTAATCCTAACCCGTACTCTAAACCGAGCCCTAACCCTAACACTAACCCTAACCCTAACCCTAACCCATACCGTACGCCGTACCCGCACCCCTCCCCGAACCCGTACCCTAAGCCGTACCCTAAGTCGAACCCTAAGCCTAACCCTAACCCTAGGCTACCCTTGACTGCTTCTGCCTCCAATAGATTTCCTAAGCACTAGTGTTTTAAGGAACAGCTTAAAAAGAGAATCCTAATGTGATTTCTTTATAATGGGTGTGTTCCTTATCTTATCCTAGTGCCTAAACTCTTCTCCATGGCTGGACCCCCAAATAATACTCCTTTACGTGCTAAGGGGTATCTAGAGAGTGGGATAGGTTTACTAACTACCCTAACCCTAACGCGTACCCTAACCCTAACCCCTACCCTAAACCTAACACGTACCCTAATCCTAACCGTACCCTAAACCGAGCCCTAACCCTAACACTAACCCTAACCCTAACCCTAACCCATACCCTATGTCGTACCCGAAACCCTCCCCGAACCCGTACCCTAAGCCGTACCCTAAGCCTAACCCTAAGCCTAACCCTAACCCTAGGCTACCCTTGACTGCTTCTGCCTCCAATAGATTTCCTAAGCACTAGTGTTTTAAGGAACAGCTTAAAAAGGGAATCCTAATGTGATTTCTTTATAATGGGTGTGTTCCTTATCTTATCCTAGTGTCTAAACTCTTCTCCATGGCTGGACCCTCAAATAATATTCCTTTACGTGCTAAGGGGTATCTAGAGAGTGGGATAGGTTTAATAACTACCCTAACCCTAACGCATACCCTAACCCTAACCCCTACCCTAACCCTAACACGTACCCTCATCCTAACCCGTACCCTAAACCGAGCCCTAACCCTAACACTAACCCTAACCCTAACCCTAACCCATACCCTACGCCGTACCCGCACCCCTCCCCGAACCCGTAACCTAAGCCGTACCCTAAGCCTAACCCTAAGCCTAACCCTAACCCTAGGCTACCCTTGACTGCTTCTGCCTCCAATAGATTTCCTAAGCACTACTGTTTTAAGGAACAGCTTAAAAAGAGAATCCTAATGTGATTTCTTTATAATGGGGGTGTTCCTTATCTTATCCTAGTGTCTAAACTCTTCTCCATGGCTGCACCCCCAAATAATATTCCCTTACGTGCTAAGGGGTATCTAGAGAGTGGGATAGGTTTAATAACTACCCTAACCCTAACGCGTACCCTAACCCTAACCCCTACCCTAACCCTAACACGTACCCTAATCCTAACCTGTACCCTAAACCGAGCCCTAACCCTAACACTAACCCTAAACCTAACCCTAACCCATACCCTACGCCGTACCCGCACCCCTCCCCGAACCCGTACCCTAAGCCATATCCTAAACCTAACCCTAAGCCTAACCCTAACCCTAGGCTACCCTTGACTGCTTCTGCCTCCAATTGATTTCCTAAGCAGTAGTGTTTTAAGGAACAGCTTAAAAAGAGAATCCTAATGTGATTTCTTTATAATGGGTGTGTTCCTTGTCTTATCCTAGTGTCTAAACTCTTCTCCATGGCTGGACCCCCAAATAATATTCCTTTACGTGCTAAGGGGGAGCTAGAGAGTGGGATAGGTTTACTAACTACCCTAGCCCTAACGCGTAACCTAACCCTAACCCCTACCCTAACCCTAACACGTACCCTAATCCTAACCCGTACCCTAAACCGAGCCCTAACCCTAACACTAACCCTAACCCTAACCCTAACCCATACCCTACGCCGTACACGAACACCTCCCCGAACCCATACCCCAAGCCGTACCCTAACCCTAACCCTAAGCCTAACCCTAACCCTAGGCTACCCTTGACTGCTTCTGCCTCCAATAGATTTCCTAAGCACTAGTGTTTTAAGGAACAGCTTAAAAAGAGAATCCTAAAGTGATTTCTTTATAATGGGTGTGTTCCTTATCTTATCCTAGTGTCTAAACTCTTCTCCATGGCTGGAACCCCAAATAATATTCCTTTACGTGCTGAGGGGTATCTAGAGAGTGGGATAGGTTTAATAACTACCCTAACCCTAATGCGTACTCTAACCCTAACCCCTACCCTAACACTAACACGTACCCTAATCCTAACCCGTACCCTAAACCGAGCCCTAACCCTAACACTAACACTAACCCTAACCCTAACCCATACCCTACGCCGTACCTGAACCCCTCCACAAACCCGTACCCTAAGCCGTACCCTAAGCCTAACCCTAAGCCTAACACTAACCCTAGGCTACCCTTGACTGCTTCTGCCTCCAATAGATTTCCTAAGCACTAGTGTTTTAAGCAACAGCTTAAAAAGAGAATCCTAATGTGATTTCTTTATAATGGGTGTGTTCCTTATCTTATCCTAGTGTCTAAATTCTTCTCCATGGCTGGAACCCCAAATAATATTCCTTTACGTGCTAAGGGGTATCTAGAGAGTGGGATAGGTTTACTAACTACCCTAACCCTAACGCGTACCCTAACCCTAACCCCTACCCTAAACCTAACACGTACCCTAATCCTAACCGTACCCTAAACCGAGCCCTAACCCTAACACTAACCCTAACCCTAACCCTAACCCATACCCTACGCCGTACCCGAAACCCTCCCCGAACCCGTACCCTAAGCCGTACCCTAAGCCTAACCCTAAGCCTAACCCTAACCCTACGCTACCCTTGACTGCTTCTGCCTCCAATAGATTTCCTAAGCACTAGTGTTTTAAGGAACAGCTTAAAAAGAGAATCCTAATGTGATTTCTTTATAATGGGTGTGTTCCTTATCTTATCCTAGTGTCTAAACTCTTCTCCATGGCTGGACCCTCAAATAATATTCCTTTACGTGCTAAGGGGTATCTAGAGAGTGGGATAGGTTTAATAACTACCCTAACCCTAACGCGTACCCTAACCCTAACCCCTACCCTAACCCTAACACGTACCCTAATCCTAACCCGTACTCTAAACCGAGCCCTAACCCTAACACTAACCCTAACCCTAACCCTAACCCATACCGTACGCCGTACCCGCACCCCTCCCCGAACCCGTACCCTAAGCCGTATCCTAAGGCGAACCCTAAGCCTAACCCTAACCCTAGGCTACCCTTGACTGCTTCTGCCTCCAATAGATTTCCTAAGCACTAGTGTTTTAAGGAACAGCTTAAAAAGAGAATCCTAATGTGATTTCTTTATAATGGGTGTGTTCCTTATCTTATCCTAGTGCCTAAACTCTTCTCCATGGCTGGACCCCCAAATAATACTCCTTTACGTGCTAAGGGGTATCTAGAGAGTGGGATAGGTTTACTAACTACCCTAACCCTAACGCGTACCCTAACCCTAACCCCTACCCTAAACCTAACACGTACCCTAATCCTAACCGTACCCTAAACCGAGCCCTAACCCTAACACTAACCCTAACCCTAACCCTAACCCATACCCTATGTCGTACCCGAAACCCTCCCCGAACCCGTACCCTAAGCCGTACCCTAAGCCTAACCCTAAGCCTAACCCTAACCCTAGGCTACCCTTGACTGCTTCTGCCTCCAATAGATTTCCTAAGCACTAGTGTTTTAAGGAACAGCTTAAAAAGAGAATCCTAATGTGATTTCTTTATAATGGGTGTGTTCCTTATCTTATCCTAGTGTCTAAACTCTTCTCCATGGCTGGACCCTCAAATAATATTCCTTTACGTGCTAAGGGGTATCTAGAGAGTGGGATAGGTTTAATAACTACCCTAACCCTAACGCGTACCCTAACCCTAACCCCTACCCTAACCCTAACACGTACCCTAATCCTAACCCGTACCCTAAACCGAGCCCTAACGCTAACACTAACCCTAACCCTAACCCTAACCCATACCCTACGCCGTACCCGCACCCCTCCCCGAACCCGTAACCTAAGCCGTACCCTAAGCCTAACCCTAAGCCTAACCCTAACCCTAGGCTACCCTTGACTGCTTCTGCCTCCAATAGATTTCCTAAGCACTACTGTTTTAAGGAACAGCTTAAAAAGAGAATCCTAATGTGATTTCTTTATAATGGGTGTGTTCCTTATCTTATCCTAGTGTCTAAACTCTTCTCCATGGCTGCACCCCCAAATAATATTCCCTTACGTGCTAAGGGGTATCTAGAGAGTGGGATAGGTTTAATAACTACCCTAACCCTAACGCGTACCCTAACCCTAACACCTACCCTAACCCTAACACGTACCCTAATCCTAACCTGTACCCTAAACCGAGCCCTAACCCTAACACTAACCCTAAACCTAACCCTAACCCATACCCTACGCCGTACCCGCACCCCTCCCCGAACCCGTACCCTAAGCCATATCCTAAACCTAACCCTAAGCCTAACCCTAACCCTAGGCTACCCTTGACTGCTTCTGCCTCCAATTGATTTCCTAAGCAGTAGTGTTTTAAGGAACAGCTTAAAAAGAGAATCCTAATGTGATTTCTTTATAATGGGTGTGTTCCTTGTCTTATCCTAGTGTCTAAACTCTTCTCCATGGCTGGACCCCCAAATAATATTCCTTTACGTGCTAAGGGGGAGCTAGAGAGTGGGATAGGTTTACTAACTACCCTAGCCCTAACGCGTAACCTAACCCTAACCCCTACCCTAACCCTAACACGTACCCTAATCCTAACCCGTACCCTAAACCGAGCCCTAACCCTAACACTAACCCAAACCCTAACCCTAACCCATACCCTACGCCGTACACGAACACCTCCCCGAACCCATACCCCAAGCCGTACCCTAACCCTAACCCTAAGCCTAACCCTAACCCTAGGCTACCCTTGACTGCTTCTGCCTCCAATAGATTTCCTAAGCACTAGTGTTTTAAGGAACAGCTTAAAAAGAGAATCCTAAAGTGATTTCTTTATAATGGGTGTGTTCCTTATCTTATCCTAGTGTCTAAACTCTTCTCCATGGCTGGAACCCCAAATAATATTCCTTTACGTGCTGAGGGGTATCTAGAGAGTGGGATAGGTTTAATAACTACCCTAACCCTAACGCGTACCCTAACCCTAACCCCTACCCTAACCCTAACACGTACCCTAATCCTAACCCGTACCCTAAACCGAGACCTAACCGTAACACTAACCCTAACCCTAACCCTAACCCATACCCTACGCCGTACCCGAAACCCTCCCCGAACCCGTACCCTAAGCCGTACCCTAAGCCTAACCCTAAGCCTAACCCTAACCCTAGGCTACCCTTGACTGCTTCTGCCTCCAATAGATTTCCTAAGCACTAGTGTTTTAAGGAACAGCTTAAAAAGAGAATCCTAATGTGATTTCTTTATAATGTGTGTGTTCCTTATCTTATCCTAGTGTCTAAACTCTTCTCCATGGCTGGACCCTCAAATAATATTCCTTTACGTGCTAAGGGGTATCTAGAGAGTGGGATAGGTTTAATAACTACCCTAACCCTAACGCGTACCCTAACCCTAACCCCTACCCTAACCCTAACACGTACCCTAATACTAACCTGTACCCTAAACCGAGCCCTAACCCTAACACTAACCCTAACCCTAACCCTAACCCATACCCTACGCCGTACCCGCACCCCTCCCCGAACCCGTACCCTAAGCCGTACCCTAAGCCTAACCCTAAGCCTAACCCTAACCCTAGGCTACCCTTGACTGCTTCTGCCTCCAATAGATTTCCTAAGCACTAGTGTTTTAAGGAACAGCTTAAAAAGAGAATCCTAATGTGATTTCTTTATAATGGTTGTGTTCCTTATCTTATCCTAGTGTCTAAACTCTTCTCCATGGCTGGACCCCCAAATAATATTCCTTTACGTGCTAAGGGGTATCTAGAGAGTGGGATAGGTTTAATAACTACCCTAACCCTAACGCATACCCTAACCCTAACCCCTACCCTAACCCTAACACGTACCCTAATCCTAACCCGTACCCTAAACCGAGCCCTAACCCTAACACTAACCCTAACCCTAACCCTAACCCATACCCTACGCCGTACCCGAACCCCTCCCCGAACCCATTCCCCAAGCCGTACCCTAAAGCTAACCCTAAGCCTAACCCTAACCCTAGGCTACCCTTGACTGCTTCTGCCTCCAATAGATTTCCTAAGCACTAGTGTTTTAAGGAACAGCTTAAAAAGAGAATCCTAATGTGATTTCTTTATAATGGGTGTGTTCCTTATCTTATCCTAGTGTCTAAATTCTTCTCCATGGCTGGAACCCCAAATAATATTCCTTTACGTGCTAAGGGGTATCTAGAGAGTGGGATAGGTTTACTAACTACCCTAACCCTAACGCGTACCCTAACCCTAACCCCTACCCTAAACCTAACACGTACCCTAATCCTAACCGTACCCTAAACCGAGCCCTAACCCTAACACTAACCCTAACCCTAACCCTAACCCATACCCTACGCCGTACCCGAAACCCTCCCCGAACCCGTACCCTAAGCCGTACCCTAAGCCTAACCCTAAGCCTAACCCTAACCCTAGGCTACCCTTGACTGCTTCTGCCTCCAATAGATTTCCTAAGCACTAGTGTTTTAGGGAACAGCTTAAAAAGAGAATCCTAATGTGATTTCTTTATAATGGGTGTGTTCCTTATCTTATCCTAGTGTCTAAACTCTTCTCCATGGCTGGACCCTCAAATAATATTCCTTTACGTGCTAAGGGGTATCTAGAGAGTGGGATAGGTTTAATAACTACCCTAACCCTAACGCGTACCCTAACCCTAACCCCTACCCTAACCCTAACACGTACCCTAATCCTAACCCGTACCCTAAACCGAGCCCTAACCCTAACACTAACCCTAACCCTAACCCTAACCCATACCCTACGCCGTACCCGCACCCCTCCCCGAACCCGTAACCTAAGCCGTACCCTAAGCCTAACCCTAAGCCTAACCCTAACCCTAGGCTACCCTTGACTGCTTCTGCCTCCAATAGATTTCCTAAGCACTACTGTTTTAAGGAACAGCTTAAAAAGAGAATCCTAATGTGATTTCTTTATAATGGGTGTGTTCCTCATCTTATCCTAGTGTCTAAACTCTTCTCCATGGCTGCACCCCCAAATAATATTCCCTTACGTGCTAAGGGGTATCTAGAGAGTGGAATAGGTTTAATAACTACCCTAACCCTAACGCGTACCCTAACCCTAACCCCTACCCTAACCCTAACACGTACCCTAATCCTAACCTGTACCCTAAACCGAGCCCTAACCCTAACACTAACCCTAACCCTAACCCTAACCCATACCCTACGCCGTACCCGCACCCCTCCGCGAACCCGTACCCTAAGCCATACCCTAAACCTAACCCTAAGCCTAACCCTAACCATAGGCTACCCTTGACTGCTTCTGCCTCCAATTGATTTCCTAAGCACTAGTGTTTTAAGGAACAGCTTAAAAAGAGAATCCTAATGTGATTTCTTTATAATGGGTGTGTTCCTTATCTTATCCTAGTGTCTAAACTCTTCTCCATGGCTGGACCCCCAAATAATATTCCTTTACGTGCTAAGGGGGAGCTAGAGAGTGGGATAGGTTTACTAACTACCCTAGCCCTAACGCGTAACCTAACCCTAACCCCTACCCTAACCCTAACACGTACCCTAATCCTAACCCGTACCCTAAACCGAGCCCTAACCCTAACACTAACCCAAACCCTAACCCTAACCCATACCCTACGCCGTACACGAACACCTCCCCGAACCCATACCCCAAGCCGTACCCTAACCCTAACCCTAAGCCTAACCCTAACCCTAGGCTACCCTTGACTGCTTCTGCCTCCAATAGATTTCCTAAGCACTAGTGTTTTAAGGAACAGCTTAAAAAGAGAATCCTAAAGTGATTTCTTTATAATGGGTGTGTTCCTTATCTTATCCTAGTGTCTAAACTCTTCTCCATGGCTGGACCCCCAAATAATATTCCTTTACGTGCTAAGGGGTATCTAGAGAGTGGGATAGGTTTAATAACTACCCTAACCCTAATGCGTACCCTAACCCTAACCCCTACCCTAACCCTAACACGTACCCTAATCCTAACCCGTACCCTAAACCGAGCCCTAACCCTAACACTAACCCTAACCCTAACCCATACGCTACGCTGTACCCGAAACCCTCCCCGAACCCGTACCCTAAGCCGTACCCTAAGCCTAACCCTAAGCCTAACCTTACCCTAGGCTACCCTTGACTGCTTCTGCCTCCAATAGATTTCCTAAGCACTAGTGTTTTAAGGAACAGCTTAAAAAGAGAATCCTAATGTGATTTCTTTATAATGGGTGTGTTCCTTATCTTATCCTAGTGTCTAAACTCTTCTCCATGGCTGCACCCCCAAATAATATTGCCTTACGTGCTAAGGGGTATCTAGAGAGTGGGATAGGTTTAATAACTACCCTAACCCTAATGCGTACCCTAACCCTAACCCCTACCCTAACACTAACACGTACCCTAATCCTAACCCGTACCCTAAACCGAGCCCTAACCCTAACACTAACACTAACCCTAACCCTAACCCATACCCTACGCCGTACCCGAACCCCTCCCCAAACCCGTACCCTAAGCCGTACCCTAAGCCTAACCCTAAGCCTAACACTAACCCTAGGCTACCCTTGACTGCTTCTGCCTCCAATAGATTTCCTAAGCACTAGTGTTTTAAGCAACAGCTTAAAAAGAGAATCCTAATGTGATTTCTTTATAATGGGTGTGTTCCTTATCTTATCCTAGTGTCTAAATTCTTCTCCATGGCTGGAACCCCAAATAATATTCCTTTACGTGCTAAGGGGTATCTAGAGAGTGGGATAGGTTTACTAACTACCCTAACCCTAACGCGTACCCTAACCCTAACCCCTACCCTAAACCTAACACGTACCCTAATCCTAACCGTACCCTAAACCGAGCCCTAACCCTAACACTAACCCTAACCCTAACCCTAACCCATACCCTACGCCGTACCCGAAACCCTCCCCGAACCCGTACCCTAAGCCGTACCCTAAGCCTAACCCTAAGCCTAACCCTAACCCTACGCTACCCTTGACTGCTTCTGCCTCCAATAGATTTCCTAAGCACTAGTGTTTTAAGGAACAGCTTAAAAAGAGAATCCTAATGTGATTTCTTTATAATGGGTGTGTTCCTTATCTTATCCTAGTGTCTAAACTCTTCTCCATGGCTGGACCCTCAAATAATATTCCTTTACGTGCTAAGGGGTATCTAGAGAGTGGGATAGGTTTAATAACTACCCTAACCCTAACGCGTACCCTAACCCTAACCCCTACCCTAACCCTAACACGTACCCTAATCCTAACCCGTACTCTAAACCGAGCCCTAACCCTAACACTAACCCTAACCCTAACCCTAACCCATACCGTACGCCGTACCCGCACCCCTCCCCGAACCCGTACCCTAAGCCGTACCCTAAGCCGAACCCTAAGCCTAACCCTAACCCTAGGCTACCCTTGACTGCTTCTGCCTCCAATAGATTTCCTAAGCACTAGTGTTTTAAGGAACAGCTTAAAAAGAGAATCCTAATGTGATTTCTTTATAATGGGTGTGTTCCTTATCTTATCCTAGTGCCTAAACTCTTCTCCATGGCTGGACCCCCAAATAATACTCCTTTACGTGCTAAGGGGTATCTAGAGAGTGGGATAGGTTTACTAACTACCCTAACCCTAACGCGTACCCTAACCCTAACCCCTACCCTAAACCTAACACGTACCCTAATCCTAACCGTACCCTAAACCGAGCCCTAACCCTAACACTAACCCTAACCCTAACCCTAACCCATACCCTATGTCGTACCCGAAACCCTCCCCGAACCCGTACCCTAAGCCGTACCCTAAGCCTAACCCTAAGCCTAACCCTAACCCTAGGCTACCCTTGACTGCTTCTGCCTCCAATAGATTTCCTAAGCACTAGTGTTTTAAGGAACAGCTTAAAAAGAGAATCCTAATGTGATTTCTTTATAATGGGTGTGTTCCTTATCTTATCCTAGTGTCTAAACTCTTCTCCATGGCTGGACCCTCAAATAATATTCCTTTACGTGCTAAGGGGTATCTAGAGAGTGGGATAGGTTTAATAACTACCCTAACCCTAACGCGTACCCTAACCCTAACCCCTACCCTAACCCTAACACGTACCCTAATCCTAACCCGTACCCTAAACCGAGCCCTAACCCTAACACTAACCCTAACCCTAACCCTAACCCATACCCTACGCCGTACCCGCACCCCTCCCCGAACCCGTAACCTAAGCCGTACCCTAAGCCTAACCCTAAGCCTAACCCTAACCCTAGGCTACCCTTGACTGCTTCTGCCTCCAATAGATTTCCTAAGCACTACTGTTTTAAGGAACAGCTTAAAAAGCGAATCCTAATGTGATTTCTTTATAATGGGTGTGTTCCTTATCTTATCCTAGTGTCTAAACTCTTCTCCATGGCTGCACCCCCAAATAATATTCCCTTACGTGCTAAGGGGTATCTAGAGAGTGGGATAGGTTTAATAACTACCCTAACCCTAACGCGTACCCTAACCCTAACCCCTACCCTAACCCTAACACATACCCTAATCCTAACCTGTACCCTAAACCGAGCCCTAACCCTAACACTAACCCTAAACCTAACCCTAACCCATACCCTACGCCGTACCCGCACCCCTCCCCGAACCCGTACCCTAAGCCATATCCTAAACCTAACCCTAAGCCTAACCCTAACCCTAGGCTACCCTTGACTGCTTCTGCCTCCAATTGATTTCCTAAGCAGTAGTGTTTTAAGGAACAGCTTAAAAAGAGAATCCTAATGTGATTTCTTTATAATGGGTGTGTTCCTTATCTTATCCTAGTGTCTAAACTCTTCTCCATGGCTGGACCCCCAAATAATATTCCTTTACGTGCTAAGGGGGAGCTAGAGAGTGGGATAGGTTTACTAACTACCCTAGCCCTAACGCGTAACCTAAACCTAACCCCTACCCTAACCCTAACACGTACCCTAATCCTAACCCGTACCCTAAACCGAGCCCTAACCCTAACACTAACCCAAACCCTAACCCTAACCCATACCCTACGCCGTACACGAACACCTCCCCGAACCCATACCCCAAGCCGTACCCTAACCCTAACCCTAAGCCTAACCCTAACCCTAGGCTACCCTTGACTGCTTCTGTCTCCAATAGATTTCCTAAGCACTAGTGTTTTAAGGAACAGCTTAAAAAGAGAATCTTAAAGTGATTTCTTTATAATGGGTGTGTTCCTTATCTTATCCTAGTGTCTAAACTCTTCTCCATGGCTGGAACCCCAAAAAATATTCCTTTACGTGCTGAGGGGTATCTAGAGAGTGGGATAGGTTTAATAACTACCCTAACCCTAACGCGTACCCTAACCCTAACCCCTACCCTAACCCTAACACGTACCCTAATCCTAACCCGTACCCTAAACCGAGACCTAACCGTAACACTAACCCTAACCCTAACCCTAACCCATACCCTACGCCGTACCCGAAACCCTCCCCGAACCCGTACCCTAAGCCGTACCCTAAGCCTAACCCTAAGCCTAACCCTAACCCTAGGCTACCCTTGACTGCTTCTGCCTCCAATAGATTTCCTAAGCACTAGTGTTTTAAGGAACAGCTTAAAAAGAGAATCCTAATGTGATTTCTTTATAATGGGTGTGTTCCTTATCTTATCCTAGTGTCTAAACTCTTCTCCATGGCTGGACCCTCAAATAATATTCCTTTACGTGCTAAAGGGTATCTAGAGAGTGGGATAGGTTTAATAACTACCCTAACCCTAACGCGTACCCTAACCCTAACCCCTACCCTAACCCTAACACGTACCCTAATACTAACCCGTACCCTAAACCGAGCCCTAACCCTAACACTAACCCTAACCCTAACCCTAACCCATACCCTACGCCGTACCCGCACCCCTCCCCGAACCCGTACCCTAAGCCGTACCCTAAGCCTAACCCTAAGCCTAACCCTAACCCTAGGCTACCCTTGACTGCTTCTGCCTCCAATAGATTTCCTAAGCACTAGTGTTTTAAGGAACAGCTTAAAAAGAGAATCCTAATGTGATTTCTTTATAATGGTTGTGTTCCTTATCTTATCCTAGTGTCTAAACTCTTCTCCATGGCTGGACCCCCAAATAATATTCCTTTACGTGCTAAGGGGTATCTAGAGAGTGGGATAGGTTTAATAACTACCCTAACCCTAACGCATACCCTAACCCTAACCCCTACCCTAACCCTAACACGTACCCTAATCCTAACCCGTACCCTAAACCGAGCCCTAACCCTAACACTAACCCTAACCCTAACCCTAACCCATACCCTACGCCGTACCCGAACCCCTCCCCGAACCCATTCCCCAAGCCGTACCCTAAAGCTAACCCTAAGCCTAACCCTAACCCTAGGCTACCCTTGACTGCTTCTGCCTCCAATAGATTTCCTAAGCACTAGTGTTTTAAGGAACAGCTTAAAAAGAGAATCCTAATGTGATTTCTTTATAATGGGTGTGTTCCTTATCTTATCCTAGTGTCTAAACTCTTCTCCATGGCTGCACCCCCAAATAATATTGCCTTACGTGCTAAGGGGTATCTAGAGAGTGGGATAGGTTTAATAACTACCCTAACCCTAATGCGTACTCTAACCCTAACCCCTACCCTAACACTAACACGTACCCTAATCCTAACCCGTACCCTAAACCGAGCCCTAACCCTAACACTAACACTAACCCTAACCCTAACCCATACCCTACGCCGTACCTGAACCCCTCCCCAAACCCGTACCCTAAGCCGTACCCTAAGCCTAACCCTAAGCCTAACACTAACCCTAGGCTACCCTTGACTGCTTCTGCCTCCAATAGATTTCCTAAGCACTAGTGTTTTAAGCAACAGCTTAAAAAGAGAATCCTAATGTGATTTCTTTATAATGGGTGTGTTCCTTATCTTATCCTAGTGTCTAAATTCTTCTCCATGGCTGGAACCCCAAATAATATTCCTTTACGTGCTAAGGGGTATCTAGAGAGTGGGATAGGTTTACTAACTACCCTAACCCTAACGCCTACCCTAACCCTAACCCCTACCCTAAACCTAACACGTACCCTAATCCTAACCGTACCCTAAACCGAGCCCTAACCCTAACACTAACCCTAACCCTAACCCTAACCCATACCCTACGCCGTACCCGAAACCCTCCCCGAACCCGTACCCTAAGCCGTACCCTAAGCCTAACCCTAAGCCTAACCCTAACCCTAGGCTACCCATGACTGCTTCTGCCTCCAATAGATTTCCTAAGCACTAGTGTTTTAGGGAACAGCTTAAAAAGAGAATCCTAATGTGATTTCTTTATAATGGGTGTGTTCCTTATCTTATCCTAGTGTCTAAACTCTTCTCCATGGCTGGACCCCCAAATAATATTCCTTTACGTGCTAAGGGGTATCTAGAGAGTGGGATAGGTTTAATAACTACGCTAACCCTAATGCGTACCCTAACCCTAACCCCTACCCTAACCCTAACACGTACCCTAATCCTAACCCGTACCCTAAACCGAGCCCTAACCCTAACACTAACCCTAACCCTAACCCATACGCTACGCCGTACCCGAAACCCTCCCCGAACCCGTACCCTAAGCCGTACCCTAAGCCTAACCCTAAGCCTAACCTTACCCTAGGCTACCCTTGACTGCTTCTGCCTCCAATAGATTTCCTAAGCACTAGTGTTTTAAGGAACAGCTTAAAAAGAGAATCCTAATGTGATTTCTTTATAATGGGTGTGTTCCTTATCTTATCCTAGTGTCTAAACTCTTCTCCATGGCTGCACCCCCAAATAATATTGCCTTACGTGCTAAGGGGTATCTAGAGAGTGGGATAGGTTTAATAACTACCCTAACCCTAATGCGTACTCTAACCCTAACCCCTACCCTAACACTAACACGTACCCTAATCCTAACCCGTACCCTAAACCGAGCCCTAACCCTAACACTAACACTAACCCTAACCCTAACCCATACCCTACGCCGTACCTGAACCCCTCCCCAAACCCGTACCCTAAGCCGTACCCTAAGCCTAACCCTAAGCCTAACACTAACCCTAGGCTACCCTTGACTGCTTCTGCCTCCAATAGATTTCCTAAGCACTAGTGTTTTAAGCAACAGCTTAAAAAGAGAATCCTAATGTGATTTCTTTATAATGGGTGTGTTCCTTATCTTATCCTAGTGTCTAAATTCTTCTCCATGGCTGGAACCCCAAATAATATTCCTTTACGTGCTCAGGGGTATCTAGAGAGTGGGATAGGTTTACTAACTACCCTAACCCTAACGCGTACGCTAACCCTAACCCCTACCCTAAACCTAACACGTACCCTAATCCTAACCGTACCCTAAACCGAGCCCTAACCCTAACACTAACCCTAACCCTAACCCTAACCCTAACCCTAACCCATACCCTACGCCGTACCCGAAACCCTCCCCGAACCCGTACCCTAAGCCGTACCCTAAGCCTAACCCTAAGCCTAACCCTAACCCTACGCTACCCTTGACTGCTTCTGCCTCCAATAGATTTCCTAAGCACTAGTGTTTTAAGGAACAGCTTAAAAAGAGAATCCTAATGTGATTTCTTTATAATGGGTGTGTTCCTTATCTTATCCTAGTGTCTAAACTCTTCTCCATGGCTGGACCCTCAAATAATATTCCTTTACGTGCTAAGGGGTATCTAGAGAGTGGGATAGGTTTAATAACTACCCTAACCCTAACGCGTACCCTAACCCTAACCCCTACCCTAACCCTAACACGTACCCTAATCCTAACCCGTACTCTAAACCGAGCCCTAACCCTAACACTAACCCTAACCCTAACCCTAACCCATACCGTACGCCGTACCCGCACCCCTCCCCGAACCCGTACCCTAAGCCGTACCCTAAGCCGAACCCTAAGCCTAACCCTAACCCTAGGCTACCCTTGACTGCTTCTGCCTCAAATAGATTTCCTAAGCACTAGTGTTTTAAGGAACAGCTTAAAAAGAGAATCCTAATGTGATTTCTTTATAATGGGTGTGTTCCTTATCTTATCCTAGTGTCTAAACTCTTCTCCATGGCTGGACCCTCAAATAATATTCCTTTACGTGCTAAGGGGTATCTAGAGAGTGGGATAGGTTTACTAACTACCCTAACCCTAACGCGTACCCTAACCCTAACCCCTACCCTAAACCTAACACGTACCCTAATCCTAACCGTACCCTAAACCGAGCCCTAACCCTAACACTAACCCTAACCCTAACCCTAACCCATACCCTATGTCGTACCCGAAACCCTCCCCGAACCCGTACCCTAAGCCGTACCCTAAGCCTAACCCTAAGCCTAACCCTAACCCTAGGCTACCCTTGACTGCTTCTGCCTCCAATAGATTTCCTAAGCACTAGTGTTTTAAGGAACAGCTTAAAAAGAGAATCCTAATGTGATTTCTTTATAATGGGTGTGTTCCTTATCTTATCCTAGTGTCTAAACTCTTCTCCATGTCTGGACCCTCAAATAATATTCCTTTACGTGCTAAGGGGTATCTAGAGAGTGGGATAGGTTTAATAACTACCCTAACCCTAACGCGTACCCTAACCCTAACCCCTACCCTAACCCTAACACGTACCCTAATCCTAACCCGTACCCTAAACCGAGCCCTAACCCTAACACTAACCCTAACCCTAACCCTAACCCATACCCTACGCCGTACCCGCACCCCTCCCCGAACCCGTAACCTAAGCCGTACCCTAAGCCTAACCCTAAGCCTAACCCTAACCCTAGGCTACCCTTGACTGCTTCTGCCTCCAATAGATTTCCTAAGCACTACTGTTTTAAGGAACAGCTTAAAAATAGAATCCTAATGTGATTTCTTTATAATGGGTGTGTTCCTTATCTTATCCTAGTGTCTAAACTCTTCTCCATGGCTGCACCCCCAAATAATATTCCCTTACGTGCTAAGGGGTATCTAGAGAGTGGGATAGGTTTAATAACTACCCTAACCCTAACGCGTACCCTAACCCTAACCCCTACCCTAACCCTAACACATACCCTAATCCTAACCTGTACCCTAAACCGAGCCCTAACCCTAACACTAACCCTAAACCTAACCCTAACCCATACCCTACGCCGTACCCGCACCCCTCCCCGAACCCGTACCCTAAGCCATATCCTAAACCTAACCCTAAGCCTAACCCTAACCCTAGGCTACCCTTGACTGCTTCTGCCTCCAATTGATTTCCTAAGCAGTAGTGTTTTAAGGAACAGCTTAAAAAGAGAATCCTAATGTTATTTCTTTATAATGGGTGTGTTCCTTATCTTATCCTAGTGTCTAAACTCTTCTCCATGGCTGGACCCCCAAATAATATTCCTTTACGTGCTAAGGGGGAGCTAGAGAGTGGGATAGGTTTACTAACTACCCTAGCCCTAACGCGTAACCTAACCCTAACCCCTACCCTAACCCTAACACGTACCCTAATCCTAACCCGTACCCTAAACCGAGCCCTAACCCTAACACTAACCCAAACCCTAACCCTAACCCATACCCTACGCCGTACACGAACACCTCCCCGAACCCATACCCCAAGCCGTACCCTAACCCTATCCCTAACCCTAACCCATACCCTATGTCGTACCCGAAACCCTCCCCGAACCCGTACCCTAAGCCGTACCCTAAGCCTAACCCTAAGCCTAACCCTAACCCTAGGCTACCCTTGACTGCTTCTGCCTCCAATAGATTTCCTAAGCACTAGTGTTTTAAGGAACAGCTTAAAAAGAGAATCCTAATGTGATTTCTTTATAATGGGTGTGTTCCTTATCTTATCCTAGTGTCTAAACTCTTCTCCATGGCTGGACCCTCAAATAATATTCCTTTACGTGCTAAGGGGTATCTAGAGAGTGGGATAGGTTTAATAACTACCCTAACCCTAACGCGTACCCTAACCCTAACCCCTACCCTAACCCTAACACGTACCCTAATCCTAACCCGTACTCTAAACCGAGCCCTAACCCTAACACTAACCCTAACCCTAACCCTAACCCATACCGTACGCCGTACCCGCACCCCTCCCCGAACCCGTACCCTAAGCCGTACCCTAAGCCGAACCCTAAGCCTAACCCTAACCCTAGGCTACCCTTGACTGCTTCTGCCTCCAATAGATTTCCTAAGCACTAGTGTTTTAAGGAACAGCTTAAAAAGAGAATCCTAATGTGATTTCTTTATAATGGGTGTGTTCCTTATCTTATCCTAGTGCCTAAACTCTTCTCCATGGCTGGACCCCCAAATAATACTCCTTTACGTGCTAAGGGGTATCTAGAGAGTGGGATAGGTTTACTAACTACCCTAACCCTAACGCGTACCCTAATCCTAACCTGTACCCTAAACCGAGCCCTAACCCTAACACTAACCCTAAACCTAACCCTAACCCATACCCTACGCCGTACCCGCACCCCTCCCCGAACCCGTACCCTAAGCCATATCCTAAACCTAACCCTAAGCCTAACCCTAACCCTAGGCTACCCTTGACTGCTTCTGCCTCCAATTGATTTCCTAAGCAGTAGTGTTTTAAGGAACAGCTTAAAAAGAGAATCCTAATGTGATTTCTTTATAATGGGTGTGTTCCTTATCTTATCCTAGTGTCTAAACTCTTCTCCATGGCTGGACCCCCAAATAATATTCCTTTACGTGCTAAGGGGGAGCTAGAGAGTGGGATAGGTTTACTAACTACCCTAGCCCTAACGCGTAACCTAAACCTAACCCCTACCCTAACCCTAACACGTACCCTAATCCTAACCCGTACCCTAAACCGAGCCCTAACCCTAACACTAACCCAAACCCTAACCCTAACCCATACCCTACGCCGTACACGAACACCTCCCCGAACCCATACCCCAAGCCGTACCCTAACCCTAACCCTAAGCCTAACCCTAACCCTAGGCTACCCTTGACTGCTTCTGTCTCCAATAGATTTCCTAAGCACTAGTGTTTTAAGGAACAGCTTAAAAAGAGAATCCTAAAGTGATTTCTTTATAATGGGTGTGTTCCTTATCTTATCCTAGTGTCTAAACTCTTCTCCATGGCTGGAACCCCAAAAAATATTCCTTTACGTGCTGAGGGGTATCTAGAGAGTGGGATAGGTTTAATAACTACCCTAACCCTAACGCGTACCCTAACCCTAACCCCTACCCTAACCCTAACACGTACCCTAATCCTAACCCGTACCCTAAACCGAGACCTAACCGTAACACTAACCCTAACCCTAACCCTAACCCATACCCTACGCCGTACCCGCACCCCTCCCCGAACCCGTACCCTAAGCCGTACCCTAAGCCTAACCCTAAGCCTAACCCTAACCCTAGGCTACCCTTGACTGCTTCTGCCTCCAATAGATTTCCTAAGCACTAGTGTTTTAAGGAACAGCTTAAAAAGAGAATCCTAATGTGATTTCTTTATAATGGTTGTGTTCCTTATCTTATCCTAGTGTCTAAACTCTTCTCCATGGCTGGACCCCCAAATAATATTCCTTTACGTGCTAAGGGGTATCTAGAGAGTGGGATAGGTTTAATAACTACCCTAACCCTAACGCATACCCTAACCCTAACCCCTACCCTAACCCTAACACGTACCCTAATCCTAACCCGTACCCTAAACCGAGCCCTAACCCTAACACTAACCCTAACCCTAACCCTAACCCATACCCTACGCCGTACCCGAACCCCTCCCCGAACCCATTCCCCAAGCCGTACCCTAAAGCTAACCCTAAGCCTAACCCTAACCCTAGGCTACCCTTGACTGCTTCTGCCTCCAATAGATTTCCTAAGCACTAGTGTTTTAAGGAACAGCTTAAAAAGAGAATCCTAATGTGATTTCTTTATAATGGGTGTGTTCCTTATCTTATCCTAGTGTCTAAACTCTTCTCCATGGCTGCACCCCCAAATAATATTGCCTTACGTGCTAAGGGGTATCTAGAGAGTGGGATAGGTTTAATAACTACCCTAACCCTAATGCGTACTCTAACCCTAACCCCTACCCTAACACTAACACGTACCCTAATCCTAACCCGTACCCTAAACCGAGCCCTAACCCTAACACTAACACTAACCCTAACCCTAACCCATACCCTACGCCGTACCTGAACCCCTCCCCAAACCCGTACCCTAAGCCGTACCCTAAGCCTAACCCTAAGCCTAACACTAACCCTAGGCTACCCTTGACTGCTTCTGCCTCCAATAGATTTCCTAAGCACTAGTGTTTTAAGCAACAGCTTAAAAAGAGAATCCTAATGTGATTTCTTTATAATGGGTGTGTTCCTTATCTTATCCTAGTGTCTAAATTCTTCTCCATGGCTGGAACCCCAAATAATATTCCTTTACGTGCTAAGGGGTATCTAGAGAGTGGGATAGGTTTACTAACTACCCTAACCCTAACGCCTACCCTAACCCTAACCCCTACCCTAAACCTAACACGTACCCTAATCCTAACCGTACCCTAAACCGAGCCCTAACCCTAACACTAACCCTAACCCTAACCCTAACCCATACCCTACGCCGTACCCGAAACCCTCCCCGAACCCGTACCCTAAGCCGTACCCTAAGCCTAACCCTAAGCCTAACCCTAACCCTAGGCTACCCATGACTGCTTCTGCCTCCAATAGATTTCCTAAGCACTAGTGTTTTAGGGAACAGCTTAAAAAGAGAATCCTAATGTGATTTCTTTATAATGGGTGTGTTCCTTATCTTATCCTAGTGTCTAAACTCTTCTCCATGGCTGGACCCCCAAATAATATTCCTTTACGTGCTAAGGGGTATCTAGAGAGTGGGATAGGTTTAATAACTACGCTAACCCTAATGCGTACCCTAACCCTAACCCCTACCCTAACCCTAACACGTACCCTAATCCTAACCCGTACCCTAAACCGAGCCCTAACCCTAACACTAACCCTAACCCTAACCCATACGCTACGCCGTACCCGAAACCCTCCCCGAACCCGTACCCTAAGCCGTACCCTAAGCCTAACCCTAAGCCTAACCTTACCCTAGGCTACCCTTGACTGCTTCTGCCTCCAATAGATTTCCTAAGCACTAGTGTTTTAAGGAACAGCTTAAAAAGAGAATCCTAATGTGATTTCTTTATAATGGGTGTGTTCCTTATCTTATCCTAGTGTCTAAACTCTTCTCCATGGCTGCACCCCCAAATAATATTGCCTTACGTGCTAAGGGGTATCTAGAGAGTGGGATAGGTTTAATAACTACCCTAACCCTAATGCGTACTCTAACCCTAACCCCTACCCTAACACTAACACGTACCCTAATCCTAACCCGTACCCTAAACCGAGCCCTAACCCTAACACTAACACTAACCCTAACCCTAACCCATACCCTACGCCGTACCTGAACCCCTCCCCAAACCCGTACCCTAAGCCGTACCCTAAGCCTAACCCTAAGCCTAACACTAACCCTAGGCTACCCTTGACTGCTTCTGCCTCCAATAGATTTCCTAAGCACTAGTGTTTTAAGCAACAGCTTAAAAAGAGAATCCTAATGTGATTTCTTTATAATGGGTGTGTTCCTTATCTTATCCTAGTGTCTAAATTCTTCTCCATGGCTGGAACCCCAAATAATATTCCTTTACGTGCTCAGGGGTATCTAGAGAGTGGGATAGGTTTACTAACTACCCTAACCCTAACGCGTACGCTAACCCTAACCCCTACCCTAAACCTAACACGTACCCTAATCCTAACCGTACCCTAAACCGAGCCCTAACCCTAACACTAACCCTAACCCTAACCCTAACCCTAACCCTAACCCATACCCTACGCCGTACCCGAAACCCTCCCCGAACCCGTACCCTAAGCCGTACCCTAAGCCTAACCCTAAGCCTAACCCTAACCCTACGCTACCCTTGACTGCTTCTGCCTCCAATAGATTTCCTAAGCACTAGTGTTTTAAGGAACAGCTTAAAAAGAGAATCCTAATGTGATTTCTTTATAATGGGTGTGTTCCTTATCTTATCCTAGTGTCTAAACTCTTCTCCATGGCTGGACCCTCAAATAATATTCCTTTACGTGCTAAGGGGTATCTAGAGAGTGGGATAGGTTTAATAACTACCCTAACCCTAACGCGTACCCTAACCCTAACCCCTACCCTAACCCTAACACGTACCCTAATCCTAACCCGTACTCTAAACCGAGCCCTAACCCTAACACTAACCCTAACCCTAACCCTAACCCATACCGTACGCCGTACCCGCACCCCTCCCCGAACCCGTACCCTAAGCCGTACCCTAAGCCGAACCCTAAGCCTAACCCTAACCCTAGGCTACCCTTGACTGCTTCTGCCTCAAATAGATTTCCTAAGCACTAGTGTTTTAAGGAACAGCTTAAAAAGAGAATCCTAATGTGATTTCTTTATAATGGGTGTGTTCCTTATCTTATCCTAGTGTCTAAACTCTTCTCCATGGCTGGACCCTCAAATAATATTCCTTTACGTGCTAAGGGGTATCTAGAGAGTGGGATAGGTTTACTAACTACCCTAACCCTAACGCGTACCCTAACCCTAACCCCTACCCTAAACCTAACACGTACCCTAATCCTAACCGTACCCTAAACCGAGCCCTAACCCTAACACTAACCCTAACCCTAACCCTAACCCATACCCTATGTCGTACCCGAAACCCTCCCCGAACCCGTACCCTAAGCCGTACCCTAAGCCTAACCCTAAGCCTAACCCTAACCCTAGGCTACCCTTGACTGCTTCTGCCTCCAATAGATTTCCTAAGCACTAGTGTTTTAAGGAACAGCTTAAAAAGAGAATCCTAATGTGATTTCTTTATAATGGGTGTGTTCCTTATCTTATCCTAGTGTCTAAACTCTTCTCCATGTCTGGACCCTCAAATAATATTCCTTTACGTGCTAAGGGGTATCTAGAGAGTGGGATAGGTTTAATAACTACCCTAACCCTAACGCGTACCCTAACCCTAACCCCTACCCTAACCCTAACACGTACCCTAATCCTAACCCGTACCCTAAACCGAGCCCTAACCCTAACACTAACCCTAACCCTAACCCTAACCCATACCCTACGCCGTACCCGCACCCCTCCCCGAACCCGTAACCTAAGCCGTACCCTAAGCCTAACCCTAAGCCTAACCCTAACCCTAGGCTACCCTTGACTGCTTCTGCCTCCAATAGATTTCCTAAGCACTACTGTTTTAAGGAACAGCTTAAAAATAGAATCCTAATGTGATTTCTTTATAATGGGTGTGTTCCTTATCTTATCCTAGTGTCTAAACTCTTCTCCATGGCTGCACCCCCAAATAATATTCCCTTACGTGCTAAGGGGTATCTAGAGAGTGGGATAGGTTTAATAACTACCCTAACCCTAACGCGTACCCTAACCCTAACCCCTACCCTAACCCTAACACATACCCTAATCCTAACCTGTACCCTAAACCGAGCCCTAACCCTAACACTAACCCTAAACCTAACCCTAACCCATACCCTACGCCGTACCCGCACCCCTCCCCGAACCCGTACCCTAAGCCATATCCTAAACCTAACCCTAAGCCTAACCCTAACCCTAGGCTACCCTTGACTGCTTCTGCCTCCAATTGATTTCCTAAGCAGTAGTGTTTTAAGGAACAGCTTAAAAAGAGAATCCTAATGTTATTTCTTTATAATGGGTGTGTTCCTTATCTTATCCTAGTGTCTAAACTCTTCTCCATGGCTGGACCCCCAAATAATATTCCTTTACGTGCTAAGGGGGAGCTAGAGAGTGGGATAGGTTTACTAACTACCCTAGCCCTAACGCGTAACCTAACCCTAACCCCTACCCTAACCCTAACACGTACCCTAATCCTAACCCGTACCCTAAACCGAGCCCTAACCCTAACACTAACCCAAACCCTAACCCTAACCCATACCCTACGCCGTACACGAACACCTCCCCGAACCCATACCCCAAGCCGTACCCTAACCCTATCCCTAACCCTAACCCATACCCTATGTCGTACCCGAAACCCTCCCCGAACCCGTACCCTAAGCCGTACCCTAAGCCTAACCCTAAGCCTAACCCTAACCCTAGGCTACCCTTGACTGCTTCTGCCTCCAATAGATTTCCTAAGCACTAGTGTTTTAAGGAACAGCTTAAAAAGAGAATCCTAATGTGATTTCTTTATAATGGGTGTGTTCCTTATCTTATCCTAGTGTCTAAACTCTTCTCCATGGCTGGACCCTCAAATAATATTCCTTTACGTGCTAAGGGGTATCTAGAGAGTGGGATAGGTTTAATAACTACCCTAACCCTAACGCGTACCCTAACCCTAACCCCTACCCTAACCCTAACACGTACCCTAATCCTAACCCGTACTCTAAACCGAGCCCTAACCCTAACACTAACCCTAACCCTAACCCTAACCCATACCGTACGCCGTACCCGCACCCCTCCCCGAACCCGTACCCTAAGCCGTACCCTAAGCCGAACCCTAAGCCTAACCCTAACCCTAGGCTACCCTTGACTGCTTCTGCCTCCAATAGATTTCCTAAGCACTAGTGTTTTAAGGAACAGCTTAAAAAGAGAATCCTAATGTGATTTCTTTATAATGGGTGTGTTCCTTATCTTATCCTAGTGCCTAAACTCTTCTCCATGGCTGGACCCCCAAATAATACTCCTTTACGTGCTAAGGGGTATCTAGAGAGTGGGATAGGTTTACTAACTACCCTAACCCTAACGCGTACCCTAATCCTAACCTGTACCCTAAACCGAGCCCTAACCCTAACACTAACCCTAAACCTAACCCTAACCCATACCCTACGCCGTACCCGCACCCCTCCCCGAACCCGTACCCTAAGCCATATCCTAAACCTAACCCTAAGCCTAACCCTAACCCTAGGCTACCCTTGACTGCTTCTGCCTCCAATTGATTTCCTAAGCAGTAGTGTTTTAAGGAACAGCTTAAAAAGAGAATCCTAATGTGATTTCTTTATAATGGGTGTGTTCCTTATCTTATCCTAGTGTCTAAACTCTTCTCCATGGCTGGACCCCCAAATAATATTCCTTTACGTGCTAAGGGGGAGCTAGAGAGTGGGATAGGTTTACTAACTACCCTAGCCCTAACGCGTAACCTAAACCTAACCCCTACCCTAACCCTAACACGTACCCTAATCCTAACCCGTACCCTAAACCGAGCCCTAACCCTAACACTAACCCAAACCCTAACCCTAACCCATACCCTACGCCGTACACGAACACCTCCCCGAACCCATACCCCAAGCCGTACCCTAACCCTAACCCTAAGCCTAACCCTAACCCTAGGCTACCCTTGACTGCTTCTGTCTCCAATAGATTTCCTAAGCACTAGTGTTTTAAGGAACAGCTTAAAAAGAGAATCCTAAAGTGATTTCTTTATAATGGGTGTGTTCCTTATCTTATCCTAGTGTCTAAACTCTTCTCCATGGCTGGAACCCCAAAAAATATTCCTTTACGTGCTGAGGGGTATCTAGAGAGTGGGATAGGTTTAATAACTACCCTAACCCTAACGCGTACCCTAACCCTAACCCCTACCCTAACCCTAACACGTACCCTAATCCTAACCCGTACCCTAAACCGAGACCTAACCGTAACACTAACCCTAACCCTAACCCTAACCCATACCCTACGCCGTACCCGAAACCCTCCCCGAACCCGTACCCTAAGCCGTACCCTAAGCCTAACCCTAAGCCTAACCCTAACCCTAGGCTACCCTTGACTGCTTCTGCCTCCAATAGATTTCCTAAGCACTAGTGTTTTAAGGAACAGCTTAAAAAGAGAATCCTAATGTGATTTCTTTATAATGGGTGTGTTCCTTATCTTATCCTAGTGTCTAAACTCTTCTCCATGGCTGGACCCTCAAATAATATTCCTTTACGTGCTAAAGGGTATCTAGAGAGTGGGATAGGTTTAATAACTACCCTAACCCTAACGCGTACCCTAACCCTAACCCCTACCCTAACCCTAACACGTACCCTAATACTAACCTGTACCCTAAACCGAGCCCTAACCCTAACACTAACCCTAACCCTAACCCTAACCCATACCCTACGCCGTACCCGCACCCCTCCCCGAACCCGTACCCTAAGCCGTACCCTAAGCCTAACCCTAAGCCTAACCCTAACCCTAGGCTACCCTTGACTGCTTCTGCCTCCAATAGATTTCCTAAGCACTAGTGTTTTAAGGAACAGCTTAAAAAGAGAATCCTAATGTGATTTCTTTATAATGGTTGTGTTCCTTATCTTATCCTAGTGTCTAAACTCTTCTCCATGGCTGGACCCCCAAATAATATTCCTTTACGTGCTAAGGGGTATCTAGAGAGTGGGATAGGTTTAATAACTACCCTAACCCTAACGCATACCCTAACCCTAACCCCTACCCTAACCCTAACACGTACCCTAATCCTAACCCGTACCCTAAACCGAGCCCTAACCCTAACACTAACCCTAACCCTAACCCTAACCCATACCCTACGCCGTACCCGAACCCCTCCCCGAACCCATTCCCCAAGCCGTACCCTAAAGCTAACCCTAAGCCTAACCCTAACCCTAGGCTACCCTTGACTGCTTCTGCCTCCAATAGATTTCCTAAGCACTAGTGTTTTAAGGAACAGCTTAAAAAGAGAATCCTAATGTGATTTCTTTATAATGGGTGTGTTCCTTATCTTATCCTAGTGTCTAAACTCTTCTCCATGGCTGCACCCCCAAATAATATTGCCTTACGTGCTAAGGGGTATCTAGAGAGTGGGATAGGTTTAATAACTACCCTAACCCTAATGCGTACTCTAACCCTAACCCCTACCCTAACACTAACACGTACCCTAATCCTAACCCGTACCCTAAACCGAGCCCTAACCCTAACACTAACACTAACCCTAACCCTAACCCATACCCTACGCCGTACCTGAACCCCTCCCCAAACCCGTACCCTAAGCCGTACCCTAAGCCTAACCCTAAGCCTAACACTAACCCTAGGCTACCCTTGACTGCTTCTGCCTCCAATAGATTTCCTAAGCACTAGTGTTTTAAGCAACAGCTTAAAAAGAGAATCCTAATGTGATTTCTTTATAATGGGTGTGTTCCTTATCTTATCCTAGTGTCTAAATTCTTCTCCATGGCTGGAACCCCAAATAATATTCCTTTACGTGCTAAGGGGTATCTAGAGAGTGGGATAGGTTTACTAACTACCCTAACCCTAACGCGTACCCTAACCCTAACCCCTACCCTAAACCTAACACGTACCCTAATCCTAACCGTACCCTAAACCGAGCCCTAACCCTAACACTAACCCTAACCCTAACCCTAACCCATACCCTACGCCGTACCCGAAACCCTCCCCGAACCCGTACCCTAAGCCGTACCCTAAGCCTAACCCTAAGCCTAACCCTAACCCTAGGCTACCCATGACTGCTTCTGCCTCCAATAGATTTCCTAAGCACTAGTGTTTTAGGGAACAGCTTAAAAAGAGAATCCTAATGTGATTTCTTTATAATGGGTGTGTTCCTTATCTTATCCTAGTGTCTAAACTCTTCTCCATGGCTGGACCCTCAAATAATATTCCTTTACGTGCTAAGGGGTATCTAGAGAGTGGGATAGGTTTAATAACTACGCTAACCCTAACGCGTACCCTAACCCTAACCCCTACCCTAACCCTAACACGTACCCTAATCCTAACCCGTACCCTAAACCGAGCCCTAACCCTAACACTAACCCTAACCCTAACCCTAACCCATACCCTACGCCGTACCCGCACCCCTCCCCGAACCCGTAACCTAAGCCGTACCCTAAGCCTAACCCTAAGCCTAACCCTAACCCTAGGCTACCCTTGACTGCTTCTGCCTCCAATAGATTTCCTAAGCACTACTGTTTTAAGGAACAGCTTAAAAAGAGAATCCTAATGTGATTTCTTTATAATGGGTGTGTTCCTCATCTTATCCTAGTGTCTAAACTCTTCTCCATGGCTGCACCCCCAAATAATATTCCCTTTCGTGCTAAGGGGTATCTAGAGAGTGGAATAGGTTTAATAACTACCCTAACCCTAACGCGTACCCTAACCCTAACCCCTACCCTAACCCTAACACGTACCCTAATCCTAACCTGTACCCTAAACCGAGCCCTAACCCTAACACTAACCCTAACCCTAACCCTAACCCATACCCTACGCCGTACCCGCACCCCTCCCCGAACCCGTACCCTAAGCCATACCCTAAACCTAACCCTAAGCCTAACCCTAACCCTAGGCTACCCTTGACTGCTTCTGCCTCCAATTGATTTCCTAAGCACTAGTGTTTTAAGGAACAGCTTAAAAAGAGAATCCTAATGTGATTTCTTTATAATGGGTGTGTTCCTTATCTTATCCTAGTGTCTAAACTCTTCTCCATGGCTGGACCCCCAAATAATATTCCTTTACGTGCTAAGGGGGAGCTAGAGAGTGGGATAGGTTTACTAACTACCCTAGCCCTAACGCGTAACCTAAACCTAACCCCTACCCTAACCCTAACACGTACCCTAATCCTAACCCGTACCCTAAACCGAGCCCTAACCCTAACACTAACCCAAACCCTAACCCTAACCCATACCCTACGCCGTACACGAACACCTCCCCGAACCCATACCCCAAGCCGTACCCTAACCCTAACCCTAAGCCTAACCCTAACCCTAGGCTACCCTTGACTGCTTCTGCCTCCAATAGATTTCCTAAGCACTAGTGTTTTAAGGAACAGCTTAAAAAGAGAATCCTAAAGTGATTTCTTTATAATGGGTGTGTTCCTTATCTTATCCTAGTGTCTAAACTCTTCTCCATGGCTGGACCCCCAAATAATATTCCTTTACGTGCTAAGGGGTATCTAGAGAGTGGGATAGGTTTAATAACTACCCTAACCCTAATGCGTACCCTAACCCTAACCCCTACCCTAACCCTAACACGTACCCTAATCCTAACCCGTACCCTAAACCGAGCCCTAACCCTAACACTAACCCTAACCCTAACCCATACGCTACGCCGTACCCGAAACCCTCCCCGAACCCGTACCCTAAGCCGTACCCTAAGCCTAACCCTAAGCCTAACCTTACCCTAGGCTACCCTTGACTGCTTCTGCCTCCAATAGATTTCCTAAGCACTAGTGTTTTAAGGAACAGCTTAAAAAGAGAATCCTAATGTGATTTCTTTATAATGGGTGTGTTCCTTATCTTATCCTAGTGTCTAAACTCTTCTCCATGGCTGCACCCCCAAATAATATTGCCTTACGTGCTAAGGGGTATCTAGAGAGTGGGATAGGTTTAATAACTACCCTAACCCTAATGCGTACTCTAACCCTAACCCCTACCCTAACACTAACACGTACCCTAATCCTAACCCGTACCCTAAACCGAGCCCTAACCCTAACACTAACACTAACCCTAACCCTAACCCATACCCTACGCCGTACCTGAACCCCTCCCCAAACCCGTACCCTAAGCCGTACCCTAAGCCTAACCCTAAGCCTAACACTAACCCTAGGCTACCCTTGACTGCTTCTGCCTCCAATAGATTTCCTAAGCACTAGTGTTTTAAGGAACAGCTTAAAAAGAGAATCCTAATGTGATTTCTTTATAATGGGTGTGTTCCTTATCTTATCCTAGTGTCTAAACTCTTCTCCATGGCTGGACCCCCAAATAATATTCCTTTACGTGCTAAGGGGGAGCTAGAGAGTGGGATAGGTTTACTAACTACCCTAGCCCTAACGCGTAACCTAACCCTAACCCCTACCCTAACCCTAACACGTACCCTAATCCTAACCCGTACCCTAAACCGAGCCCTAACCCTAACACTAACCCAAACCCTAACCCTAACCCATACCCTACGCCGTACACGAACACCTCCCCGAACCCATACCCCAAGCCGTACCCTAACCCTAACCCTAAGCCTAACCCTAACCCTAGGCTACCCTTGACTGCTTCTGCCTCCAATAGATTTCCTAAGCACTAGTGTTTTAAGGAACAGCTTAAAAAGAGAATCCTAAAGTGATTTCTTTATAATGGGTGAGTTCCTTATCTTATCGTAGTGTCTAAACTCTTCTCCATGGCTGGAACCCCAAAAAATATTCCTTTACGTGCTGAGGGGTATCTAGAGAGTGGGATAGGTTTAATAACTACCCTAACCCTAACGCGTACCCTAACCCTAACCCCTACCCTAACCCTAACACGTACCCTAATCCTAACCCGTACCCTAAACCGAGACCTAACCGTAACACTAACCCTAACCCTAACCCTAACCCATACCCTACGCCGTACCCGAACCCCTCCCCGAACCCGTACCCTAAGCCGTACCCTAAGCCTAACCCTAAGCCTAACCCTAACCCTAGGCTACCCTTGACTGCTTCTGCCTCCAATAGATTTCCTAAGCACTAGTGTTTTAAGGAACAGCTTAAAAAGAGAATCCTAATGTGATTTCTTTATAATGTGTGTGTTCCTTATCTTATCCTAGTGTCTAAACTCTTCTCCATGGCTGGACCCTCAAATAATATTCCTTTACGTGCTAAGGGGTATCTAGAGAGTGGGATAGGTTTAATAACTACCCTAACCCTAACGCGTACCCTAACCCTAACCCCTACCCTAACCCTAACACGTACCCTAATACTAACCTGTACCCTAAACCGAGCCCTAACCCTAACACTAACCCTAACCCTAACCCTAACCCATACCCTACGCCGTACCCGCACCCCTCCCCGAACCCGTACCCTAAGCCGTACCCTAAGCCTAACCCTAAGCCTAACCCTAACCCTAGGCTACCCTTGACTGCTTCTGCCTCCAATAGATTTCCTAAGCACTAGTGTTTTAAGGAACAGCTTAAAAAGAGAATCCTAATGTGATTTCTTTATAATGGTTGTGTTCCTTATCTTATCCTAGTGTCTAAACTCTTCTCCATGGCTGGACCCCCAAATAATATTCCTTTACGTGCTAAGGGGTATCTAGAGAGTGGGATAGGTTTAATAACTACCCTAACCCTAACGCATACCCTAACCCTAACCCCTACCCTAACCCTAACACGTACCCTAATCCTAACCCGTACCCTAAACCGAGCCCTAACCCTAACACTAACCCTAACCCTAACCCTAACCCATACCCTACGCCGTACCCGAACCCCTCCCCGAACCCATTCCCCAAGCCGTACCCTAAAGCTAACCCTAAGCCTAACCCTAACCCTAGGCTACCCTTGACTGCTTCTGCCTCCAATAGATTTCCTAAGCACTAGTGTTTTAAGGAACAGCTTAAAAAGAGAATCCTAATGTGATTTCTTTATAATGGGTGTGTTCCTTATCTTATCTTAGTGTCTAAACTCTTCTCCATGGCTGCACCCCCAAATAATATTGCCTTACGTGCTAAGGGGTATCTAGAGAGTGGGATAGGTTTAATAACTACCCTAACCCTAATGCGTACTCTAACCCTAACCCCTACCCTAACACTAACACGTACCCTAATCCTAACCCGTACCCTAAACCGAGCCCTAACCCTAACACTAACACTAACCCTAACCCTAACCCATACCCTACGCCGTACCTGAACCCCTCCCCAAACCCGTACCCTAAGCCATACCCTAAGCCTAACCCTAAGCCTAACACTAACCCTAGGCTACCCTTGACTGCTTCTGCCTCCAATAGATTTCCTAAGCACTAGTGTTTTAAGCAACAGCTTAAAAAGAGAATCCTAATGTGATTTCTTTATAATGGGTGTGTTCCTTATCTTATCCTAGTGTCTAAATTCTTCTCCATGGCTGGAACCCCAAATAATATTCCTTTACGTGCTAAGGGGTATCTAGAGAGTGGGATAGGTTTACTAACTACCCTAACCCTAACGCGTACCCTAACCCTAACCCCTACCCTAAACCTAACACGTACCCTAATCCTAACCGTACCCTAAACCGAGCCCTAACCCTAACACTAACCCTAACCCTAACCCTAACCCATACCCTACGCCGTACCCGAAACCCTCCCCGAACCCGTACCCTAAGCCGTACCCTAAGCCTAACCCTAAGCCTAACCCTAACCCTAGGCTACCCTTGACTGCTTCTGCCTCCAATAGATTTCCTAAGCACTAGTGTTTTAGGGAACAGCTTAAAAAGAGAATCCTAATGTGATTTCTTTATAATGGGTGTGTTCCTTATCTTATCCTAGTGTCTAAACTCTTCTCCATGGCTGGACCCTCAAATAATATTCCTTTACGTGCTAAGGGGTATCTAGAGAGTGGGATAGGTTTAATAACTACGCTAACCCTAACGCGTACCCTAACCCTAACCCCTACCCTAACCCTAACACGTACCCTAATCCTAACCCGTACCCTAAACCGAGCCCTAACCCTAACACTAACCCTAACCCTAACCCTAACCCATACCCTACGCCGTACCCGCACCCCTCCCCGAACCCGTAACCTAAGCCGTACCCTAAGCCTAACCCTAAGCCTAACCCTAACCCTAGGCTACCCTTGACTGCTTCTGCCTCCAATAGATTTCCTAAGCACTACTGTTTTAAGGAACAGCTTAAAAAGAGAATCCTAATGTGATTTCTTTATAATGGGTGTGTTCCTCATCTTATCCTAGTGTCTAAACTCTTCTCCATGGCTGCACCCCCAAATAATATTCCCTTTCGTGCTAAGGGGTATCTAGAGAGTGGGATAGGTTTACTAACTACCCTAACCCTAACGCGTACCCTAACCCTAACCCCTACCCTAACCCTAACACATACCCTAATCCTAACCCGTACCCTAAACCGAGACCTAACCCTAACACTAACCCTAACCCTAACCCTAACCCATACCCTACGCCGTACCTGAAACCCTCCCCGAACCCGTACCCTAAGCCGTACCCTAAGCCTAACCCTAAGCCTAACCCTAACCCTACGCTACCCTTGACTGCTTCTGCCTCCAATAGATTTCCTAAGCACTAGTGTTTTAAGCAACAGCGTAAAAAGAGAATCCTAATGTGATTTCTTTATAATGGGTGTGTTCCTTATCTTATCCTAGTGTCTAAATTCTTCTCCATTGCTGGAACCCCAAATAATATTCCTTTACGTGCTAAGGGGTATCTAGAGAGTGGGATAGGTTTACTAACTACCCTAACCCTAACGCGTACCCTAACCCTAACCCCTACCCTAAACCTAACACGTACCCTAATCCTAACCGTACCCTAAACCGAGCCCTAACCCTAACACTAACCCTAACCCTAACCCTAACCCATACCCTATGCCGTACCCGAAACCCTCCCCGAACCCGTACCCTAAGCCGTACCCTAAGCCTAACCCTAAGCCTAACCCTAACCCTACGTTACCCTTGACTGCTTCTGCCTCCAATAGATTTCCTAAGCACTAGTGTTTTAAGGAACAGCTTAAAAAGAGAATCCTAATGTGATTTCTTTATAATGGGTGTGTTCCTTATCTTATCCTAGTGTCTAAACTCTTCTCCATGGCTGGACCCTCAAATAATATTCCTTTACGTGCTAAGGGGTATCTAGAGAGTGGGATAGGTTTAATAACTACCCTAACCCTAACGCGTACCCTAACCCTAACGCGTACCCTAACCCTAACCCCTACCCTAACCCTAACACGTACCCTAATCCTAACCCGTACTCTAAACCGAGCCCTAACCCTAACACTAACCCTAACCCTAATCCTAACCCATACCGTACGCCGTACCCGCACCCCTCCCCGAACCCGTACCCTAAGCCGTACCCTAAGCCGAACCCTAAGCCTAACCCTAACCCTAGGCTACCCTTGACTGCTTCTGCCTCCAATAGATTTCCTAAGCACTAGTGTTTTAAGGAACAGCTTAAAAAGAGAATCCTAATGTGATTTCTTTATAATGGGTGTGTTCCTTATCTTATCCTAGTGCGTAAACTCTTCTCCATGGCTTGACCCTCAAATAATACTCCTTTACGTGCTAAGGGGTATCTAGAGAGTGGGATAGGTTTACTAACTACCCTAACCCTAACGCGTACCCTAACCCTAACCCCTACCCTAAACCTAACACGTACCCTAATCCTAACCGTACCCTAAACCGAGCCCTAACCCTAACACTAACCCTAACCCTAACCCTAACCCATACCCTATGTCGTACCCGAAACCCTCCCCGAACCCGTACCCTAAGCCGTACCCTAAGCCTAACCCTAAGCCTAACCCTAACCCTAGGCTACCCTTGACTGCTTCTGCCTCCAATAGATTTCCTAAGCACTAGTGTTTTAAGGAACAGCTTAAAAAGAGAATCCTAATGTGATTTCTTTATAATGGGTGTGTTCCTTATCTTATCCTAGTGTCTAAACTCTTCTCCATGGCTGGACCCTCAAATAATATTCCTTTACGTGCTAAGGGGTATCTAGAGAGTGGGATAGGTTTAATAACTACCCTAACCCTAACGCGTACCCTAACCCTAACCCCTACCCTAACCCTAACACGTACCCTAATCCTAACCCGTACCCTAAACCGAGCCCTAACCCTAACACTAAGCCTAACCCTAACCCTAACCCATACCCTACGCCGTACCCGCACCCCTCCCCGAACCCGTAACCTAAGCCGTACCCTAAGCCTAACCCTAAGCCTAACCCTAACCCTAGGCTACCCTTGACTGCTTCTGCCTCCAATAGATTTCCTAAGCACTACTGTTTTAAGGAACAGCTTAAAAAGAGAATCCTAATGTGATTTCTTTATAATGGGTGTGTTCCTTATCTTATCCTAGTGTCTAAACTCTTCTCCATGGCTGCACCCCTAAATAATATTCCCTTACGTGCTAAGGGGTATCTAGAGAGTGGGATAGGTTTAATAACTACCCTAACCCTAACGCGTACCCTAACCCTAACCCCTACCCTAACCCTAACACGTACCCTAATCCTAACCTGTACCCTAAACCGAGCCCTAACCCTAACACTAACCCTAAACCTAACCCTAACCCATACCCTACGCCGTACCCGCACCCCTCCCCGAACCCGTACCCTAAGCCATATCCTAAACCTAACCCTAAGCCTAACCCTAACCCTAGGCTACCCTTGACTGCTTCTGCCTCCAATTGATTTCCTAAGCAGTAGTGTTTTAAGGAACAGCTTAAAAAGAGAATCCTAATGTGATTTCTTTATAATGGGTGTGTTCCTTATCTTATCCTAGTGTCTAAACTCTTCTCCATGGCTGGACCCCCAAATAATATTCCTTTACGTGCTAAGGGGGAGCTAGAGAGTGGGATAGTTTTACTAACTACCCTAGCCCTAACGCGTAACCTAACCCTAACCCCTACCCTAACCCTAACACGTACCCTAATCCTAACCCGTACCCTAAACCGAGCCCTAACCCTAACACTAACCCAAACCCTAACCCTAACCCATACCCTACGCCGTACACGAACACCTCCCCGAACCCATACCCCAAGCCGTACCCTAACCCTAACCCTAAGCCTAACTCTAACCCTAGGCTACCCTTGACTGCTTCTGCCTCCAATAGATTTCCTAAGCACTAGTGTTTTAAGGAACAGCTTAAAAAGAGAATCCTAAAGTGATTTCTTTATAATGGGTGTGTTCCTTATCTTATCCTAGTGTCTAAACTCTTCTCCATGGCTGGAACCCCAAATAATATTCCTTTACGTGCTGAGGGGTATCTAGAGAGTGGGATAGGTTTAATAACTACCCTAACCCTAACGCGTACCCTAACCCTAACCCCTACCCTAACCCTAACACGTACCCTAATCCTAACCCGTACCCTAAACCGAGACCTAACCGTAACACTAACCCTAACGCTAACCCTAACCCATACCCTACGCCGTACCCGAAACCCTCCCCGAACCCGTACCCTAAGCCGTACCCTAAGCCTAACCCTAAGCCTAACCCTAACCCTAGGCTACCCTTGACTGCTTCTGCCTCCAATAGATTTCCTAAGCACTAGTGTTTTAAGGAACAGCTTAAAAAGAGAATCCTAATGTGATTTCTTTATAATGTGTGTGTTCCTTATCTTATCCTAGTGTCTAAACTCTTCTCCATGGCTGGACCCTCAAATAATATTCCTTTACGTGCTAAGGGGTATCTAGAGAGTGGGATAGGTTTAATAACTACCCTAACCCTAACGCGTACCCTAACCCTAACCCCTACCCTAACCCTAACACGTACCCTAATACTAACCTGTACCCTAAACCGAGCCCTAACCCTAACACTAACCCTAACCCTAACCCTAACCCATACCCTACGCCGTACCCGCACCCCTCCCCGAACCCGTACCCTAAGCCGTACCCTAAGCCTAACCCTAAGCCTAACCCTAACCCTAGGCTACCCTTGACTGCTTCTGCCTCCAATTGATTTCCTAAGCACTAGTGTTTTAAGGAACAGCTTAAAAAGAGAATCCTAATGTGATTTCTTTATAATGGGTGTGTTCCTTATCTTATCCTAGTGTCTAAACTCTTCTCCATGGCTGGACCCCCAAATAATATTCCTTTACGTGCTAAGGGGGAGCTAGAGAGTGGGATAGGTTTACTAACTACCCTAGCCCTAACGCGTAACCTAACCCTAACCCCTACCCTAACCCTAACACGTACCCTAATCCTAACCCGTACCCTAAACCGAGCCCTAACCCTAACACTAACCCAAACCCTAACCCTAACCCATACCCTACGCCGTACACGAACACCTCCCCGAACCCATACCCCAAGCCGTACCCTAACCCTAACCCTAAGCCTAACCCTAACCCTAGGCTACCCTTGACTGCTTCTGCCTCCAATAGATTTCCTAAGCACTAGTGTTTTAAGGAACAGCTTAAAAAGAGAATCCTAAAGTGATTTCTTTATAATGGGTGTGTTCCTTATCTTATCCTAGTGTCTAAACTCTTCTCCATGGCTGGACCCCCAAATAATATTCCTTTACGTGCTAAGGGGTATCTAGAGAGTGGGATAGGTTTAATAACTACCCTAACCCTAATGCGTACCCTAACCCTAACCCCTACCCTAACCCTAACACGTACCCTAATCCTAACCCGTACCCTAAACCGAGCCCTAACCCTAACACTAACCCTAACCCTAACCCATACGCTACGCCGTACCCGAAACCCTCCCCGAACCCGTACCCTAAGCCGTACCCTAAGCCTAACCCTAAGCCTAACCTTACCCTAGGCTACCCTTGACTGCTTCTGCCTCCAATAGATTTCCTAAGCACTAGTGTTTTAAGGAACAGCTTAAAAAGAGAATCCTAATGTGATTTCTTTATAATGGGTGTGTTCCTTATCTTATCCTAGTGTCTAAACTCTTCTCCATGGCTGCACCCCCAAATAATATTGCCTTACGTGCTAAGGGGTATCTAGAGAGTGGGATAGGTTTAATAACTACCCTAACCCTAATGCGTACTCTAACCCTAACCCCTACCCTAACACTAACACGTACCCTAATCCTAACCCGTACCCTAAACCGAGCCCTAACCCTAACACCAGCACTAACCCTAACCCTAACCCATACCCTACGCCGTACCTAAACCCCTCCCCAATACCGTACCCTAAGCCGTACCCTAAGCCTAACCCTAAGCCTAACACTAACCCTAGGCTACCCTTGACTGCTTCTGCCTCCAATAGATTTCCTAAGCACTAGTGTTTTAAGCAACAGCTTAAAAAGAGAATCCTAATGTGATTTCTTTATAATGGGTGTGTTCCTTATCTTATCCTAGTGTCTAAATTCTTCTCCATGGCTGGAACCCCAAATAATATTCCTTTACGTGCTAAAGGGTATCTAGAGAGTGGGATAGGTTTACTAACTACCCTAACCCTAACGCGTACCCTAACCCTAACCCCTACCCTAAACCTAACACGTACCCTAATCCTAACCGTACCCTAAACCGAGCCCTAACCCTAACACTAACCCTAACCCTAACCCTAACCCATACCCTACGCCGTACCCGAAACCCTCCCCGAACCCGTACCCTAAGCCGTACCCTAAGCCTAACCCTAAGCCTAACCCTAACCCTACGCTACCCTTGACTGCTTCTGCCTCCAATAGATTTCCTAAGCACTAGTGTTTTAAGGAACAGCTTAAAAAGAGAATCCTAATGTGATTTCTTTATAATGGGTGTGTTCCTTATCTTATCCTAGTGTCTAAACTCTTCTCCATGGCTGGACCCTCAAATAATATTCCTTTACGTGCTAAGGGGTATCTAGAGAGTGGGATAGGTTTAATAACTACCCTAACCCTAACGCGTACCCTAACCCTAACGCGTACCCTAACCCTAACCCCTACCCTAACCCTAACACGTACCCTAATCCTAACCCGTACTCTAAACCGAGCCCTAACCCTAACACTAACCCTAACCCTAACCCTAACCCATACCGTACGCCGTACCCGCACCCCTCCCCGAACCCGTACCCTAAGCCGTACCCTAAGCCGAACCCTAAGCCTAACCCTAACCCTAGGCTACCCTTGACTGCTTCTGCCTCCAATAGATTTCCTAAGCACTAGTGTTTTAAGGAACAGCTTAAAAAGAGAATCCTAATGTGATTTCTTTATAATGGGTGTGTTCCTTATCTTATCCTAGTGCGTAAACTCTTCTCCATGGCTGGACCCTCAAATAATACTCCTTTACGTGCTAAGGGGTATCTAGAGAGTGGGATAGGTTTACTAACTACCCTAACCCTAACGCGTACCCTAACCCTAACCCCTACCCTAAACCTAACACGTACCCTTATCCTAACCGTACCCTAAACCGAGCCCTAACCCTAACACTAACCCTAACCCTAACCCTAACCCATACCCTATGTCGTACCCGAAACCCTCCCCGAACCCGTACCCTAAGCCGTACCCTAAGCCTAACCCTAAGCCTAACCCTAACCCTAGGCTACCCTTGACTGCTTCTGCCTCCAATAGATTTCCTAAGCACTAGTGTTTTAAGGAACAGCTTAAAAAGAGAATCCTAATGTGATTTCTTTATAATGGGTGTGTTCCTTATCTTATCCTAGTGTCTAAACTCTTCTCCATGGCTGGACCCTCAAATAATATTCCTTTACGTGCTAAGGGGTATCTAGAGAGTGGGATAGGTTTAATAACTACCCTAACCCTAACGCGTACCCTAACCCTAACCCCTAACCTAACCCTAACACGTACCCCAATCCTAACCCGTACCCTAAACCGAGCCCTAACCCTAACACTAACCCTAACCCTAACCCTAACCCATACCCTACGCCGTACCCGAAACCCTCCCCGAACCCGTACCCTAAGCCGTACCCTAAGCCTAACCCTAAGCCTAACCCTAACCCTAGGCTACCCTTGACTGCTTCTGCCTCCAATAGATTTCCTAAGCTCTAGTGTTTTAGGGAACAGCTTAAAAAGAGAATCCTAATGTGATTTCTTTATAATGGGTGTGTTCCTTATCTTATCCTAGTGTCTAAACTCTTCTCCATGGCTGGACCCTCAAATAATAATCCTTTACGTGCTAAGGGGTATCTAGAGAGTGGGATAGGTTTAATAACTACCCTTACCCTAACGCGTACCCTAACCCTAACGCGTACCCTAACCCTAACCCCTACCCTAACCCTAACACGTACCCTAATCCTAACCCGTACTCTAAACCGAGCCCTAACCCTAACACTAACCCTAACCCTAATCCTAACCCATACCGTACGCCGTACCCGCACCCCTCCCCGAACCCGTACCCTAAGCCGTACCCTAAGCCGAACCCTAAGCCTAACCCTAACCCTAGGCTACCCTTGACTGCTTCTGCCTCCAATAGATTTCCTAAGCACTAGTGTTTTAAGGAACAGCTTAAAAAGAGAATCCTAATGTGATTTCTTTATAATGGGTGTGTTCCTTATCTTATCCTAGTGCGTAAACTCTTCTCCATGGCTTGACCCTCAAATAATACTCCTTTACGTGCTAAGGGGTATCTAGAGAGTGGGATAGGTTTACTAACTACCCTAACCCTAACGCGTACCCTAACCCTAACCCCTACCCTAAACCTAACACGTACCCTAATCCTAACCGTACCCTAAACCGAGCCCTAACCCTAACACTAACCCTAACCCTAACCCTAACCCATACCCTATGTCGTACCCGAAACCCTCCCCGAACCCGTACCCTAAGCCGTACCCTAAGCCTAACCCTAAGCCTAACCCTAACCCTAGGCTACCCTTGACTGCTTCTGCCTCCAATAGATTTCCTAAGCACTAGTGTTTTAAGGAACAGCTTAAAAAGAGAATCCTAATGTGATTTCTTTATAATGGGTGTGTTCCTTATCTTATCCTAGTGTCTAAACTCTTCTCCATGGCTGGACCCTCAAATAATATTCCTTTACGTGCTAAGGGGTATCTAGAGAGTGGGATAGGTTTAATAACTACCCTAACCCTAACGCGTACCCTAACCCTAACCCCTACCCTAACCCTAACACGTACCCTAATCCTAACCCGTACCCTAAACCGAGCCCTAACCCTAACACTAAGCCTAACCCTAACCCTAACCCATACCCTACGCCGTACCCGCACCCCTCCCCGAACCCGTAACCTAAGCCGTACCCTAAGCCTAACCCTAAGCCTAACCCTAACCCTAGGCTACCCTTGACTGCTTCTGCCTCCAATAGATTTCCTAAGCACTAGTGTTTTAAGGAACAGCTTAAAAAGAGAATCCTAATGTGATTTCTTTATAATGGGTGTGTTCCTTATCTTATCCTAGTGTCTAAACTCTTCTCCATGGCTGCACCCCCAAATAATATTCCCTTACGTGCTAAGGGGTATCTAGAGAGTGGGATAGGTTTAATAACTACCCTAACCCTAACGCGTACCCTAACCCTAACCCCTACCCTAACCCTAACACGTACCCTAATCCTAACCTGTACCCTAAACCGAGCCCTAACCCTAACACTAACCCTAAACCTAACCCTAACCCATACCCTACGCCGTACCCGCACCCCTCCCCGAACCCGTACCCTAAGCCATATCCTAAACCTAACCCTAAGCCTAACCCTAACCCTAGGCTACCCTTGACTGCTTCTGCCTCCAATTGATTTCCTAAGCAGTAGTGTTTTAAGGAACAGCTTAAAAAGAGAATCCTAATGTGATTTCTTTATAATGGGTGTGTTCCTTATCTTATCCTAGTGTCTAAACTCTTCTCCATGGCTGGACCCCCAAATAATATTCCTTTACGTGCTAAGGGGGAGCTAGAGAGTGGGATAGGTTTACTAACTACCCTAGCCCTAACGCGTAACCTAACCCTAACCCCTACCCTAACCCTAACACGTACCCTAATCCTAACCCGTACCCTAAACCGAGCCCTAACCCTAACACTAACCCAAACCCTAACCCTAACCCATACCCTACGCCGTACACGAACACCTCCCCGAACCCATACCCCAAGCCGTACCCTAACCCTAACCCTAAGCCTAACTCTAACCCTAGGCTACCCTTGACTGCTTCTGCCTCCAATAGATTTCCTAAGCACTAGTGTTTTAAGGAACAGCTTAAAAAGAGAATCCTAAAGTGATTTCTTTATAATGGGTGTGTTCCTTATCTTATCCTAGTGTCTAAACTCTTCTCCATGGCTGGAACCCCAAATAATATTCCTTTACGTGCTGAGGGGTATCTAGAGAGTGGGATAGGTTTAATAACTACCCTAACCCTAACGCGTACCCTAACCCTAACCCCTACCCTAACCCTAACACGTACCCTAATCCTAACCCGTACCCTAAACCGAGACCTAACCGTAACACTAACCCTAACGCTAACCCTAACCCATACCCTACGCCGTACCCGAAACCCTCCCCGAACCCGTACCCTAAGCCGTACCCTAAGCCTAACCCTAAGCCTAACCCTAACCCTAGGCTACCCTTGACTGCTTCTGCCTCCAATAGATTTCCTAAGCACTAGTGTTTTAAGGAACAGCTTAAAAAGAGAATCCTAATGTGATTTCTTTATAATGTGTGTGTTCCTTATCTTATCCTAGTGTCTAAACTCTTCTCCATGGCTGGACCCTCAAATAATATTCCTTTATGTGCTAAGGGGTATCTAGAGAGTGGGATAGGTTTAATAACTACCCTAACCCTAACGCGTACCCTAACCCTAACCCCTACCCTAACCCTAACACGTACCCTAATACTAACCTGTACCCTAAACCGAGCCCTAACCCTAACACTAACCCTAACCCTAACCCTAACCCATACCCTACGCCGTACCCGCACCCCTCCCCGAACCCGTACCCTAAGCCGTACCCTAAGCCTAACCCTAAGCCTAACCCTAACCCTAGGCTACCCTTGACTGCTTCTGCCTCCAATTGATTTCCTAAGCACTAGTGTTTTAAGGAACAGCTTAAAAAGAGAATCCTAATGTGATTTCTTTATAATGGGTGTGTTCCTTATCTTATCCTAGTGTCTAAACTCTTCTCCATGGCTGGACCCCCAAATAATATTCCTTTACGTGCTAAGGGGGAGCTAGAGAGTGGGATAGGTTTACTAACTACCCTAGCCCTAACGCGTAACCTAACCCTAACCCCTACCCTAACCCTAACACGTACCCTAATCCTAACCCGTACCCTAAACCGAGCCCTAACCCTAACACTAACCCAAACCCTAACCCTAACCCATACCCTACGCCGTACACGAACACCTCCCCGAACCCATACCCCAAGCCGTACCCTAACCCTAACCCTAAGCCTAACCCTAACCCTAGGCTACCCTTGACTGCTTCTGCCTCCAATAGATTTCCTAAGCACTAGTGTTTTAAGGAACAGCTTAAAAAGAGAATCCTAAAGTGATTTCTTTATAATGGGTGTGTTCCTTATCTTATCCTAGTGTCTAAACTCTTCTCCATGGCTGGACCCCCAAATAATATTCCTTTACGTGCTAAGGGGTATCTAGAGAGTGGGATAGGTTTAATAACTACCCTAACCCTAATGCGTACCCTAACCCTAACCCCTACCCTAACCCTAACACGTACCCTAATCCTAACCCGTACCCTAAACCGAGCCCTAACCCTAACACTAACCCTAACCCTAACCCATACGCTACGCCGTACCCGAAACCCTCCCCGAACCCGTACCCTAAGCCGTACCCTAAGCCTAACCCTAAGCCTAACCTTACCCTAGGCTACCCTTGACTGCTTCTGCCTCCAATAGATTTCCTAAGCACTAGTGTTTTAAGGAACAGCTTAAAAAGAGAATCCTAATGTGATTTCTTTATAATGGGTGTGTTCCTTATCTTATCCTAGTGTCTAAACTCTTCTCCATGGCTGCACCCCCAAATAATATTGCCTTACGTGCTAAGGGGTATCTAGAGAGTGGGATAGGTTTAATAACTACCCTAACCCTAATGCGTACTCTAACCCTAACCCCTACCCTAACACTAACACGTACCCTAATCCTAACCCGTACCCTAAACCGAGCCCTAACCCTAACACCAGCACTAACCCTAACCCTAACCCATACCCTACGCCGTACCTGAACCCCTCCCCAATACCGTACCCTAAGCCGTACCCTAAGCCTAACCCTAAGCCTAACACTAACCCTAGGCTACCCTTGACTGCTTCTGCCTCCAATAGATTTCCTAAGCACTAGTGTTTTAAGCAACAGCTTAAAAAGAGAATCCTAATGTGATTTCTTTATAATGGGTGTGTTCCTTATCTTATCCTAGTGTCTAAATTCTTCTCCATGGCTGGAACCCCAAATAATATTCCTTTACGTGCTAAAGGGTATCTAGAGAGTGGGATAGGTTTACTAACTACCCTAACCCTAACGCGTACCCTAACCCTAACCCCTACCCTAAACCTAACACGTACCCTAATCCTAACCGTACCCTAAACCGAGCCCTAACCCTAACACTAACCCTAACCCTAACCCTAACCCATACCCTATGTCGTACCCGAAACCCTCCCCGAACCCGTACCCTAAGCCGTACCCTAAGCCTAACCCTAAGCCTAACCCTAACCCTAGGCTACCCTTGACTGCTTCTGCCTCCAATAGATTTCCTAAGCACTAGTGTTTTAAGGAACAGCTTAAAAAGAGAATCCTAATGTGATTTCTTTATAATGGGTGTGTTCCTTATCTTATCCTAGTGTCTAAATTCTTCTCCATGGCTGGAACCCCAAATAATATTCCTTTACGTGCTAAAGGGTATCTAGAGAGTGGGATAGGTTTACTAACTACCCTAACCCTAACGCGTACCCTAACCCTAACCCCTACCCTAAACCTAACACGTACCCTAATCCTAACCGTACCCTAAACCGAGCCCTAACCCTAACACTAACCCTAACCCTAACCCTAACCCATACCCTATGTCGTACCCGAAACCCTCCCCGAACCCGTACCCTAAGCCGTACCCTAAGCCTAACCCTAAGCCTAACCCTAACCCTAGGCTACCCTTGACTGCTTCTGCCTCCAATAGATTTCCTAAGCACTAGTGTTTTAAGGAACAGCTTAAAAAGAGAATCCTAATGTGATTTCTTTATAATGGGTGTGTTCCTTATCTTATCCTAGTGTCTAAACTCTTCTCCATGGCTGGACCCTCAAATAATATTCCTTTACGTGCTAAGGGGTATCTAGAGAGTGGGATAGGTTTAATAACTACCCTAACCCTAACGCGTACCCTAACCCTAACCCCTACCCTAACCCTAACACGTACCCTAATCCTAACCCGTACCCTAAACCGAGCCCTAACCCTAACACTAAGCCTAACCCTAACCCTAACCCATACCCTACGCCGTACCCGCACCCCTCCCCGAACCCGTAACCTAAGCCGTACCCTAAGCCTAACCCTAAGCCTAACCCTAACCCTAGGCTACCCTTGACTGCTTCTGCCTCCAATAGATTTCCTAAGCACTACTGTTTTAAGGAACAGCTTAAAAAGAGAATCCTAATGTGATTTCTTTATAATGGGTGTGTTCCTTATCTTATCCTAGTGTCTAAACTCTTCTCCATGGCTGCACCCCCAAATAATATTCCCTTACGTGCTAAGGGGTATCTAGAGAGTGGGATAGGTTTAATAACTACCCTAACCCTAACGCGTACCCTAACCCTAACCCCTACCCTAACCCTAACACGTACCCTAATCCTAACCTGTACCCTAAACCGAGCCCTAACCCTAACACTAACCCTAAACCTAACCCTAACCCATACCCTACGCCGTACCCGCACCCCTCCCCGAACCCGTACCCTAAGCCATATCCTAAACCTAACCCTAAGCCTAACCCTAACCCTAGGCTACCCTTGACTGCTTCTGCCTCCAATTGATTTCCTAAGCAGTAGTGTTTTAAGGAACAGCTTAAAAAGAGAATCCTAATGTGATTTCTTTATAATGGGTGTGTTCCTTATCTTATCCTAGTGTCTAAACTCTTCTCCATGGCTGGACCCCCAAATAATATTCCTTTACGTGCTAAGGGGGAGCTAGAGAGTGGGATAGGTTTACTAACTACCCTAGCCCTAACGCGTAACCTAACCCTAACCCCTACCCTAACCCTAACACGTACCCTAATCCTAACCCGTACCCTAAACCGAGCCCTAACCCTAACACTAACCCAAACCCTAACCCTAACCCATACCCTACGCCGTACACGAACACCTCCCCGAACCCATACCCCAAGCCGTACCCTAACCCTAACCCTAAGCCTAACTCTAACCCTAGGCTACCCTTGACTGCTTCTGCCTCCAATAGATTTCCTAAGCACTAGTGTTTTAAGGAACAGCTTAAAAAGAGAATCCTAAAGTGATTTCTTTATAATGGGTGTGTTCCTTATCTTATCCTAGTGTCTAAACTCTTCTCCATGGCTGGAACCCCAAATAATATTCCTTTACGTGCTGAGGGGTATCTAGAGAGTGGGATAGGTTTAATAACTACCCTAACCCTAACGCGTACCCTAACCCTAACCCCTACCCTAACCCTAACACGTACCCTAATCCTAACCCGTACCCTAAACCGAGACCTAACCGTAACACTAACCCTAACGCTAACCCTAACCCATACCCTACGCCGTACCCGAAACCCTCCCCGAACCCGTACCCTAAGCCGTACCCTAAGCCTAACCCTAAGCCTAACCCTAACCCTAGGCTACCCTTGACTGCTTCTGCCTCCAATAGATTTCCTAAGCACTAGTGTTTTAAGGAACAGCTTAAAAAGAGAATCCTAATGTGATTTCTTTATAATGTGTGTGTTCCTTATCTTATCCTAGTGTCTAAACTCTTCTCCATGGCTGGACCCTCAAATAATATTCCTTTATGTGCTAAGGGGTATCTAGAGAGTGGGATAGGTTTAATAACTACCCTAACCCTAACGCGTACCCTAACCCTAACCCCTACCCTAACCCTAACACGTACCCTAATACTAACCTGTACCCTAAACCGAGCCCTAACCCTAACACTAACCCTAACCCTAACCCTAACCCATACCCTACGCCGTACCCGCACCCCTCCCCGAACCCGTACCCTAAGCCGTACCCTAAGCCTAACCCTAAGCCTAACCCTAACCCTAGGCTACCCTTGACTGCTTCTGCCTCCAATTGATTTCCTAAGCACTAGTGTTTTAAGGAACAGCTTAAAAAGAGAATCCTAATGTGATTTCTTTATAATGGGTGTGTTCCTTATCTTATCCTAGTGTCTAAACTCTTCTCCATGGCTGGACCCCCAAATAATATTCCTTTACGTGCTAAGGGGGAGCTAGAGAGTGGGATAGGTTTACTAACTACCCTAGCCCTAACGCGTAACCTAACCCTAACCCCTACCCTAACCCTAACACGTACCCTAATCCTAACCCGTACCCTAAACCGAGCCCTAACCCTAACACTAACCCAAACCCTAACCCTAACCCATACCCTACGCCGTACACGAACACCTCCCCGAACCCATACCCCAAGCCGTACCCTAACCCTAACCCTAAGCCTAACCCTAACCCTAGGCTACCCTTGACTGCTTCTGCCTCCAATAGATTTCCTAAGCACTAGTGTTTTAAGGAACAGCTTAAAAAGAGAATCCTAAAGTGATTTCTTTATAATGGGTGTGTTCCTTATCTTATCCTAGTGTCTAAACTCTTCTCCATGGCTGGACCCCCAAATAATATTCCTTTACGTGCTAAGGGGTATCTAGAGAGTGGGATAGGTTTAATAACTACCCTAACCCTAATGCGTACCCTAACCCTAACCCCTACCCTAACCCTAACACGTACCCTAATCCTAACCCGTACCCTAAACCGAGCCCTAACCCTAACACTAACCCTAACCCTAACCCATACGCTACGCCGTACCCGAAACCCTCCCCGAACCCGTACCCTAAGCCGTACCCTAAGCCTAACCCTAAGCCTAACCTTACCCTAGGCTACCCTTGACTGCTTCTGCCTCCAATAGATTTCCTAAGCACTAGTGTTTTAAGGAACAGCTTAAAAAGAGAATCCTAATGTGATTTCTTTATAATGGGTGTGTTCCTTATCTTATCCTAGTGTCTAAACTCTTCTCCATGGCTGCACCCCCAAATAATATTGCCTTACGTGCTAAGGGGTATCTAGAGAGTGGGATAGGTTTAATAACTACCCTAACCCTAATGCGTACTCTAACCCTAACCCCTACCCTAACACTAACACGTACCCTAATCCTAACCCGTACCCTAAACCGAGCCCTAACCCTAACACCAGCACTAACCCTAACCCTAACCCATACCCTACGCCGTACCTGAACCCCTCCCCAATACCGTACCCTAAGCCGTACCCTAAGCCTAACCCTAAGCCTAACACTAACCCTAGGCTACCCTTGACTGCTTCTGCCTCCAATAGATTTCCTAAGCACTAGTGTTTTAAGCAACAGCTTAAAAAGAGAATCCTAATGTGATTTCTTTATAATGGGTGTGTTCCTTATCTTATCCTAGTGTCTAAATTCTTCTCCATGGCTGGAACCCCAAATAATATTCCTTTACGTGCTAAAGGGTATCTAGAGAGTGGGATAGGTTTACTAACTACCCTAACCCTAACGCGTACCCTAACCCTAACCCCTACCCTAAACCTAACACGTACCCTAATCCTAACCGTACCCTAAACCGAGCCCTAACCCTAACACTAACCCTAACCCTAACCCTAACCCATACCCTACGCCGTACCCGAAACCCTCCCCGAACCCGTACCCTAAGCCGTACCCTAAGCCTAACCCTAAGCCTAACCCTAACCCTACGCTACCCTTGACTGCTTCTGCCTCCAATAGATTTCCTAAGCAGTAGTGTTTTAAGGAACAGCTTAAAAAGAGAATCCTAATGTGATTTCTTTATAATGGGTGTGTTCCTTATCTTATCCTAGTGTCTAAACTCTTCTCCATGGCTGGACCCTCAAATAATATTCCTTTACGTGCTAAGGGGTATCTAGAGAGTGGGATAGGTTTAATAACTACCCTAACCCTAACGCGTACCCTAACCCTAACGCGTACCCTAACCCTAACCCCTACCCTAACCCTAACACGTACCCTAATCCTAACCCGTACTCTAAACCGAGCCCTAACCCTAACACTAACCCTAACCCTAACCCTAACCCATACCGTACGCCGTACCCGCACCCCTCCCCGAACCCGTACCCTAAGCCGTACCCTAAGCCGAACCCTAAGCCTAACCCTAACCCTAGGCTACCCTTGACTGCTTCTGCCTCCAATAGATTTCCTAAGCACTAGTGTTTTAAGGAACAGCTTAAAAAGAGAATCCTAATGTGATTTCTTTATAATGGGTGTGTTCCTTATCTTATCCTAGTGCGTAAACTCTTCTCCATGGCTGGACCCTCAAATAATACTCCTTTACGTGCTAAGGGGTATCTAGAGAGTGGGATAGGTTTACTAACTACCCTAACCCTAACGCGTACCCTAACCCTAACCCCTACCCTAAACCTAACACGTACCCTTATCCTAACCGTACCCTAAACCGAGCCCTAACCCTAACACTAACCCTAACCCTAACCCTAACCCATACCCTATGTCGTACCCGAAACCCTCCCCGAACCCGTACCCTAAGCCGTACCCTAAGCCTAACCCTAAGCCTAACCCTAACCCTAGGCTACCCTTGACTGCTTCTGCCTCCAATAGATTTCCTAAGCACTAGTGTTTTAAGGAACAGCTTAAAAAGAGAATCCTAATGTGATTTCTTTATAATGGGTGTGTTCCTTATCTTATCCTAGTGTCTAAACTCTTCTCCATGGCTGGACCCTCAAATAATATTCCTTTACGTGCTAAGGGGTATCTAGAGAGTGGGATAGGTTTAATAACCGTCCCTAATCCTAACCCGTACCCTAAACCGAGCCCTAACCCTAACACTAACCCTAACCCTAACCCTAACCCATACCCTACGCCGTACCCGCACCCCTCCCCGAACCCGTAACCTAAGCCGTACCCTAAGCCTAACCCTAAGCCTAACCCTAACCCTAGGCTACCCTTGACTGCTTCTGCCTCCAATAGATTTCCTAAGCACTACTGTTTTAAGGAACAGCTTAAAAAGAGAATCCTAATGTGATTTCTTTATAATGGGTGTGTTCCTCATCTTATCCTAGTGTCTAAACTCTTCTCCATGGCTGCACCCCCAAATAATATTCCCTTACGTGCTAAGGGGTATCTAGAGAGTGGGATAGGTTTAATAACTACCCTAACCCTAACGCGTACCCTAACCCTAACCCCTACCCTAACCCTAACACGTACCCTAATCCTAACCTGTACCCTAAACCGAGCCCTAACCCTAACACTAACCCTAAACCTAACCCTAACCCATACCCTACGCCGTACCCGCACCCCTCCCCGAACCCGTACCCTAAGCCATATCCTAAACCTAACCCTAAGCCTAACCCTAACCCTAGGCTACCCTTGACTGCTTCTGCCTCCAATTGATTTCCTAAGCAGTAGTGTTTTAAGGAACAGCTTAAAAAGAGAATCCTAATGTGATTTCTTTATAATGGGTGTGTTCCTTATCTTATCCTAGTGTCTAAACTCTTCTCCATGGCTGGACCCCCAAATAATATTCCTTTACGTGCTAAGGGGGAGCTAGAGAGTGGGATAGGTTTACTAACTACCCTAGCCCTAACGCGTAACCTAACCCTAACCCCTACCCTAACCCTAACACGTACCCTAATCCTAACCCGTACCCTAAACCGAGCCCTAACCCTAACACTAACCCTAACCCTAACCCTAACCCATACCCTACGCCGTACACGAAAACCTCCCCGAACCCATACCCCAAGCCGTACCCTAACCCTAACCCTAAGCCTAACCCTAACCCTAGGCTACCCTTGACTGCTTCTGCCTCCAATAGATTTCCTAAGCACTAGTGTTTTAAGGAACAGCTTAAAAAGAGAATCCTAAAGTGATTTCTTTATAATGGGTGTGTTCCTTATCTTATCCTAGTGTCTAAACTCTTCTCCATGGCTGGAACCCCAAATAATATTCCTTTACGTGCTGAGGGGTATCTAGAGAGTGGGATAGGTTTAATAACTACCCTAACCCTAACGCGTACCCTAACCCTAACCCCTACCCTAACCCTAACACGTACCCTAATCCTAACCCGTACCCTAAACCGAGACCTAACCGTAACACTAACCCTAACGCTAACCCTAACCCATACCCTACGCCGTACCCGAAACCCTCCCCGAACCCGTACCCTAAGCCGTACCCTAAGCCTAACCCTAACCCTAGGCTACCCTTGACTGCTTCTGCCTCCAATAGATTTCCTAAGCACTAGTGTTTTAAGGAACAGCTTAAAAAGAGAATCCTAATGTGATTTCTTTATAATGGGTGTGTTCCTTATCTTATCCTAGTGTCTAAACTCTTCTCCATGGCTGGACCCTCAAATAATATTCCTTTACGTGCTAAGGGGTATCTAGAGAGTGGGATAGGTTTAATAACTACCCTAACCCTAACGCGTACCCTAACCCTAACCCCTACCCAGGTTTAATAACTACCCTAACCCTAACGCGTACCCTAACCCTAACCCCTACCCTAACCCTAACACGTACCCTAATACTAACCTGTACCCTAAACCGAGCCCTAACCCTAACACTAACCCTAACCCTAACCCTAACCCATACCCTACGCCGTACCCGCACCCCTCCCCGAACCCGTACCCTAAGCCGTACCCTAAGCCTAACCCTAAGCCTAACCCTAACCCTAGGCTACCCTTGACTGCTTCTGCCTCCAATAGATTTCCTAAGCACTAGTGTTTTAAGGAACAGCTTAAAAAGAGAATCCTAATGTGATTTCTTTATAATGGTTGTGTTCCTTATCTTATCCTAGTGTCTAAACTCTTCTCCATGGCTGGACCCCCAAATAATATTCCTTTACGTGCTAAGGGGTATCTAGAGAGTGGGATAGGTTTAATAACTACCCTAACCCTAACGCATACCCTAACCCTAACCCCTACCCTAACCCTAACACGTACCCTAATCCTAACCCGTACCCTAAACCGAGCCCTAACCCTAACACTAACCCTAACCCTAACCCTAACCCATACCCTACGCCGTACCCGAACCCCTCCCCGAACCCATTCCCCAAGCCGTACCCTAAAGCTAACCCTAAGCCTAACCCTAACCCTAGGCTACCCTTGACTACTTCTGCCTCCAATAGATTTCCTAAGCACTAGTGTTTTAAGGAACAGCTTAAAAAGAGAATCCTAATGCGATTTCTTTATAATGGGTGTGTTCCTTATCTTATCCTAGTGTCTAAACTCTTCTCCATGGCTGCACCCCCAAATAATATTGCCTTACGTGCTAAGGGGTATCTAGAGAGTGGGATAGGTTTAATAACTACCCTAACCCTAATGCATACTCTAACCCTAACCCCTACCCTAACACTAACACGTACCCTAATCCTAACACGTACCCTAAACCGAGCCCTAACCCTAACACTAACACTAACCCTAACCCTAACCCATACCCTACGCCGTACCTGAACCCCTCCCCAAACCCGTACCCTAAGCCATACCCTAAGCCTAACCCTAAGCCTAACACTAACCCTAGGCTACCCTTGACTGCTTCTGCCTCCAATAGATTTCCTAAGCACTAGTGTTTTAAGCAACAGCTTAAAAAGAGAATCCTAATGTGATTTCTTTATAATGGGTGTGTTCCTTATCTTATCCTAGTGTCTAAATTCTTCTCCATGGCTGGAACCCCAAATAATATTCCTTTACGTGCTAAGGGGTATCTAGAGAGTGGGATAGGTTTACTAACTACCCTAACCCTAACGCGTACCCTAACCCTAACCCCTACCCTAAACCTAACACGTACCCTAATCCTAACCGTAACCTAAACCGAGCCCTAACCCTAACACTAACCCTAACCCTAACCCTAACCCATACCCTACGCCGTACCCGAAACCCTCCCCGAACCCGTACCCTAAGCCGTACCCTAAGCCTAACCCTAAGCCTAACCCTAACCCTAGGCTACCCTTGACTGCTTCTGCCTCCAATAGATTTCCTAAGCACTAGTGTTTTAGGGAACAGCTTAAAAAGAGAATCCTAATGTGATTTCTTTATAATGGGTGTGTTCCTTATCTTATCCTAGTGTCTAAACTCTTCTCCATGGCTGGACCCTCAAATAATATTCCTTTACGTGCTAAGGGGTATCTAGAGAGTGGGATAGGTTTAATAACTACCCTAACCCTAACGCGTACCCTAACCCTAACCCCTACCCTAACCCTAACACGTACCCTAATCCTAACCCGTACCCTAAACCGAGCCCTAACCCTAACACTAACCCTAACCCTAACCCTAACCCATACCCTACGCCGTACCCGCACCCCTCCCCGAACCCGTAACCTAAGCCGTACCCTAAGCCTAACCCTAAGCCTAACCCTAACCCTAGGCTACCCTTGACTGCTTCTGCCTCCAATAGATTTCCTAAGCACTACTGTTTTAAGGAACAGCTTAAAAAGAGAATCCTAATGTGATTTCTTTATAATGGGTGTGTTCCTCATCTTTTCCTAGTGTCTAAACTCTTCTCCATGGCTGCACCCCCAAATAATATTCCCTTACGTGCTAAGGGGTATCTAGAGAGTGGAATAGGTTTAATAACTACCCTAACCCTAACACGTACCCTAACCCTAACCCCTACCCTAACCCTAACACGTACCCTAATCCTAACCTGTACCCTAAACCGAGCCCTAACCCTAACACTAACCCTAACCCTAACCCTAACCCATACCCTACGCCGTACCCGCACCCCTCCCCGAACCCGTACCCTAAGCCATACCCTAAACCTAACCCTAAGCCTAACCCTAACCCTAGGCTACCCTTGACTGCTTCTGCCTCCAATTGATTTCCTAAGCACTAGTGTTTTAAGGAACAGCTTAAAAAGAGAATCCTAATGTGATTTCTTTATAATGGGTGTGTTCCTTATCTTATCCTAGTGTCTAAACTCTTCTCCATGGCTGGACCCCCAAATAATATTCCTTTACGTGCTAAGGGGGAGCTAGAGAGTGGGATAGGTTTACTAACTACCCTAGCCCTAACGCGTAACCTAACCCTAACCCCTACCCTAACCCTAACACGTACCCTAATCCTAACCCGTACCCTAAACCGAGCCGTAACCCTAACACTAACCCAAACCCTAACCCTAACCCATACCCTACGCCGTACACGAACACCTCCCCGAACCCATACCCCAAGCCGTACCCTAACCCTAATCCTAAGCCTAACCCTAACCCTAGGCTACCCTTGACTGCTTCTGCCTCCAATAGATTTCCTAAGCACTAGTGTTTTAAGGAACAGCTTAAAAAGAGAATCCTAAAGTGATTTCTTTATAATGGGTGTGTTCCTTATCTTATCCTAGTGTCTAAACTCTTCTCCATGGCTGGAACCCCAAATAATATTCCTTTACGTGCTAAGGGGTATCTAGAGAGTGGGATAGGTTTAATAACTACCCTAACCCTAATGCGTACCCTAACCCTAACCCCTACCCTAACCCTAACACGTACCCTAATCCTAACCCGTACCCTAAACCGAGCCCTAACCCTAACACTAACCCTAACCCTAACCCATACGCTACGCCGTACCCGAAACCCTCCCCGAACCCGTACCCTAAGCCGTACCCTAAGCCTAACCCTAAGCCTAACCTTACCCTAGCCTACCCTTGACTGCTTCTGCCTCCAATAGATTTCCTAAGCACTAGTGTTTTAAGGAACAGCTTAAAAAGAGAATCCTAATGTGATTTCTTTATAATGGGTGTGTTCCTTATCTTATCCTAGTGTCTAAACTCTTCTCCATGGCTGCACCCCCAAATAATATTGCCTTACGTGCTAAGGGGTATCTAGAGAGTGGGATAGGTTTAATAACTACCCTAACCCTAATGCGTACTCTAACCCTAACCCCTACCCTAAAACTAACACGTACCCTAATCCTAACCCGTACCCTAAACCGAGCCCTAACCCTAACACTAACACTAACCCTAACCCTAACCCATACCCTACGCCGTACCTGAACCCCTCCCCAAACCCGTACCCTAAGCCGTACCCTAAGCCTAACCCTAAGCCTAACACTAACCCTAGGCTACCCTTGACTGCTTCTGCCTCCAATAGATTTCCTAAGCACTAGTGTTTTAAGCAACAGCTTAAAAAGAGAATCCTAATGTGATTTCTTTATAATGGGTGTGTTCCTTATCTTATCCTAGTGTCTAAATTCTTCTCCATGGCTGGAACCCCAAATAATATTCCTTTACGTGCTAAGGGGTATCTAGAGAGTGGGATAGGTTTACTAACTACCCTAACCCTAACGCGTACCCTAACCCTAACCCCTACCCTAAACCTAACACGTACCCTAATCCTAACCGTACCCTAAACCGAGCCCTAACCCTAACACTAACCCTAACCCTAACCCTAACCCATACCCTATGTCGTACCCGAAACCCTCCCCGAACCCGTACCCTAAGCCGTACCCTAAGCCTAACCCTAAGCCTAACCCTAACCCTAGGCTACCCTTGACTGCTTCTGCCTCCAATAGATTTCCTAAGCACTAGTGTTTTAAGGAACAGCTTAAAAAGAGAATCCTAATGTGATTTCTTTATAATGGGTGTGTTCCTTATCTTATCCTAGTGTCTAAACTCTTCTCCATGGCTGGACCCTCAAATAATATTCCTTTACGTGCTAAGGGGTATCTAGAGAGTGGGATAGGTTTAATAACTACCCTAACCCTAACGCGTACCCTAACCCTAACCCCTACCCTAACCCTAACACGTACCCTAATCCTAACCCGTACCCTAAACCGAGCCCTAACCCTAACACTAACCCTAACCCTAACCCTAACCCATACCCTACGCCGTACCCGCACCCCTCCCCGAACCCGTAACCTAAGCCGTACCCTAAGCCTAACCCTAAGCCTAACCCTAACCCTAGGCTACCCTTGACTGCTTCTGCCTCCAATAGATTTCCTAAGCACTACTGTTTTAAGGAACAGCTTAAAAAGAGAATCCTAATGTGATTTCTTTATAATGGGTGTGTTCCTTATCTTATCCTAGTGTCTAAACTCTTCTCCATGGCTGCACCCCCAAATAATATTCCCTTACGTGCTAAGGGGTATCTAGAGAGTGGGATAGGTTTAATAACTACCCTAACCCTAACGCGTACCCTAACCCTAACCCCTACCCTAACCCTAACACGTACCCTAATCCTAACCTGTACCCTAAACCGAGCCCTAACCCTAACACTAACCCTAAACCTAACCCTAACCCATACCCTACGCCGTACCCGCACCCCTCCCCGAACCCGTACCCTAAGCCATATCCTAAACCTAACCCTAAGCCTAACCCTAACCCTAGGCTACCCTTGACTGCTTCTGCCTCCAATTGATTTCCTAAGCAGTAGTGTTTTAAGGAACAGCTTAAAAAGAGAATCCTAATGTGATTTCTTTATAATGGGTGTGTTCCTTATCTTATCCTAGTGTCTAAACTCTTCTCCATGGCTGGACCCCCAAATAATATTCCTTTACGTGCTAAGGGGGAGCTAGAGAGTGGGATAGGTTTACTAACTACCCTAGCCCTAACGCGTAACCTAACCCTAACCCCTACCCTAACCCTAACACGTACCCTAATCCTAACCCGTACCCTAAACCGAGCCCTAACCCTAACACTAACCCAAACCCTAACCCTAACCCATACCCTACGCCGTACACGAACACCTCCCCGAACCCATACCCCAAGCCGTACCCTAACCCTAACCCTAAGCCTAACCCTAACCCTAGGCTACCCTTGACTGCTTCTGCCTCCAATAGATTTCCTAAGCACTAGTGTTTTAAGGAACAGCTTAAAAAGAGAATCCTAAAGTGATTTCTTTATAATGGGTGTGTTCCTTATCTTATCCTAGTGTCTAAACTCTTCTCCATGGCTGGAACCCCAAATAATATTCCTTTACGTGCTGAGGGGTATCTAGAGAGTGGGATAGGTTTAATAACTACCCTAACCCTAACGCGTACCCTAACCCTAACCCCTACCGCAACCCTAACACGTACCCTAATCCTAACCCGTACCCTAAACCGAGACCTAACCGTAACACTAACCCTAACCCTAACCCTAACCCATACCCTACGCCGTACTCGAAACCCTCCCCGAACCCGTACCCTAAGCCGTACCCTAAGCCTAACCCTAAGCCTAACCCTAACCCTAGGCTACCCTTGACTGCTTCTGCCTCCAATAGATTTCCTAAGCACTACTGTTTTAAGGAACAGCTTAAAAAGAGAATCCTAATGTGATTTCTTTAGAATGGGTGTGTTCCTCATCTTATCCTAGTGTCTAAACTCTTCTCCATGGCTGCACCCCCAAATAATATTCCCTTACGTGCTAAGGGGTATCTAGAGAGTGGAATAGGTTTAATAACTACCCTAACCCTAACGCGTACCCTAACCCTAACCCCTACCCTAACCCTAACACGTACCCTAATCCTAACCTGTACCCTAAACCGAGCCCTAACCCTAACACTAACCCTAACCCTAACCCTAACCCATACCCTACGCCGTACCCGCACCCCTCCCCGAACCCGTACCCTAAGCCATACCCTAAACCTAACCCTAAGCCTAACCCTAACCCTAGGCTACCCTTGACTGCTTCTGCCTCCAATTGATTTCCTAAGCACTAGTGTTTTAAGGAACAGCTTAAAAAGAGAATCCTAATGTGATTTCTTTATAATGGGTGTGTTCCTTATCTTATCCTAGTGTCTAAACTCTTCTCCATGGCTGGACCCCCAAATAATATTCCTTTACGTGCTAAGGGGGAGCTAGAGAGTGGGATAGGTTTACTAACTACCCTAGCCCTAACGCGTAACCTAACCCTAACCCCTACCCTAACCCTAACACGTACCCTAATCCTAACCCGTACCCTAAACCGAGCCCTAACCCTAACACTAACCCAAACCCTAACCCTAACCCATACCCTACGCCGTACACGAACACCTCCCCGAACCCATACCCCAAGCCGTACCCTAACCCTAACCCTAAGCCTAACCCTAACCCTAGGCTACCCTTGACTGCTTCTGCCTCCAATAGATTTCCTAAGCACTAGTGTTTTAAGGAACAGCTTAAAAAGAGAATCCTAAAGTGATTTCTTTATAATGGGTGTGTTCCTTATCTTATCCTAGTGTCTAAACTCTTCTCCATGGCTGGAACCCCAAATAATATTCCTTTACGTGCTAAGGGGTATCTAGAGAGTGGGATAGGTTTAATAACTACCCTAACCCTAATGCGTACCCTAACCCTAACCCCTACCCTAACCCTAACACGTACCCTAATCCTAACCCGTACCCTAAACCGAGCCCTAACCCTAACACTAACCCTAACCCTAACCCATACGCTACGCCGTACCCGAAACCCTCCCCGAACCCGTACCCTAAGCCGTACCCTAAGCCTAACCCTAAGCCTAACCTTACCCTAGCCTACCCTTGACTGCTTCTGCCTCCAATAGATTTCCTAAGCACTAGTGTTTTAAGGAACAGCTTAAAAAGAGAATCCTAATGTGATTTCTTTATAATGGGTGTGTTCCTTATCTTATCCTAGTGTCTAAACTCTTCTCCATGGCTGCACCCCCAAATAATATTGCCTTACGTGCTAAGGGGTATCTAGAGAGTGGGATAGGTTTAATAACTACCCTAACCCTAATGCGTACTCTAACCCTAACCCCTACCCTAACACTAACACGTACCCTAATCCTAACCCGTACCCTAAACCGAGCCCTAACCCTAACACCAGCACTAACCCTAACCCTAACCCATACCCTACGCCGTACCTGAACCCCTCCCCAAACCCGTACCCTAAGCCGTACCCTAAGCCTAACCCTAAGCCTAACACTAACCCTAGGCTACCCTTGACTGCTTCTGCCTCCAATTGATTTCCTAAGCACTACTGTTTTAAGGAACAGCTTAAAAAGAGAATCCTAATGTGATTTCTTTATAATGGGTGTGTTCCTTATCTTATCCTAGTGTCTAAATTCTTCTCCATGGCTGGAACCCCAAATAATATTCCTTTACGTGCTAAGGGGTATCTAGAGAGTGGGATAGGTTTACTAACTACCCTAACCCTAACGCGTACCCTAACCCTAACCCCTACCCTAAACCTAACACGTACCCTAATCCTAACCGTACCCTAAACCGAGCCCTAACCCTAACACTAACCCTAACCCTAACCCTAACCCATACCCTACGCCGTACCCGAAACCCTCCCCGAACCCGTACCGTAAGCCGTACCCTAAGCCTAACCCTAAGCCTAACCCTAACCCTAGGCTACCCTTGACTGCTTCTGCCTCCAATAGATTTCCTAAGCACTAGTGTTTTAGGGAACAGCTTAAAAAGAGAATCCTAATGTGATTTCTTTATAATGGGTGTGTTCCTTATCTTATCCTAGTGTCTAAACTCTTCTCCATGGCTGGACCCTCAAATAATATTCCTTTACGTGCTAAGGGGTATCTAGAGAGTGGGATAGGTTTAATAACTACCCTAACCCTAACGCGTACCCTAACCCTAACCCCTACCCTAACCCTAACACGTACCCTAATCCTAACCCGTACCCTAAACCGAGCCCTAACCCTAACACTAACCCTAACCCTAACCCTAACCCATACCCTACGCCGTACCCGCACCCCTCCCCGAACCCGTAACCTAAGCCGTACCCTAAGCCTAACCCTAAGCCTAACCCTAACCCTAGGCTACCCTTGACTGCTTCTGCCTCCAATAGATTTCCTAAGCACTACTGTTTTAAGGAACAGCTTAAAAAGAGAATCCTAATGTGATTTCTTTATAATGGGTGTGTTCCTCATCTTATCCTAGTGTCTAAACTCTTCTCCATGGCTGCACCCCCAAATAATATTCCCTTACGTGCTAAGGGGTATCTAGAGAGTGGAATAGGTTTAATAACTACCCTAACCCTAACACGTACCCTAACCCTAACCCCTACCCTAACCCTAACACGTACCCTAATCCTAACCTGTACCCTAAACCGAGCCCTAACCCTAACACTAACCCTAACCCTAACCCTAACCCATACCCTACGCCGTACCCGCACCCCTCCCCGAACCCGTACCCTAAGCCATACCCTAAACCTAACCCTAAGCCTAACCCTAACCCTAGGCTACCCTTGACTGCTTCTGCCTCCAATTGATTTCCTAAGCACTAGTGTTTTAAGGAACAGCTTAAAAAGAGAATCCTAATGTGATTTCTTTATAATGGGTGTGTTCCTTATCTTATCCTAGTGTCTAAACTCTTCTCCATGGCTGGACCCCCAAATAATATTCCTTTACGTGCTAAGGGGGAGCTAGAGAGTGGGATAGGTTTACTAACTACCCTAGCCCTAACGCGTAACCTAACCCTAACCCCTACCCTAACCCTAACACGTACCCTAATCCTAACCCGTACCCTAAACCGAGCCCTAACCCTAACACTAACCCAAACCCTAACCCTAACCCATACCCTACGCCGTACACGAACACCTCCCCGAACCCATACCCCAAGCCGTACCCTAACCCTAACCCTAAGCCTAACCCTAACCCTAGGCTACCCTTGACTGCTTCTGCCTCCAATAGATTTCCTAAGCACTAGTGTTTTAAGGAACAGCTTAAAAAGAGAATCCTAAAGTGATTTCTTTATAATGGGTGTGTTCCTTATCTTATCCTAGTGTCTAAACTCTTCTCCATGGCTGGAACCCCAAATAATATTCCTTTACGTGCTAAGGGGTATCTAGAGAGTGGGATAGGTTTACTAACTACCCTAACCCTAACGCGTACCCTAACCCTAACCCCTACCCTAAACCTAACACGTACCCTAATCCTAACCGTACCCTAAACCGAGCCCTAACCCTAACACTAACCCTAACCCTAACCCTAACCCATACCCTATGTCGTACCCGAAACCCTCCCCGAACCCGTACCCTAAGCCGTACCCTAAGCCTAACCCTAAGCCTAACCCTAACCCTAGGCTACCCTTGACTGCTTCTGCCTCCAATAGATTTCCTAAGCACTAGTGTTTTAAGGAACAGCTTAAAAAGAGAATCCTAATGTGATTTCTTTATAATGGGTGTGTTCCTTATCTTATCCTAGTGTCTAAACTCTTCTCCATGGCTGGACCCTCAAATAATATTCCTTTACGTGCTAAGGGGTATCTAGAGAGTGGGATAGGTTTAATAACTACCCTAACCCTAACGCGTACCCTAACCCTAACCCCTACCCTAACCCTAACACGTACCCTAATCCTAACCCGTACCCTAAACCGAGCCCTAACCCTAACACTAACCCTAACCCTAACCCTAACCCATACCCTACGCCGTACCCGCACCCCTCCCCGAACCCGTAACCTAAGCCGTACCCTAAGCCTAACCCTAAGCCTAACCCTAACCCTAGGCTACCCTTGACTGCTTCTGCCTCCAATAGATTTCCTAAGCACTAGTGTTTTAAGGAACAGCTTAAAAAGAGAATCCTAAAGTGATTTCTTTATAATGGGTGTGTTCCTTATCTTATCCTACTGTCTAAACTCTTCTCCATGGCTGGAACCCCAAATAATATTCCTTTACGTGCTGAGGGGTATCTAGAGAGTGGGATAGGTTTAATAACTACCCTAACCCTAACGCGTACCCTAACCCTAACCCCTACCCCAACCCTAACACGTACCCTAATCCTAACCCGTACCCTAAACCGAGACCTAACCGTAACACTAACCCTAACCCTAACCCTAACCCATACCCTACGCCGTACCCGAAACCCTCCCCGAACCCGTACCCTAAGCCGTACCCTAAGCCTAACCCTAAGCCTAACCCTAACCCTAGGCTACCCTTGACTGCTTCTGCCTCCAATAGATTTCCTAAGCACTACTGTTTTAAGGAACAGCTTAAAAAGAGAATCCTAATGTGATTTCTTTATAATGGGTGTGTTCCTCATCTTATCCTAGTGTCTAAACTCTTCTCCATGGCTGCACCCCCAAATAATATTCCCTTACGTGCTAAGGGGTATCTAGAGAGTGGAATAGGTTTAATAACTACACTAACCCTAACGCGTACCCTAACCCTAACCCCTACCCTAACCCTAACACGTACCCTAATCCTAACCTGTACCCTAAACCGAGCCCTAACCCTAACACTAACCCTAACCCTAACCCTAACCCATACCCTACGCCGTACCCGCACCCCTCCCCGAACCCGTACCCTAAGCCATACCCTAAACCTAACCCTAAGCCTAACCCTAACCCTAGGCTACCCTTGACTGCTTCTGCCTCCAATTGATTTCCTAAGCACTAGTGTTTTAAGGAACAGCTTAAAAAGAGAATCCTAATGTGATTTCTTTATAATGGGTGTGTTCCTTATCTTATCCTAGTGTCTAAACTCTTCTCCATGGCTGGACCCCCAAATAATATTCCTTTACGTGCTAAGGGGGAGCTAGAGAGTGGGATAGGTTTACTAACTACCCTAGCCCTAACGCGTAACCTAACCCTAACCCCTACCCTAACCCTAACACGTACCCTAATCCTAACCCGTACCCTAAACCGAGCCCTAACCCTAACACTAACCCAAACCCTAACCCTAACCCATACCCTACGCCGTACACGAACACCTCCCCGAACCCATACCCCAAGCCGTACCCTAACCCTAACCCTAAGCCTAACCCTAACCCTAGGCTACCCTTGACTGCTTCTGCCTCCAATAGATTTCCTAAGCACTAGTGTTTTAAGGAACAGCTTAAAAAGAGAATCCTAAAGTGATTTCTTTATAATGGGTGTGTTCCTTATCTTATCCTAGTGTCTAAACTCTTCTCCATGGCTGGACCCCCAAATAATATTCCTTTACGTGCTAAGGGGTATCTAGAGAGTGGGATAGGTTTAATAACTACCCTAACCCTAATGCGTACCCTAACCCTAACCCCTACCCTAACCCTAACACGTACCCTAATCCTAACCCGTACCCTAAACCGAGCCCTAACCCTAACACTAACCCTAACCCTAACCCATACGCTACGCCGTACCCGAAACCCTCCCCGAACCCGTACCCTAAGCCGTACCCTAAGCCTAACCCTAAGCCTAACCTTACCCTAGCCTACCCTTGACTGCTTCTGCCTCCAATAGATTTCCTAAGCACTAGTGTTTTAAGGAACAGCTTAAAAAGAGAATCCTAATGTGATTTCTTTATAATGGGTGTGTTCCTTATCTTATCCTAGTGTCTAAACTCTTCTCCATGGCTGCACCCCCAAATAATATTGCCTTACGTGCTAAGGGGTATCTAGAGAGTGGGATAGGTTTAATAACTACCCTAACCCTAATGCGTACTCTAACCCTAACCCCTACCCTAACACTAACACGTACCCTAATCCTAACCCGTACCCTAAACCGAGCCCTAACCCTAACACTAACACTAACCCTAACCCTAACCCATACCCTACGCCGTACCTGAACCCCTCCCCAAACCCGTACCCTAAGCCGTACCCTAAGCCTAACCCTAAGCCTAACACTAACCCTAGGCTACCCTTGACTGCTTCTGCCTCCAATAGATTTCCTAAGCACTAGTGTTTTAAGCAACAGCTTAAAAAGAGAATCCTAATGTGATTTCTTTATAATGGGTGTGTTCCTTATCTTATCCTAGTGTCTAAATTCTTCTCCATGGCTGGAACCCCAAATAATATTCCTTTACGTGCTAAGGGGTATCTAGAGAGTGGGATAGGTTTACTAACTACCCTAACCCTAACGCGTACCCTAACCCTAACCCCTACCCTAAACCTAACACGTACCCTAATCCTAACCGTACCCTAAACCGAGCCCTAACCCTAACACTAACCCTAACCCTAACCCTAACCCATACCCTACGCCGTACCCGAAACCCTCCCCGAACCCGTACCCTAAGCCGTACCCTAAGCCTAACCCTAACCCTAGGCTACCCTTGACTGCTTCTGCCTCCAATAGATTTCCTAAGCACTAGTGTTTTAGGGAACAGCTTAAAAAGAGAATCCTAATGTGATTTCTTTATAATGGGTGTGTTCCTTATCTTATCCTAGTGTCTAAACTCTTCTCCATGGCTGGACCCTCAAATAATATTCCTTTACGTGCTAAGGGGTATCTAGAGAGTGGGATAGGTTTAATAACTACCCTAACCCTAACGCGTACCCTAACCCTAACCCCTACCCTAACCCTAACACGTACCCTAATCCTAACCCGTACCCTAAACCGAGCCCTAACCCTAACACTAACCCTAACCCTAACCCTAACCCATACCCTACGCCGTACCCGCACCCCTCCCCGAACCCGTAACCTAAGCCGTACCCTAAGCCTAACCCTAAGCCTAACCCTAACCCTAGGCTACCCTTGACTGCTTCTGCCTCCAATAGATTTCCTAAGCACTACTGTTTTAAGGAACAGCTTAAAAAGAGAATCCTAATGTGATTTCTTTATAATGGGTGTGTTCCTCATCTTATCCTAGTGTCTAAACTCTTCTCCATGGCTGCACCCCCAAATAATATTCCCTTACGTGCTAAGGGGTATCTAGAGAGTGGAATAGGTTTAATAACTACCCTAACCCTAAAGCGTACCCTAACCCTAACCCCTACCCTAACCCTAACACGTACCCTAATCCTAACCTGTACCCTAAACCGAGCCCTAACCCTAACACTAACCCTAACCCTAACCCTAACCCATACCCTACGCCGTACCCGCACCCCTCCCCGAACCCGTACCCTAAGCCATACCCTAAACCTAACCCTAAGCCTAACCCTAACCATAGGCTACCCTTGACTGCTTCTGCCTCCAATTGATTTCCTAAGCACTAGTGTTTTAAGGAACAGCTTAAAAAGAGAATCCTAATGTGATTTCTTTATAATGGGTGTGTTCCTTATCTTATCCTAGTGTCTAAACTCTTCTCCATGGCTGGACCCCCAAATAATATTCCTTTACGTGCTAAGGGGGAGCTAGAGAGTGGGATAGGTTTACTAACTACCCTAGCCCTAACGCGTAACCTAACCCTAACCCCTACCCTAACCCTAACACGTACCCTAATCCTAACCCGTACCCTAAACCGAGCCCTAACCCTAACACTAACCCAAACCCTAACCCTAACCCATACCCTACGCCGTACACGAACACCTCCCCGAACCCATACCCCAAGCCGTACCCTAACCCTAACCCTAAGCCTAACCCTAACCCTAGGCTACCCTTGACTGCTTCTGCCTCCAATAGATTTCCTAAGCACTAGTGTTTTAAGGAACAGCTTAAAAAGAGAATCCTAAAGTGATTTCTTTATAATGGGTGTGTTCCTTATCTTATCCTAGTGTCTAAACTCTTCTCCATGGCTGGACCCCCAAATAATATTCCTTTACGTGCTAAGGGGTATCTAGAGAGTGGGATAGGTTTAATAACTACCCTAACCCTAATGCGTACCCTAACCCTAACCCCTACCCTAACCCTAACACGTACCCTAATCCTAACCCGTACCCTAAACCGAGCCCTAACCCTAACACTAACCCTAACCCTAACCCATACGCTACGCCGTACCCGAAACCCTCCCCGAACCCGTACCCTAAGCCGTACCCTAAGCCTAACCCTAAGCCTAACCTTACCCTAGGCTACCCTTGACTGCTTCTGCCTCCAATAGATTTCCTAAGCACTAGTGTTTTAAGGAACAGCTTAAAAAGAGAATCCTAATGTGATTTCTTTATAATGGGTGTGTTCCTTATCTTATCCTAGTGTCTAAACTCTTCTCCATGGCTGCACCCCCAAATAATATTGCCTTACGTGCTAAGGGGTATCTAGAGAGTGGGATAGGTTTAATAACTACCCTAACCCTAATGCGTACTCTAACCCTAACCCCTACCCTAACACTAACACGTACCCTAATCCTAACCCGTACCCTAAACCGAGCCCTAACCCTAACACTAACACTAACCCTAACCGTAACCCATACCCTACGCCGTACCTGAACCCCTCCCCAATACCGTACCCTAAGCCGTACCCTAAGCCTAACCCTAAGCCTAACACTAACCCTAGGCTACCCTTGACTGCTTCTGCCTCCAATAGATTTCCTAAGCACTAGTGTTTTAAGCAACAGCTTAAAAAGAGAATCCTAATGTGATTTCTTTATAATGGGTGTGTTCCTTATCTTATCCTAGTGTCTAAATTCTTCTCCATGGCTGGAACCCCAAATAATATTCCTTTACGTGCTAAAGGGTATCTAGAGAGTGGGATAGGTTTACTAACTACCCTAACCCTAACGCGTACCCTAACCCTAACCCCTACCCTAAACCTAACACGTACCCTAATCCTAACCGTACCCTAAACCGAGCCCTAACCCTAACACTAACCCTAACCCTAACCCTAACCCATACCCTACGCCGTACCCGAAACCCTCCCCGAACCCGTACCCTAAGCCGTACCCTAAGCCTAACCCTAAGCCTAACCCTAACCCTACGCTACCCTTGACTGCTTCTGCCTCCAATAGATTTCCTAAGCACTAGTGTTTTAAGGAACAGCTTAAAAAGAGAATCCTAATGTGATTTCTTTATAATGGGTGTGTTCCTTATCTTATCCTAGTGTCTAAACTCTTCTCCATGGCTGGACCCTCAAATAATATTCCTTTACGTGCTAAGGGGTATCTAGAGAGTGGGATAGGTTTAATAACTACCCTTACCCTAACGCGTACCCTAACCCTAACGCGTACCCTAACCCTAACCCCTACCCTAACCCTAACACGTACCCTAATCCTAACCCGTACTCTAAACCGAGCCCTAACCCTAACACTAACCCTAACCCTAACCCTAACCCATACCGTACGCCGTACCCGCACCCCTCCCCGAACCCGTACCCTAAGCCGTACCCTAAGCCGAACCCTAAGCCTAACCCTAACCCTAGGCTACCCTTGACTGCTTCTGCCTCCAATAGATTTCCTAAGCACTAGTGTTTTAAGGAACAGCTTAAAAAGAGAATCCTAATGTGATTTCTTTATAATGGGTGTGTTCCTTATCTTATCCTAGTGCGTAAACTCTTCTCCATGGCTGGACCCTCAAATAATACTCCTTTACGTGCTAAGGGGTATCTAGAGAGTGGGATAGGTTTACTAACTACCCTAACCCTAACGCGTACCCTAACCCTAACCCCTACCCTAAACCTAACACGTACCCTAATCCTAACCGTACCCTAAACCGAGCCCTAACCCTAACACTAACCCTAACCCTAACCCTAACCCATACCCTATGTCGTACCCGAAACCCTCCCCGAACCCGTACCCTAAGCCGTACCCTAAGCCTAACCCTAAGCCTAACCCTAACCCTAGGCTACCCTTGACTGCTTCTGCCTCCAATAGATTTCCTAAGCACTAGTGTTTTAAGGAACAGCTTAAAAAGAGAATCCTAATGTGATTTCTTTATAATGGGTGTGTTCCTTATCTTATCCTAGTGTCTAAACTCTTCTCCATGGCTGGACCCTCAAATAATATTCCTTTACGTGCTAAGGGGTATCTAGAGAGTGGGATAGGTTTAATAACTACCCTAACCCTAACGCGTACCCTAACCCTAACCCCTACCCTAACCCTAACACGTACCCTAATCCTAACCCGTACCCTAAACCGAGCCCTAACCCTAACACTAAGCCTAACCCTAACCCTAACCCATACCCTACGCCGTACCCGCACCCCTCCCCGAACCCGTAACCTAAGCCGTACCCTAAGCCTAACCCTAAGCCTAACCCTAACCCTAGGCTACCCTTGACTGCTTCTGCCTCCAATAGATTTCCTAAGCACTACTGTTTTAAGGAACAGCTTAAAAAGAGAATCCTAATGTGATTTCTTTATAATGGGTGTGTTCCTTACCTTATCCTAGTGTCTAAACTCTTCTCCATGGCTGCACCCCCAAATAATATTCCCTTACGTGCTAAGGGGTATCTAGAGAGTGGGATAGGTTTAATAACTACCCTAACCCTAACGCGTACCCTAACCCTAACCCCTACCCTAACCCTAACACGTACCCTAATCCTAACCTGTACCCTAAACCGAGCCCTAACCCTAACACTAACCCTAAACCTAACCCTAACCCATACCCTACGCCGTACCCGCACCCCTCCCCGAACCCGTACCCTAAGCCATATCCTAAACCTAACCCTAAGCCTAACCCTAACCCTAGGCTACCCTTGACTGCTTCTGCCTCCAATTGATTTCCTAAGCAGTAGTGTTTTAAGGAACAGCTTAAAAAGAGAATCCTAATGTGATTTCTTTATAATGGGTGTGTTCCTTATCTTATCCTAGTGTCTAAACTCTTCTCCATGGCTGGACCCCCAAATAATATTCCTTTACGTGCTAAGGGGGAGCTAGAGAGTGGGATAGGTTTACTAACTATCCTAGCCCTAACGCGTAACCTAACCCTAACCCCTACCCTAACCCTAACACGTACCCTAATCCTAACCCGTACCCTAAACCGAGCCCTAACCCTAACACTAACCCTAACCCTAACCCTAACCCATACCCTACGCCGTACACGAAAACCTCCCCGAACCCATACCCCAAGCCGTACCCTAACCCTAACCCTAAGCCTAACCCTAACCCTAGGCTACCCTTGACTGCTTCTGCCTCCAATAGATTTCCTAAGCACTAGTGTTTTAAGGAACAGCTTAAAAAGAGAATCCTAAAGTGATTTCTTTATAATGGGTGTGTTCCTTATCTTATCCTAGTGTCTAAACTCTTCTCCATGGCTGGAACCCCAAATAATATTCCTTTACGTGCTGAGGGGTATCTAGAGAGTGGGATAGGTTTAATAACTACCCTAACCCTAACGCGTACCCTAACCCTAACCCCTACCCTAACCCTAACACGTACCCTAATCCTAACCCGTACCCTAAACCGAGACCTAACCGTAACACTAACCCTAACGCTAACCCTAACCCATACCCTACGCCGTACCCGAAACCCTCCCCGAACCCGTACCCTAAGCCGTACCCTAAGCCTAACCCTAACCCTAGGCTACCCTTGACTGCTTCTGCCTCCAATAGATTTCCTAAGCACTAGTGTTTTAAGGAACAGCTTAAAAAGAGAATCCTAATGTGATTTCTTTATAATGGGTGTGTTCCTTATCTTATCCTAGTGTCTAAACTCTTCTCCATGGCTGGACCCTCAAATAATATTCCTTTACGTGCTAAGGGGTATCTAGAGAGTGGGATAGGTTTAATAACTACCCTAACCCTAACGCGTACCCTAACCCTAACCCCTACCCTAACCCTAACACGTACCCTAATACTAACCTGTACCCTAAACCGAGCCCTAACCCTAACACTAACCCTAACCCTAACCCTAACCCATACCCTACGCCGTACCCGCACCCCTCCCCGAACCCGTACCCTAAGCCGTACCCTAAGCCTAACCCTAAGCCTAACCCTAACCCTAGGCTACCCTTGACTGCTTCTGCCTCCAATAGATTTCCTAAGCACTAGTGTTTTAAGGAACAGCTTAAAAAGAGAATCCTAATGTGATTTCTTTATAATGGTTGTGTTCCTTATCTTATCCTAGTGTCTAAACTCTTCTCCATGGCTGGACCCCCAAATAATATTCCTTTACGTGCTAAGGGGTATCTAGAGAGTGGGATAGGTTTAATAACTACCCTAACCCTAACGCATACCCTAACCCTAACCCCTACCCTAACCCTAACACGTACCCTAATCCTAACCCGTACCCTAAACCGAGCCCTAACCCTAACACTAACCCTAACCCTAACCCTAACCCATACCCTACGCCGTACCCGAACCCCTCCCCGAACCCATTCCCCAAGCCGTACCCTAAAGCTAACCCTAAGCCTAACCCTAACCCTAGGCTACCCTTGACTACTTCTGCCTCCAATAGATTTCCTAAGCACTAGTGTTTTAAGGAACAGCTTCAAAAGAGAATCCTAATGCGATTTCTTTATAATGGGTGTGTTCCTTATCTTATCCTAGTGTCTAAACTCTTCTCCATGGCTGCACCCCCAAATAATATTGCCTTACGTGCTAAGGGGTATCTAGAGAGTGGGATAGGTTTAATAACTACCCTAACCCTAATGCATACTCTAACCCTAACCCCTACCCTAACACTAACACGTACCCTAATCCTAACACGTACCCTAAACCGAGCCCTAACCCTAACACTAACACTAACCCTAACCCTAACCCATACCCTACGCCGTACCTGAACCCCTCCCCAAACCCGTACCCTAAGCCATACCCTAAGCCTAACCCTAAGCCTAACACTAACCCTAGGCTACCCTTGACTGCTTCTGCCTCCAATAGATTTCCTAAGCACTAGTGTTTTAAGCAACAGCTTAAAAAGAGAATCCTAATGTGATTTCTTTATAATGGGTGTGTTCCTTATCTTATCCTAGTGTCTAAATTCTTCTCCATGGCTGGAACCCCAAATAATATTCCTTTACGTGCTAAGGGGTATCTAGAGAGTGGGATAGGTTTACTAACTACCCTAACCCTAACGCGTACCCTAACCCTAACCCCTACCCTAAACCTAACACGTACCCTAATCCTAACCGTACCCTAAACCGAGCCCTAACCCTAACACTAACCCTAACCCTAACCCTAACCCATACCCTACGCCGTACCCGAAACCCTCCCCGAACCCGTACCCTAAGCCGTACCCTAAGCCTAACCCTAAGCCTAACCCTAACCCTAGGCTACCCTTGACTGCTTCTGCCTCCAATAGATTTCCTAAGCACTAGTGTTTTAGGGAACAGCTTAAAAAGAGAATCCTAATGTGATTTCTTTATAATGGGTGTGTTCCTTATCTTATCCTAGTGTCTAAACTCTTCTCCATGGCTGGACCCTCAAATAATATTCCTTTACGTGCTAAGGGGTATCTAGAGAGTGGGATAGGTTTAATAACTACCCTAACCCTAACGCGTACCCTAACCCTAACCCCTACCCTAACCCTAACACGTACCCTAATCCTAACCCGTACCCTAAACCGAGCCCTAACCCTAACACTAACCCTAACCCTAACCCTAACCCATACCCTACGCCGTACCCGCACCCCTCCCCGAACCCGTAACCTAAGCCGTACCCTAAGCCTAACCCTAAGCCTAACCCTAACCCTAGGCTACCCTTGACTGCTTCTGCCTCCAATAGATTTCCTAAGCACTACTGTTTTAAGGAACAGCTTAAAAAGAGAATCCTAATGTGATTTCTTTATAATGGGTGTGTTCCTCATCTTTTCCTAGTGTCTAAACTCTTCTCCATGGCTGCACCCCCAAATAATATTCCCTTACGTGCTAAGGGGTATCTAGAGAGTGGAATAGGTTTAATAACTACCCTAACCCTAACACGTACCCTAACCCTAACCCCTACCCTAACCCTAACACGTACCCTAATCCTAACCTGTACCCTAAACCGAGCCCTAACCCTAACACTAACCCTAACCCTAACCCTAACCCATACCCTACGCCGTACCCGCACCCCTCCCCGAACCCGTACCCTAAGCCATACCCTAAACCTAACCCTAAGCCTAACCCTAACCCTAGGCTACCCTTGACTGCTTCTGCCTCCAATTGATTTCCTAAGCACTAGTGTTTTAAGGAACAGCTTAAAAAGAGAATCCTAATGTGATTTCTTTATAATGGGTGTGTTCCTTATCTTATCCTAGTGTCTAAACTCTTCTCCATGGCTGGACCCCCAAATAATATTCCTTTACGTGCTAAGGGGGAGCTAGAGAGTGGGATAGGTTTACTAACTACCCTAGCCCTAACGCGTAACCTAACCCTAACCCCTACCCTAACCCTAACACGTACCCTAATCCTAACCCGTACCCTAAACCGAGCCGTAACCCTAACACTAACCCAAACCCTAACCCTAACCCATACCCTACGCCGTACACGAACACCTCCCCGAACCCATACCCCAAGCCGTACCCTAACCCTAATCCTAAGCCTAACCCTAACCCTAGGCTACCCTTGACTGCTTCTGCCTCCAATAGATTTCCTAAGCACTAGTGTTTTAAGGAACAGCTTAAAAAGAGAATCCTAAAGTGATTTCTTTATAATGGGTGTGTTCCTTATCTTATCCTAGTGTCTAAACTCTTCTCCATGGCTGGAACCCCAAATAATATTCCTTTACGTGCTAAGGGGTATCTAGAGAGTGGGATAGGTTTAATAACTACCCTAACCCTAATGCGTACCCTAACCCTAACCCCTACCCTAACCCTAACACGTACCCTAATCCTAACCCGTACCCTAAACCGAGCCCTAACCCTAACACTAACCCTAACCCTAACCCATACGCTACGCCGTACCCGAAACCCTCCCCGAACCCGTACCCTAAGCCGTACCCTAAGCCTAACCCTAAGCCTAACCTTACCCTAGCCTACCCTTGACTGCTTCTGCCTCCAATAGATTTCCTAAGCACTAGTGTTTTAAGGAACAGCTTAAAAAGAGAATCCTAATATGATTTCTTTATAATGGGTGTGTTCCTTATCTTATCCTAGTGTCTAAACTCTTCTCCATGGCTGCACCCCCAAATAATATTGCCTTACGTGCTAAGGGGTATCTAGAGAGTGGGATAGGTTTAATAACTACCCTAACCCTAATGCGTACTCTAACCCTAACCCCTACCCTAACACTAACACGTACCCTAATCCTAACCCGTACCCTAAACCGAGCCCTAACCCTAACACTAACACTAACCCTAACCCTAACCCATACCCTACGCCGTACCTGAACCCCTCCCCAAACCCGTACCCTAAGCCGTACCCTAAGCCTAACCCTAAGCCTAACACTAACCCTAGGCTACCCTTGACTGCTTCTGCCTCCAATAGATTTCCTAAGCACTAGTGTTTTAAGCAACAGCTTAAAAAGAGAATCCTAATGTGATTTCTTTATAATGGGTGTGTTCCTTATCTTATCCTAGTGTCTAAATTCTTCTCCATGGCAGGAACCCCAAATAATATTCCTTTACGTGCTAAGGGGTATCTAGAGAGTGGGATAGGTTTACTAACTACCCTAACCCTAACGCGTACCCTAACCCTAACCCCTACCCTAAACCTAACACGTACCCTAATCCTAACCGTACCCTAAACCGAGCCCTAACCCTAACACTAACCCTAACCCTAACCCTAACCCATACCCTATGTCGTACCCGAAACCCTCCCTGAACCCGTACCCTAAGCCGTACCCTAAGCCTAACCCTAAGCCTAACCCTAACCCTAGGCTACCCTTGACTGCTTCTGCCTCCAATAGATTTCCTAAGCACTAGTGTTTTAAGGAACAGCTTAAAAAGAGAATCCTAATGTGATTTCTTTATAATGGGTGTGTTCCTTATCTTATCCTAGTGTCTAAACTCTTCTCCATGGCTGGACCCTCAAATAATATTCCTTTACGTGCTAAGGGGTATCTAGAGAGTGGGATAGGTTTAATAACTACCCTAACCCTAACGCGTACCCTAACCCTAACCCCTACCCTAACCCTAACACGTACCCTAATCCTAACCCGTACCCTAAACCGAGCCCTAACCCTAACACTAACCCTAACCCTAACCCTAACCCATACCCTACGCCGTACCCGCACCCCTCCCCGAACCCGTAACCTAAGCCGTACCCTAAGCCTAACCCTAAGCCTAACCCTAACCCTAGGCTACCCTTGACTGCTTCTGCCTCCAATAGATTTCCTAAGCACTACTGTTTTAAGGAACAGCTTAAAAAGAGAATCCTAATGTGATTTCTTTATAATGGGTGTGTTCCTTATCTTATCCTAGTGTCTAAACTCTTCTCCATGGCTGCACCCCCAAATAATATTCCCTTACGTGCTAAGGGGTATCTAGAGAGTGGGATAGGTTTAATAACTACCCTAACCCTAACGCGTACCCTAACCCTAACCCCTACCCTAACCCTAACACGTACCCTAATCCTAACCTGTACCCTAAACCGAGCCCTAACCCTAACACTAACCCTAAACCTAACCCTAACCCATACCCTACGCCGTACCCGCACCCCTCCCCGAACCCGTACCCTAAGCCATATCCTAAACCTAACCCTAAGCCTAACCCTAACCCTAGGCTACCCTTGACTGCTTCTGCCTCCAATTGATTTCCTAAGCAGTAGTGTTTTAAGGAACAGCTTAAAAAGAGAATCCTAATGTGATTTCTTTATAATGGGTGTGTTCCTTATCTTATCCTAGTGTCTAAACTCTTCTCCATGGCTGGACCCCCAAATAATATTCCTTTACGTGCTAAGGGGGAGCTAGAGAGTGGGATAGGTTTACTAACTACCCTAGCCCTAACGCGTAACCTAACCCTAACCCCTACCCTAACCCTAACACGTACCCTAATCCTAACCCGTACCCTAAACCGAGCCCTAACCCTAACACTAACCCAAACCCTAACCCTAACCCATACCCTACGCCGTACACGAACACCTCCCCGAACCCATACCCCAAGCCGTACCCTAACCCTAACCCTAAGCCTAACCCTAACCCTAGGCTACCCTTGACTGCTTCTGCCTCCAATAGATTTCCTAAGCACTAGTGTTTTAAGGAACAGCTTAAAAAGAGAATCCTAAAGTGATTTCTTTATAATGGGTGTGTTCCTTATCTTATCCTAGTGTCTAAACTCTTCTCCATGGCTGGAACCCCAAATAATATTCCTTTACGTGCTGAGGGGTATCTAGAGAGTGGGATAGGTTTAATAACTACCCTAACCCTAACGCGTACCCTAACCCTAACCCCTACCGCAACCCTAACACGTACCCTAATCCTAACCCGTACCCTAAACCGAGACCTAACCGTAACACTAACCCTAACCCTAACCCTAACCCATACCCTACGCCGTACCCGAAACCCTCCCCGAACCCGTACCCTAAGCCGTACCCTAAGCCTAACCCTAAGCCTAACCCTAACCCTAGGCTACCCTTGACTGCTTCTGCCTCCAATAGATTTCCTAAGCACTACTGTTTTAAGGAACAGCTTAAAAAGAGAATCCTAATGTGATTTCTTTATAATGGGTGTGTTCCTCATCTTATCCTAGTGTCTAAACTCTTCTCCATGGCTGCACCCCCAAATAATATTCCCTTACGTGCTAAGGGGTATCTAGAGAGTGGAATAGGTTTAATAACTACCCTAACCCTAACGCGTACCCTAACCCTAACCCCTACCCTAACCCTAACACGTACCCTAATCCTAACCTGTACCCTAAACCGAGCCCTAACCCTAACACTAACCCTAACCCTAACCCTAACCCATACCCTACGCCGTACCCGCACCCCTCCCCGAACCCGTACCCTAAGCCATACCCTAAACCTAACCCTAAGCCTAACCCTAACCCTAGGCTACCCTTGACTGCTTCTGCCTCCAATTGATTTCCTAAGCACTAGTGTTTTAAGGAACAGCTTAAAAAGAGAATCCTAATGTGATTTCTTTATAATGGGTGTGTTCCTTATCTTATCCTAGTGTCTAAACTCTTCTCCATGGCTGGACCCCCAAATAATATTCCTTTACGTGCTAAGGGGGAGCTAGAGAGTGGGATAGGTTTACTAACTACCCTAGCCCTAACGCGTAACCTAACCCTAACCCCTACCCTAACCCTAACACGTACCCTAATCCTAACCCGTACCCTAAACCGAGCCCTAACCCTAACACTAACCCAAACCCTAACCCTAACCCATACCCTACGCCGTACACGAACACCTCCCCGAACCCATACCCCAAGCCGTACCCTAACCCTAACCCTAAGCCTAACCCTAACCCTAGGCTACCCTTGACTGCTTCTGCCTCCAATAGATTTCCTAAGCACTAGTGTTTTAAGGAACAGCTTAAAAAGAGAATCCTAAAGTGATTTCTTTATAATGGGTGTGTTCCTTATCTTATCCTAGTGTCTAAACTCTTCTCCATGGCTGGAACCCCAAATAATATTCCTTTACGTGCTAAGGGGTATCTAGAGAGTGGGATAGGTTTAATAACTACCCTAACCCTAATGCGTACCCTAACCCTAACCCCTACCCTAACCCTAACACGTACCCTAATCCTAACCCGTACCCTAAACCGAGCCCTAACCCTAACACTAACCCTAACCCTAACCCATACGCTACGCCGTACCCGAAACCCTCCCCGAACCCGTACCCTAAGCCGTACCCTAAGCCTAACCCTAAGCCTAACCTTACCCTAGCCTACCCTTGACTGCTTCTGCCTCCAATAGATTTCCTAAGCACTAGTGTTTTAAGGAACAGCTTAAAAAGAGAATCCTAATGTGATTTCTTTATAATGGGTGTGTTCCTTATCTTATCCTAGTGTCTAAACTCTTCTCCATGGCTGCACCCCCAAATAATATTGCCTTACGTGCTAAGGGGTATCTAGAGAGTGGGATAGGTTTAATAACTACCCTAACCCTAATGCGTACTCTAACCCTAACCCCTACCCTAACACTAACACGTACCCTAATCCTAACCCGTACCCTAAACCGAGCCCTAACCCTAACACCAGCACTAACCCTAACCCTAACCCATACCCTACGCCGTACCTGAACCCCTCCCCAAACCCGTACCCTAAGCCGTACCCTAAGCCTAACCCTAAGCCTAACACTAACCCTAGGCTACCCTTGACTGCTTCTGCCTCCAATTGATTTCCTAAGCACTACTGTTTTAAGGAACAGCTTAAAAAGAGAATCCTAATGTGATTTCTTTATAATGGGTGTGTTCCTTATCTTATCCTAGTGTCTAAATTCTTCTCCATGGCTGGAACCCCAAATAATATTCCTTTACGTGCTAAGGGGTATCTAGAGAGTGGGATAGGTTTACTAACTACCCTAACCCTAACGCGTACCCTAACCCTAACCCCTACCCTAAACCTAACACGTACCCTAATCCTAACCGTACCCTAAACCGAGCCCTAACCCTAACACTAACCCTAACCCTAACCCTAACCCATACCCTACGCCGTACCCGAAACCCTCCCCGAACCCGTACCGTAAGCCGTACCCTAAGCCTAACCCTAAGCCTAACCCTAACCCTAGGCTACCCTTGACTGCTTCTGCCTCCAATAGATTTCCTAAGCACTAGTGTTTTAGGGAACAGCTTAAAAAGAGAATCCTAATGTGATTTCTTTATAATGGGTGTGTTCCTTATCTTATCCTAGTGTCTAAACTCTTCTCCATGGCTGGACCCTCAAATAATATTCCTTTACGTGCTATGGGGTATCTAGAGAGTGGGATAGGTTTAATAACTACCCTAACCCTAACGCGTACCCTAACCCTAACCCCTACCCTAACCCTAACACGTACCCTAATCCTAACCCGTACCCTAAACCGAGCCCTAACCCTAACACTAACCCTAACCCTAACCCTAACCCATACCCTACGCCGTACCCGCACCCCTCCCCGAACCCGTAACCTAAGCCGTACCCTAAGCCTAACCCTAAGCCTAACCCTAACCCTAGGCTACCCTTGACTGCTTCTGCCTCCAATAGATTTCCTAAGCACTACTGTTTTAAGGAACAGCTTAAAAAGAGAATCCTAATGTGATTTCTTTATAATGGGTGTGTTCCTCATCTTATCCTAGTGTCTAAACTCTTCTCCATGGCTGCACCCCCAAATAATATTCCCTTACGTGCTAAGGGGTATCTAGAGAGTGGAATAGGTTTAATAACTACCCTAACCCTAACACGTACCCTAACCCTAACCCCTACCCTAACCCTAACACGTACCCTAATCCTAACCTGTACCCTAAACCGAGCCCTAACCCTAACACTAACCCTAACCCTAACCCTAACCCATACCCTACGCCGTACCCGCACCCCTCCCCGAACCCGTACCCTAAGCCATACCCTAAACCTAACCCTAAGCCTAACCCTAACCCTAGGCTACCCTTGACTGCTTCTGCCTCCAATTGATTTCCTAAGCACTAGTGTTTTAAGGAACAGCTTAAAAAGAGAATCCTAATGTGATTTCTTTATAATGGGTGTGTTCCTTATCTTATCCTAGTGTCTAAACTCTTCTCCATGGCTGGACCCCCAAATAATATTCCTTTACGTGCTAAGGGGGAGCTAGAGAGTGGGATAGGTTTACTAACTACCCTAGCCCTAACGCGTAACCTAACCCTAACCCCTACCCTAACCCTAACACGTACCCTAATCCTAACCCGTACCCTAAACCGAGCCCTAACCCTAACACTAACCCAAACCCTAACCCTAACCCATACCCTACGCCGTACACGAACACCTCCCCGAACCCATACCCCAAGCCGTACCCTAACCCTAACCCTAAGCCTAACCCTAACCCTAGGCTACCCTTGACTGCTTCTGCCTCCAATAGATTTCCTAAGCACTAGTGTTTTAAGGAACAGCTTAAAAAGAGAATCCTAAAGTGATTTCTTTATAATGGGTGTGTTCCTTATCTTATCCTAGTGTCTAAACTCTTCTCCATGGCTGGAACCCCAAATAATATTCCTTTACGTGCTAAGGGGTATCTAGAGAGTGGGATAGGTTTAATAACTACCCTAACCCTAATGCGTACCCTAACCCTAACCCCTACCCTAACCCTAACACGTACCCTAATCCTAACCCGTACCCTAAACCGAGCCCTAACCCTAACACTAACCCTAACCCTAACCCATACGCTACGCCGTACCCGAAACCCTCCCCGAACCCGTACCCTAAGCCGTACCCTAAGCCTAACCCTAAGCCTAACCTTACCCTAGCCTACCCTTGACTGCTTCTGCCTCCAATAGATTTCCTAAGCACTAGTGTTTTAAGGAACAGCTTAAAAAGAGAATCCTAATGTGATTTCTTTATAATGGGTGTGTTCCTTATCTTATCCTAGTGTCTAAACTCTTCTCCATGGCTGCACCCCCAAATAATATTGCCTTACGTGCTAAGGGGTATCTAGAGAGTGGGATAGGTTTAATAACTACCCTAACCCTAATGCGTACTCTAACCCTAACCCCTACCCTAACACTAACACGTACCCTAATCCTAACCCGTACCCTAAACCGAGCCCTAACCCTAACACTAACACTAACCCTAACCCTAACCCATACCCTACGCCGTACCTGAACCCCTCCCCAAACCCGTACCCTAAGCCGTACCCTAAGCCTAACCCTAAGCCTAACACTAACCCTAGGCTACCCTTGACTGCTTCTGCCTCCAATAGATTTCCTAAGCACTAGTGTTTTAAGCAACAGCTTAAAAAGAGAATCCTAATGTGATTTCTTTATAATGGGTGTGTTCCTTATCTTATCCTAGTGTCTAAATTCTTCTCCATGGCTGGAACCCCAAATAATATTCCTTTACGTGCTAAGGGGTATCTAGAGAGTGGGATAGGTTTACTAACTACCCTAACCCTAACGCGTACCCTAACCCTAACCCCTACCCTAAACCTAACACGTACCCTAATCCTAACCGTACCCTAAACCGAGCCCTAACCCTAACACTAACCCTAACCCTAACCCTAACCCATACCCTATGTCGTACCCGAAACCCTCCCCGAACCCGTACCCTAAGCCGTACCCTAAGCCTAACCCTAAGCCTAACCCTAACCCTAGGCTACCCTTGACTGCTTCTGCCTCCAATAGATTTCCTAAGCACTAGTGTTTTAAGGAACAGCTTAAAAAGAGAATCCTAATGTGATTTCTTTATAATGGGTGTGTTCCTTATCTTATCCTAGTGTCTAAACTCTTCTCCATGGCTGGACCCTCAAATAATATTCCTTTACGTGCTAAGGGGTATCTAGAGAGTGGGATAGGTTTAATAACTACCCTAACCCTAACGCGTACCCTAACCCTAACCCCTACCCTAACCCTAACACGTACCCTAATCCTAACCCGTACCCTAAACCGAGCCCTAACCCTAACACTAACCCTAACCCTAACCCTAACCCATACCCTACGCCGTACCCGCACCCCTCCCCGAACCCGTAACCTAAGCCGTACCCTAAGCCTAACCCTAAGCCTAACCCTAACCCTAGGCTACCCTTGACTGCTTCTGCCTCCAATAGATTTCCTAAGCACTACTGTTTTAAGGAACAGCTTAAAAAGAGAATCCTAATGTGATTTCTTTATAATGGGTGTGTTCCTTATCTTATCCTAGTGTCTAAACTCTTCTCCATGGCTGCACCCCCAAATAATATTCCCTTACGTGCTAAGGGGTATCTAGAGAGTGGGATAGGTTTAATAACTACCCTAACCCTAACGCGTACCCTAACCCTAACCCCTACCCTAACCCTAACACGTACCCTAATCCTAACCTGTACCCTAAACCGAGCCCTAACCCTAACACTAACCCTAAACCTAACCCTAACCCATACCCTACGCCGTACCCGCACCCCTCCCCGAACCCGTACCCTAAGCCATATCCTAAACCTAACCCTAAGCCTAACCCTAACCCTAGGCTACCCTTGACTGCTTCTGCCTCCAATTGATTTCCTAAGCAGTAGTGTTTTAAGGAACAGCTTAAAAAGAGAATCCTAATGTGATTTCTTTATAATGGGTGTGTTCCTTATCTTATCCTAGTGTCTAAACTCTTCTCCATGGCTGGACCCCCAAATAATATTCCTTTACGTGCTAAGGGGGAGCTAGAGAGTGGGATAGGTTTACTAACTACCCTAGCCCTAACGCGTAACCTAACCCTAACCCCTACCCTAACCCTAACACGTACCCTAATCCTAACCCGTACCCTAAACCGAGCCCTAACCCTAACACTAACCCAAACCCTAACCCTAACCCATACCCTACGCCGTACACGAACACCTCCCCGAACCCATACCCCAAGCCGTACCCTAACCCTAACCCTAAGCCTAACCCTAACCCTAGGCTACCCTTGACTGCTTCTGCCTCCAATAGATTTCCTAAGCACTAGTGTTTTAAGGAACAGCTTAAAAAGAGAATCCTAAAGTGATTTCTTTATAATGGGTGTGTTCCTTATCTTATCCTAGTGTCTAAACTCTTCTCCATGGCTGGAACCCCAAATAATATTCCTTTACGTGCTGAGGGGTATCTAGAGAGTGGGATAGGTTTAATAACTACCCTAACCCTAACGCGTACCCTAACCCTAACCCCTACCGCAACCCTAACACGTACCCTAATCCTAACCCGTACCCTAAACCGAGACCTAACCGTAACACTAACCCTAACCCTAACCCTAACCCATACCCTACGCCGTACTCGAAACCCTCCCCGAACCCGTACCCTAAGCCGTACCCTAAGCCTAACCCTAAGCCTAACCCTAACCCTAGGCTACCCTTGACTGCTTCTGCCTCCAATAGATTTCCTAAGCACTACTGTTTTAAGGAACAGCTTAAAAAGAGAATCCTAATGTGATTTCTTTAGAATGGGTGTGTTCCTCATCTTATCCTAGTGTCTAAACTCTTCTCCATGGCTGCACCCCCAAATAATATTCCCTTACGTGCTAAGGGGTATCTAGAGAGTGGAATAGGTTTAATAACTACCCTAACCCTAACGCGTACCCTAACCCTAACCCCTACCCTAACCCTAACACGTACCCTAATCCTAACCTGTACCCTAAACCGAGCCCTAACCCTAACACTAACCCTAACCCTAACCCTAACCCATACCCTACGCCGTACCCGCACCCCTCCCCGAACCCGTACCCTAAGCCATACCCTAAACCTAACCCTAAGCCTAACCCTAACCCTAGGCTACCCTTGACTGCTTCTGCCTCCAATTGATTTCCTAAGCACTAGTGTTTTAAGGAACAGCTTAAAAAGAGAATCCTAATGTGATTTCTTTATAATGGGTGTGTTCCTTATCTTATCCTAGTGTCTAAACTCTTCTCCATGGCTGGACCCCCAAATAATATTCCTTTACGTGCTAAGGGGGAGCTAGAGAGTGGGATAGGTTTACTAACTACCCTAGCCCTAACGCGTAACCTAACCCTAACCCCTACCCTAACCCTAACACGTACCCTAATCCTAACCCGTACCCTAAACCGAGCCCTAACCCTAACACTAACCCAAACCCTAACCCTAACCCATACCCTACGCCGTACACGAACACCTCCCCGAACCCATACCCCAAGCCGTACCCTAACCCTAACCCTAAGCCTAACCCTAACCCTAGGCTACCCTTGACTGCTTCTGCCTCCAATAGATTTCCTAAGCACTAGTGTTTTAAGGAACAGCTTAAAAAGAGAATCCTAAAGTGATTTCTTTATAATGGGTGTGTTCCTTATCTTATCCTAGTGTCTAAACTCTTCTCCATGGCTGGAACCCCAAATAATATTCCTTTACGTGCTAAGGGGTATCTAGAGAGTGGGATAGGTTTAATAACTACCCTAACCCTAATGCGTACCCTAACCCTAACCCCTACCCTAACCCTAACACGTACCCTAATCCTAACCCGTACCCTAAACCGAGCCCTAACCCTAACACTAACCCTAACCCTAACCCATACGCTACGCCGTACCCGAAACCCTCCCCGAACCCGTACCCTAAGCCGTACCCTAAGCCTAACCCTAAGCCTAACCTTACCCTAGCCTACCCTTGACTGCTTCTGCCTCCAATAGATTTCCTAAGCACTAGTGTTTTAAGGAACAGCTTAAAAAGAGAATCCTAATGTGATTTCTTTATAATGGGTGTGTTCCTTATCTTATCCTAGTGTCTAAACTCTTCTCCATGGCTGCACCCCCAAATAATATTGCCTTACGTGCTAAGGGGTATCTAGAGAGTGGGATAGGTTTAATAACTACCCTAACCCTAATGCGTACTCTAACCCTAACCCCTACCCTAACACTAACACGTACCCTAATCCTAACCCGTACCCTAAACCGAGCCCTAACCCTAACACCAGCACTAACCCTAACCCTAACCCATACCCTACGCCGTACCTGAACCCCTCCCCAAACCCGTACCCTAAGCCGTACCCTAAGCCTAACCCTAAGCCTAACACTAACCCTAGGCTACCCTTGACTGCTTCTGCCTCCAATTGATTTCCTAAGCACTACTGTTTTAAGGAACAGCTTAAAAAGAGAATCCTAATGTGATTTCTTTATAATGGGTGTGTTCCTTATCTTATCCTAGTGTCTAAATTCTTCTCCATGGCTGGAACCCCAAATAATATTCCTTTACGTGCTAAGGGGTATCTAGAGAGTGGGATAGGTTTACTAACTACCCTAACCCTAACGCGTACCCTAACCCTAACCCCTACCCTAAACCTAACACGTACCCTAATCCTAACCGTACCCTAAACCGAGCCCTAACCCTAACACTAACCCTAACCCTAACCCTAACCCATACCCTACGCCGTACCCGAAACCCTCCCCGAACCCGTACCGTAAGCCGTACCCTAAGCCTAACCCTAAGCCTAACCCTAACCCTAGGCTACCCTTGACTGCTTCTGCCTCCAATAGATTTCCTAAGCACTAGTGTTTTAGGGAACAGCTTAAAAAGAGAATCCTAATGTGATTTCTTTATAATGGGTGTGTTCCTTATCTTATCCTAGTGTCTAAACTCTTCTCCATGGCTGGACCCTCAAATAATATTCCTTTACGTGCTAAGGGGTATCTAGAGAGTGGGATAGGTTTAATAACTACCCTAACCCTAACGCGTACCCTAACCCTAACCCCTACCCTAACCCTAACACGTACCCTAATCCTAACCCGTACCCTAAACCGAGCCCTAACCCTAACACTAACCCTAACCCTAACCCTAACCCATACCCTACGCCGTACCCGCACCCCTCCCCGAACCCGTAACCTAAGCCGTACCCTAAGCCTAACCCTAAGCCTAACCCTAACCCTAGGCTACCCTTGACTGCTTCTGCCTCCAATAGATTTCCTAAGCACTACTGTTTTAAGGAACAGCTTAAAAAGAGAATCCTAATGTGATTTCTTTATAATGGGTGTGTTCCTCATCTTATCCTAGTGTCTAAACTCTTCTCCATGGCTGCACCCCCAAATAATATTCCCTTACGTGCTAAGGGGTATCTAGAGAGTGGAATAGGTTTAATAACTACCCTAACCCTAACACGTACCCTAACCCTAACCCCTACCCTAACCCTAACACGTACCCTAATCCTAACCTGTACCCTAAACCGAGCCCTAACCCTAACACTAACCCTAACCCTAACCCTAACCCATACCCTACGCCGTACCCGCACCCCTCCCCGAACCCGTACCCTAAGCCATACCCTAAACCTAACCCTAAGCCTAACCCTAACCCTAGGCTACCCTTGACTGCTTCTGCCTCCAATTGATTTCCTAAGCACTAGTGTTTTAAGGAACAGCTTAAAAAGAGAATCCTAATGTGATTTCTTTATAATGGGTGTGTTCCTTATCTTATCCTAGTGTCTAAACTCTTCTCCATGGCTGGACCCCCAAATAATATTCCTTTACGTGCTAAGGGGGAGCTAGAGAGTGGGATAGGTTTACTAACTACCCTAGCCCTAACGCGTAACCTAACCCTAACCCCTACCCTAACCCTAACACGTACCCTAATCCTAACCCGTACCCTAAACCGAGCCCTAACCCTAACACTAACCCAAACCCTAACCCTAACCCATACCCTACGCCGTACACGAACACCTCCCCGAACCCATACCCCAAGCCGTACCCTAACCCTAACCCTAAGCCTAACCCTAACCCTAGGCTACCCTTGACTGCTTCTGCCTCCAATAGATTTCCTAAGCACTAGTGTTTTAAGGAACAGCTTAAAAAGAGAATCCTAAAGTGATTTCTTTATAATGGGTGTGTTCCTTATCTTATCCTAGTGTCTAAACTCTTCTCCATGGCTGGAACCCCAAATAATATTCCTTTACGTGCTAAGGGGTATCTAGAGAGTGGGATAGGTTTACTAACTACCCTAACCCTAACGCGTACCCTAACCCTAACCCCTACCCTAAACCTAACACGTACCCTAATCCTAACCGTACCCTAAACCGAGCCCTAACCCTAACACTAACCCTAACCCTAACCCTAACCCATACCCTATGTCGTACCCGAAACCCTCCCCGAACCCGTACCCTAAGCCGTACCCTAAGCCTAACCCTAAGCCTAACCCTAACCCTAGGCTACCCTTGACTGCTTCTGCCTCCAATAGATTTCCTAAGCACTAGTGTTTTAAGGAACAGCTTAAAAAGAGAATCCTAATGTGATTTCTTTATAATGGGTGTGTTCCTTATCTTATCCTAGTGTCTAAACTCTTCTCCATGGCTGGACCCTCAAATAATATTCCTTTACGTGCTAAGGGGTATCTAGAGAGTGGGATAGGTTTAATAACTACCCTAACCCTAACGCGTACCCTAACCCTAACCCCTACCCTAACCCTAACACGTACCCTAATCCTAACCCGTACCCTAAACCGAGCCCTAACCCTAACACTAACCCTAACCCTAACCCTAACCCATACCCTACGCCGTACCCGCACCCCTCCCCGAACCCGTAACCTAAGCCGTACCCTAAGCCTAACCCTAAGCCTAACCCTAACCCTAGGCTACCCTTGACTGCTTCTGCCTCCAATAGATTTCCTAAGCACTAGTGTTTTAAGGAACAGCTTAAAAAGAGAATCCTAAAGTGATTTCTTTATAATGGGTGTGTTCCTTATCTTATCCTACTGTCTAAACTCTTCTCCATGGCTGGAACCCCAAATAATATTCCTTTACGTGCTGAGGGGTATCTAGAGAGTGGGATAGGTTTAATAACTACCCTAACCCTAACGCGTACCCTAACCCTAACCCCTACCCCAACCCTAACACGTACCCTAATCCTAACCCGTACCCTAAACCGAGACCTAACCGTAACACTAACCCTAACCCTAACCCTAACCCATACCCTACGCCGTACCCGAAACCCTCCCCGAACCCGTACCCTAAGCCGTACCCTAAGCCTAACCCTAAGCCTAACCCTAACCCTAGGCTACCCTTGACTGCTTCTGCCTCCAATAGATTTCCTAAGCACTACTGTTTTAAGGAACAGCTTAAAAAGAGAATCCTAATGTGATTTCTTTATAATGGGTGTGTTCCTCATCTTATCCTAGTGTCTAAACTCTTCTCCATGGCTGCACCCCCAAATAATATTCCCTTACGTGCTAAGGGGTATCTAGAGAGTGGAATAGGTTTAATAACTACACTAACCCTAACGCGTACCCTAACCCTAACCCCTACCCTAACCCTAACACGTACCCTAATCCTAACCTGTACCCTAAACCGAGCCCTAACCCTAACACTAACCCTAACCCTAACCCTAACCCATACCCTACGCCGTACCCGCACCCCTCCCCGAACCCGTACCCTAAGCCATACCCTAAACCTAACCCTAAGCCTAACCCTAACCCTAGGCTACCCTTGACTGCTTCTGCCTCCAATTGATTTCCTAAGCACTAGTGTTTTAAGGAACAGCTTAAAAAGAGAATCCTAATGTGATTTCTTTATAATGGGTGTGTTCCTTATCTTATCCTAGTGTCTAAACTCTTCTCCATGGCTGGACCCCCAAATAATATTCCTTTACGTGCTAAGGGGGAGCTAGAGAGTGGGATAGGTTTACTAACTACCCTAGCCCTAACGCGTAACCTAACCCTAACCCCTACCCTAACCCTAACACGTACCCTAATCCTAACCCGTACCCTAAACCGAGCCCTAACCCTAACACTAACCCAAACCCTAACCCTAACCCATACCCTACGCCGTACACGAACACCTCCCCGAACCCATACCCCAAGCCGTACCCTAACCCTAACCCTAAGCCTAACCCTAACCCTAGGCTACCCTTGACTGCTTCTGCCTCCAATAGATTTCCTAAGCACTAGTGTTTTAAGGAACAGCTTAAAAAGAGAATCCTAAAGTGATTTCTTTATAATGGGTGTGTTCCTTATCTTATCCTAGTGTCTAAACTCTTCTCCATGGCTGGACCCCCAAATAATATTCCTTTACGTGCTAAGGGGTATCTAGAGAGTGGGATAGGTTTAATAACTACCCTAACCCTAATGCGTACCCTAACCCTAACCCCTACCCTAACCCTAACACGTACCCTAATCCTAACCCGTACCCTAAACCGAGCCCTAACCCTAACACTAACCCTAACCCTAACCCATACGCTACGCCGTACCCGAAACCCTCCCCGAACCCGTACCCTAAGCCGTACCCTAAGCCTAACCCTAAGCCTAACCTTACCCTAGCCTACCCTTGACTGCTTCTGCCTCCAATAGATTTCCTAAGCACTAGTGTTTTAAGGAACAGCTTAAAAAGAGAATCCTAATGTGATTTCTTTATAATGGGTGTGTTCCTTATCTTATCCTAGTGTCTAAACTCTTCTCCATGGCTGCACCCCCAAATAATATTGCCTTACGTGCTAAGGGGTATCTAGAGAGTGGGATAGGTTTAATAACTACCCTAACCCTAATGCGTACTCTAACCCTAACCCCTACCCTAACACTAACACGTACCCTAATCCTAACCCGTACCCTAAACCGAGCCCTAACCCTAACACTAACACTAACCCTAACCCTAACCCATACCCTACGCCGTACCTGAACCCCTCCCCAAACCCGTACCCTAAGCCGTACCCTAAGCCTAACCCTAAGCCTAACACTAACCCTAGGCTACCCTTGACTGCTTCTGCCTCCAATAGATTTCCTAAGCACTAGTGTTTTAAGCAACAGCTTAAAAAGAGAATCCTAATGTGATTTCTTTATAATGGGTGTGTTCCTTATCTTATCCTAGTGTCTAAATTCTTCTCCATGGCTGGAACCCCAAATAATATTCCTTTACGTGCTAAGGGGTATCTAGAGAGTGGGATAGGTTTACTAACTACCCTAACCCTAACGCGTACCCTAACCCTAACCCCTACCCTAAACCTAACACGTACCCTAATCCTAACCGTACCCTAAACCGAGCCCTAACCCTAACACTAACCCTAACCCTAACCCTAACCCATACCCTACGCCGTACCCGAAACCCTCCCCGAACCCGTACCCTAAGCCGTACCCTAAGCCTAACCCTAACCCTAGGCTACCCTTGACTGCTTCTGCCTCCAATAGATTTCCTAAGCACTAGTGTTTTAGGGAACAGCTTAAAAAGAGAATCCTAATGTGATTTCTTTATAATGGGTGTGTTCCTTATCTTATCCTAGTGTCTAAACTCTTCTCCATGGCTGGACCCTCAAATAATATTCCTTTACGTGCTAAGGGGTATCTAGAGAGTGGGATAGGTTTAATAACTACCCTAACCCTAACGCGTACCCTAACCCTAACCCCTACCCTAACCCTAACACGTACCCTAATCCTAACCCGTACCCTAAACCGAGCCCTAACCCTAACACTAACCCTAACCCTAACCCTAACCCATACCCTACGCCGTACCCGCACCCCTCCCCGAACCCGTAACCTAAGCCGTACCCTAAGCCTAACCCTAAGCCTAACCCTAACCCTAGGCTACCCTTGACTGCTTCTGCCTCCAATAGATTTCCTAAGCACTACTGTTTTAAGGAACAGCTTAAAAAGAGAATCCTAATGTGATTTCTTTATAATGGGTGTGTTCCTCATCTTATCCTAGTGTCTAAACTCTTCTCCATGGCTGCACCCCCAAATAATATTCCCTTACGTGCTAAGGGGTATCTAGAGAGTGGAATAGGTTTAATAACTACCCTAACCCTAAAGCGTACCCTAACCCTAACCCCTACCCTAACCCTAACACGTACCCTAATCCTAACCTGTACCCTAAACCGAGCCCTAACCCTAACACTAACCCTAACCCTAACCCTAACCCATACCCTACGCCGTACCCGCACCCCTCCCCGAACCCGTACCCTAAGCCATACCCTAAACCTAACCCTAAGCCTAACCCTAACCATAGGCTACCCTTGACTGCTTCTGCCTCCAATTGATTTCCTAAGCACTAGTGTTTTAAGGAACAGCTTAAAAAGAGAATCCTAATGTGATTTCTTTATAATGGGTGTGTTCCTTATCTTATCCTAGTGTCTAAACTCTTCTCCATGGCTGGACCCCCAAATAATATTCCTTTACGTGCTAAGGGGGAGCTAGAGAGTGGGATAGGTTTACTAACTACCCTAGCCCTAACGCGTAACCTAACCCTAACCCCTACCCTAACCCTAACACGTACCCTAATCCTAACCCGTACCCTAAACCGAGCCCTAACCCTAACACTAACCCAAACCCTAACCCTAACCCATACCCTACGCCGTACACGAACACCTCCCCGAACCCATACCCCAAGCCGTACCCTAACCCTAACCCTAAGCCTAACCCTAACCCTAGGCTACCCTTGACTGCTTCTGCCTCCAATAGATTTCCTAAGCACTAGTGTTTTAAGGAACAGCTTAAAAAGAGAATCCTAAAGTGATTTCTTTATAATGGGTGTGTTCCTTATCTTATCCTAGTGTCTAAACTCTTCTCCATGGCTGGACCCCCAAATAATATTCCTTTACGTGCTAAGGGGTATCTAGAGAGTGGGATAGGTTTAATAACTACCCTAACCCTAATGCGTACCCTAACCCTAACCCCTACCCTAACCCTAACACGTACCCTAATCCTAACCCGTACCCTAAACCGAGCCCTAACCCTAACACTAACCCTAACCCTAACCCATACGCTACGCCGTACCCGAAACCCTCCCCGAACCCGTACCCTAAGCCGTACCCTAAGCCTAACCCTAAGCCTAACCTTACCCTAGGCTACCCTTGACTGCTTCTGCCTCCAATAGATTTCCTAAGCACTAGTGTTTTAAGGAACAGCTTAAAAAGAGAATCCTAATGTGATTTCTTTATAATGGGTGTGTTCCTTATCTTATCCTAGTGTCTAAACTCTTCTCCATGGCTGCACCCCCAAATAATATTGCCTTACGTGCTAAGGGGTATCTAGAGAGTGGGATAGGTTTAATAACTACCCTAACCCTAATGCGTACTCTAACCCTAACCCCTACCCTAACACTAACACGTACCCTAATCCTAACCCGTACCCTAAACCGAGCCCTAACCCTAACACTAACACTAACCCTAACCGTAACCCATACCCTACGCCGTACCTGAACCCCTCCCCAATACCGTACCCTAAGCCGTACCCTAAGCCTAACCCTAAGCCTAACACTAACCCTAGGCTACCCTTGACTGCTTCTGCCTCCAATAGATTTCCTAAGCACTAGTGTTTTAAGCAACAGCTTAAAAAGAGAATCCTAATGTGATTTCTTTATAATGGGTGTGTTCCTTATCTTATCCTAGTGTCTAAATTCTTCTCCATGGCTGGAACCCCAAATAATATTCCTTTACGTGCTAAAGGGTATCTAGAGAGTGGGATAGGTTTACTAACTACCCTAACCCTAACGCGTACCCTAACCCTAACCCCTACCCTAAACCTAACACGTACCCTAATCCTAACCGTACCCTAAACCGAGCCCTAACCCTAACACTAACCCTAACCCTAACCCTAACCCATACCCTACGCCGTACCCGAAACCCTCCCCGAACCCGTACCCTAAGCCGTACCCTAAGCCTAACCCTAAGCCTAACCCTAACCCTACGCTACCCTTGACTGCTTCTGCCTCCAATAGATTTCCTAAGCACTAGTGTTTTAAGGAACAGCTTAAAAAGAGAATCCTAATGTGATTTCTTTATAATGGGTGTGTTCCTTATCTTATCCTAGTGTCTAAACTCTTCTCCATGGCTGGACCCTCAAATAATATTCCTTTACGTGCTAAGGGGTATCTAGAGAGTGGGATAGGTTTAATAACTACCCTTACCCTAACGCGTACCCTAACCCTAACGCGTACCCTAACCCTAACCCCTACCCTAACCCTAACACGTACCCTAATCCTAACCCGTACTCTAAACCGAGCCCTAACCCTAACACTAACCCTAACCCTAACCCTAACCCATACCGTACGCCGTACCCGCACCCCTCCCCGAACCCGTACCCTAAGCCGTACCCTAAGCCGAACCCTAAGCCTAACCCTAACCCTAGGCTACCCTTGACTGCTTCTGCCTCCAATAGATTTCCTAAGCACTAGTGTTTTAAGGAACAGCTTAAAAAGAGAATCCTAATGTGATTTCTTTATAATGGGTGTGTTCCTTATCTTATCCTAGTGCGTAAACTCTTCTCCATGGCTGGACCCTCAAATAATACTCCTTTACGTGCTAAGGGGTATCTAGAGAGTGGGATAGGTTTACTAACTACCCTAACCCTAACGCGTACCCTAACCCTAACCCCTACCCTAAACCTAACACGTACCCTAATCCTAACCGTACCCTAAACCGAGCCCTAACCCTAACACTAACCCTAACCCTAACCCTAACCCATACCCTATGTCGTACCCGAAACCCTCCCCGAACCCGTACCCTAAGCCGTACCCTAAGCCTAACCCTAAGCCTAACCCTAACCCTAGGCTACCCTTGACTGCTTCTGCCTCCAATAGATTTCCTAAGCACTAGTGTTTTAAGGAACAGCTTAAAAAGAGAATCCTAATGTGATTTCTTTATAATGGGTGTGTTCCTTATCTTATCCTAGTGTCTAAACTCTTCTCCATGGCTGGACCCTCAAATAATATTCCTTTACGTGCTAAGGGGTATCTAGAGAGTGGGATAGGTTTAATAACTACCCTAACCCTAACGCGTACCCTAACCCTAACCCCTACCCTAACCCTAACACGTACCCTAATCCTAACCCGTACCCTAAACCGAGCCCTAACCCTAACACTAAGCCTAACCCTAACCCTAACCCATACCCTACGCCGTACCCGCACCCCTCCCCGAACCCGTAACCTAAGCCGTACCCTAAGCCTAACCCTAAGCCTAACCCTAACCCTAGGCTACCCTTGACTGCTTCTGCCTCCAATAGATTTCCTAAGCACTACTGTTTTAAGGAACAGCTTAAAAAGAGAATCCTAATGTGATTTCTTTATAATGGGTGTGTTCCTTACCTTATCCTAGTGTCTAAACTCTTCTCCATGGCTGCACCCCCAAATAATATTCCCTTACGTGCTAAGGGGTATCTAGAGAGTGGGATAGGTTTAATAACTACCCTAACCCTAACGCGTACCCTAACCCTAACCCCTACCCTAACCCTAACACGTACCCTAATCCTAACCTGTACCCTAAACCGAGCCCTAACCCTAACACTAACCCTAAACCTAACCCTAACCCATACCCTACGCCGTACCCGCACCCCTCCCCGAACCCGTACCCTAAGCCATATCCTAAACCTAACCCTAAGCCTAACCCTAACCCTAGGCTACCCTTGACTGCTTCTGCCTCCAATTGATTTCCTAAGCAGTAGTGTTTTAAGGAACAGCTTAAAAAGAGAATCCTAATGTGATTTCTTTATAATGGGTGTGTTCCTTATCTTATCCTAGTGTCTAAACTCTTCTCCATGGCTGGACCCCCAAATAATATTCCTTTACGTGCTAAGGGGGAGCTAGAGAGTGGGATAGGTTTACTAACTATCCTAGCCCTAACGCGTAACCTAACCCTAACCCCTACCCTAACCCTAACACGTACCCTAATCCTAACCCGTACCCTAAACCGAGCCCTAACCCTAACACTAACCCTAACCCTAACCCTAACCCATACCCTACGCCGTACACGAAAACCTCCCCGAACCCATACCCCAAGCCGTACCCTAACCCTAACCCTAAGCCTAACCCTAACCCTAGGCTACCCTTGACTGCTTCTGCCTCCAATAGATTTCCTAAGCACTAGTGTTTTAAGGAACAGCTTAAAAAGAGAATCCTAAAGTGATTTCTTTATAATGGGTGTGTTCCTTATCTTATCCTAGTGTCTAAACTCTTCTCCATGGCTGGAACCCCAAATAATATTCCTTTACGTGCTGAGGGGTATCTAGAGAGTGGGATAGGTTTAATAACTACCCTAACCCTAACGCGTACCCTAACCCTAACCCCTACCCTAACCCTAACACGTACCCTAATCCTAACCCGTACCCTAAACCGAGACCTAACCGTAACACTAACCCTAACGCTAACCCTAACCCATACCCTACGCCGTACCCGAAACCCTCCCCGAACCCGTACCCTAAGCCGTACCCTAAGCCTAACCCTAACCCTAGGCTACCCTTGACTGCTTCTGCCTCCAATAGATTTCCTAAGCACTAGTGTTTTAAGGAACAGCTTAAAAAGAGAATCCTAATGTGATTTCTTTATAATGGGTGTGTTCCTTATCTTATCCTAGTGTCTAAACTCTTCTCCATGGCTGGACCCTCAAATAATATTCCTTTACGTGCTAAGGGGTATCTAGAGAGTGGGATAGGTTTAATAACTACCCTAACCCTAACGCGTACCCTAACCCTAACCCCTACCCTAACCCTAACACGTACCCTAATACTAACCTGTACCCTAAACCGAGCCCTAACCCTAACACTAACCCTAACCCTAACCCTAACCCATACCCTACGCCGTACCCGCACCCCTCCCCGAACCCGTACCCTAAGCCGTACCCTAAGCCTAACCCTAAGCCTAACCCTAACCCTAGGCTACCCTTGACTGCTTCTGCCTCCAATAGATTTCCTAAGCACTAGTGTTTTAAGGAACAGCTTAAAAAGAGAATCCTAATGTGATTTCTTTATAATGGTTGTGTTCCTTATCTTATCCTAGTGTCTAAACTCTTCTCCATGGCTGGACCCCCAAATAATATTCCTTTACGTGCTAAGGGGTATCTAGAGAGTGGGATAGGTTTAATAACTACCCTAACCCTAACGCATACCCTAACCCTAACCCCTACCCTAACCCTAACACGTACCCTAATCCTAACCCGTACCCTAAACCGAGCCCTAACCCTAACACTAACCCTAACCCTAACCCTAACCCATACCCTACGCCGTACCCGAACCCCTCCCCGAACCCATTCCCCAAGCCGTACCCTAAAGCTAACCCTAAGCCTAACCCTAACCCTAGGCTACCCTTGACTACTTCTGCCTCCAATAGATTTCCTAAGCACTAGTGTTTTAAGGAACAGCTTCAAAAGAGAATCCTAATGCGATTTCTTTATAATGGGTGTGTTCCTTATCTTATCCTAGTGTCTAAACTCTTCTCCATGGCTGCACCCCCAAATAATATTGCCTTACGTGCTAAGGGGTATCTAGAGAGTGGGATAGGTTTAATAACTACCCTAACCCTAATGCATACTCTAACCCTAACCCCTACCCTAACACTAACACGTACCCTAATCCTAACACGTACCCTAAACCGAGCCCTAACCCTAACACTAACACTAACCCTAACCCTAACCCATACCCTACGCCGTACCTGAACCCCTCCCCAAACCCGTACCCTAAGCCATACCCTAAGCCTAACCCTAAGCCTAACACTAACCCTAGGCTACCCTTGACTGCTTCTGCCTCCAATAGATTTCCTAAGCACTAGTGTTTTAAGCAACAGCTTAAAAAGAGAATCCTAATGTGATTTCTTTATAATGGGTGTGTTCCTTATCTTATCCTAGTGTCTAAATTCTTCTCCATGGCTGGAACCCCAAATAATATTCCTTTACGTGCTAAGGGGTATCTAGAGAGTGGGATAGGTTTACTAACTACCCTAACCCTAACGCGTACCCTAACCCTAACCCCTACCCTAAACCTAACACGTACCCTAATCCTAACCGTACCCTAAACCGAGCCCTAACCCTAACACTAACCCTAACCCTAACCCTAACCCATACCCTACGCCGTACCCGAAACCCTCCCCGAACCCGTACCCTAAGCCGTACCCTAAGCCTAACCCTAAGCCTAACCCTAACCCTAGGCTACCCTTGACTGCTTCTGCCTCCAATAGATTTCCTAAGCACTAGTGTTTTAGGGAACAGCTTAAAAAGAGAATCCTAATGTGATTTCTTTATAATGGGTGTGTTCCTTATCTTATCCTAGTGTCTAAACTCTTCTCCATGGCTGGACCCTCAAATAATATTCCTTTACGTGCTAAGGGGTATCTAGAGAGTGGGATAGGTTTAATAACTACCCTAACCCTAACGCGTACCCTAACCCTAACCCCTACCCTAACCCTAACACGTACCCTAATCCTAACCCGTACCCTAAACCGAGCCCTAACCCTAACACTAACCCTAACCCTAACCCTAACCCATACCCTACGCCGTACCCGCACCCCTCCCCGAACCCGTAACCTAAGCCGTACCCTAAGCCTAACCCTAAGCCTAACCCTAACCCTAGGCTACCCTTGACTGCTTCTGCCTCCAATAGATTTCCTAAGCACTACTGTTTTAAGGAACAGCTTAAAAAGAGAATCCTAATGTGATTTCTTTATAATGGGTGTGTTCCTCATCTTTTCCTAGTGTCTAAACTCTTCTCCATGGCTGCACCCCCAAATAATATTCCCTTACGTGCTAAGGGGTATCTAGAGAGTGGAATAGGTTTAATAACTACCCTAACCCTAACACGTACCCTAACCCTAACCCCTACCCTAACCCTAACACGTACCCTAATCCTAACCTGTACCCTAAACCGAGCCCTAACCCTAACACTAACCCTAACCCTAACCCTAACCCATACCCTACGCCGTACCCGCACCCCTCCCCGAACCCGTACCCTAAGCCATACCCTAAACCTAACCCTAAGCCTAACCCTAACCCTAGGCTACCCTTGACTGCTTCTGCCTCCAATTGATTTCCTAAGCACTAGTGTTTTAAGGAACAGCTTAAAAAGAGAATCCTAATGTGATTTCTTTATAATGGGTGTGTTCCTTATCTTATCCTAGTGTCTAAACTCTTCTCCATGGCTGGACCCCCAAATAATATTCCTTTACGTGCTAAGGGGGAGCTAGAGAGTGGGATAGGTTTACTAACTACCCTAGCCCTAACGCGTAACCTAACCCTAACCCCTACCCTAACCCTAACACGTACCCTAATCCTAACCCGTACCCTAAACCGAGCCGTAACCCTAACACTAACCCAAACCCTAACCCTAACCCATACCCTACGCCGTACACGAACACCTCCCCGAACCCATACCCCAAGCCGTACCCTAACCCTAATCCTAAGCCTAACCCTAACCCTAGGCTACCCTTGACTGCTTCTGCCTCCAATAGATTTCCTAAGCACTAGTGTTTTAAGGAACAGCTTAAAAAGAGAATCCTAAAGTGATTTCTTTATAATGGGTGTGTTCCTTATCTTATCCTAGTGTCTAAACTCTTCTCCATGGCTGGAACCCCAAATAATATTCCTTTACGTGCTAAGGGGTATCTAGAGAGTGGGATAGGTTTAATAACTACCCTAACCCTAATGCGTACCCTAACCCTAACCCCTACCCTAACCCTAACACGTACCCTAATCCTAACCCGTACCCTAAACCGAGCCCTAACCCTAACACTAACCCTAACCCTAACCCATACGCTACGCCGTACCCGAAACCCTCCCCGAACCCGTACCCTAAGCCGTACCCTAAGCCTAACCCTAAGCCTAACCTTACCCTAGCCTACCCTTGACTGCTTCTGCCTCCAATAGATTTCCTAAGCACTAGTGTTTTAAGGAACAGCTTAAAAAGAGAATCCTAATATGATTTCTTTATAATGGGTGTGTTCCTTATCTTATCCTAGTGTCTAAACTCTTCTCCATGGCTGCACCCCCAAATAATATTGCCTTACGTGCTAAGGGGTATCTAGAGAGTGGGATAGGTTTAATAACTACCCTAACCCTAATGCGTACTCTAACCCTAACCCCTACCCTAACACTAACACGTACCCTAATCCTAACCCGTACCCTAAACCGAGCCCTAACCCTAACACTAACACTAACCCTAACCCTAACCCATACCCTACGCCGTACCTGAACCCCTCCCCAAACCCGTACCCTAAGCCGTACCCTAAGCCTAACCCTAAGCCTAACACTAACCCTAGGCTACCCTTGACTGCTTCTGCCTCCAATAGATTTCCTAAGCACTAGTGTTTTAAGCAACAGCTTAAAAAGAGAATCCTAATGTGATTTCTTTATAATGGGTGTGTTCCTTATCTTATCCTAGTGTCTAAATTCTTCTCCATGGCAGGAACCCCAAATAATATTCCTTTACGTGCTAAGGGGTATCTAGAGAGTGGGATAGGTTTACTAACTACCCTAACCCTAACGCGTACCCTAACCCTAACCCCTACCCTAAACCTAACACGTACCCTAATCCTAACCGTACCCTAAACCGAGCCCTAACCCTAACACTAACCCTAACCCTAACCCTAACCCATACCCTATGTCGTACCCGAAACCCTCCCTGAACCCGTACCCTAAGCCGTACCCTAAGCCTAACCCTAAGCCTAACCCTAACCCTAGGCTACCCTTGACTGCTTCTGCCTCCAATAGATTTCCTAAGCACTAGTGTTTTAAGGAACAGCTTAAAAAGAGAATCCTAATGTGATTTCTTTATAATGGGTGTGTTCCTTATCTTATCCTAGTGTCTAAACTCTTCTCCATGGCTGGACCCTCAAATAATATTCCTTTACGTGCTAAGGGGTATCTAGAGAGTGGGATAGGTTTAATAACTACCCTAACCCTAACGCGTACCCTAACCCTAACCCCTACCCTAACCCTAACACGTACCCTAATCCTAACCCGTACCCTAAACCGAGCCCTAACCCTAACACTAACCCTAACCCTAACCCTAACCCATACCCTACGCCGTACCCGCACCCCTCCCCGAACCCGTAACCTAAGCCGTACCCTAAGCCTAACCCTAAGCCTAACCCTAACCCTAGGCTACCCTTGACTGCTTCTGCCTCCAATAGATTTCCTAAGCACTACTGTTTTAAGGAACAGCTTAAAAAGAGAATCCTAATGTGATTTCTTTATAATGGGTGTGTTCCTTATCTTATCCTAGTGTCTAAACTCTTCTCCATGGCTGCACCCCCAAATAATATTCCCTTACGTGCTAAGGGGTATCTAGAGAGTGGGATAGGTTTAATAACTACCCTAACCCTAACGCGTACCCTAACCCTAACCCCTACCCTAACCCTAACACGTACCCTAATCCTAACCTGTACCCTAAACCGAGCCCTAACCCTAACACTAACCCTAAACCTAACCCTAACCCATACCCTACGCCGTACCCGCACCCCTCCCCGAACCCGTACCCTAAGCCATATCCTAAACCTAACCCTAAGCCTAACCCTAACCCTAGGCTACCCTTGACTGCTTCTGCCTCCAATTGATTTCCTAAGCAGTAGTGTTTTAAGGAACAGCTTAAAAAGAGAATCCTAATGTGATTTCTTTATAATGGGTGTGTTCCTTATCTTATCCTAGTGTCTAAACTCTTCTCCATGGCTGGACCCCCAAATAATATTCCTTTACGTGCTAAGGGGGAGCTAGAGAGTGGGATAGGTTTACTAACTACCCTAGCCCTAACGCGTAACCTAACCCTAACCCCTACCCTAACCCTAACACGTACCCTAATCCTAACCCGTACCCTAAACCGAGCCCTAACCCTAACACTAACCCAAACCCTAACCCTAACCCATACCCTACGCCGTACACGAACACCTCCCCGAACCCATACCCCAAGCCGTACCCTAACCCTAACCCTAAGCCTAACCCTAACCCTAGGCTACCCTTGACTGCTTCTGCCTCCAATAGATTTCCTAAGCACTAGTGTTTTAAGGAACAGCTTAAAAAGAGAATCCTAAAGTGATTTCTTTATAATGGGTGTGTTCCTTATCTTATCCTAGTGTCTAAACTCTTCTCCATGGCTGGAACCCCAAATAATATTCCTTTACGTGCTGAGGGGTATCTAGAGAGTGGGATAGGTTTAATAACTACCCTAACCCTAACGCGTACCCTAACCCTAACCCCTACCGCAACCCTAACACGTACCCTAATCCTAACCCGTACCCTAAACCGAGACCTAACCGTAACACTAACCCTAACCCTAACCCTAACCCATACCCTACGCCGTACCCGAAACCCTCCCCGAACCCGTACCCTAAGCCGTACCCTAAGCCTAACCCTAAGCCTAACCCTAACCCTAGGCTACCCTTGACTGCTTCTGCCTCCAATAGATTTCCTAAGCACTACTGTTTTAAGGAACAGCTTAAAAAGAGAATCCTAATGTGATTTCTTTATAATGGGTGTGTTCCTCATCTTATCCTAGTGTCTAAACTCTTCTCCATGGCTGCACCCCCAAATAATATTCCCTTACGTGCTAAGGGGTATCTAGAGAGTGGAATAGGTTTAATAACTACCCTAACCCTAACGCGTACCCTAACCCTAACCCCTACCCTAACCCTAACACGTACCCTAATCCTAACCTGTACCCTAAACCGAGCCCTAACCCTAACACTAACCCTAACCCTAACCCTAACCCATACCCTACGCCGTACCCGCACCCCTCCCCGAACCCGTACCCTAAGCCATACCCTAAACCTAACCCTAAGCCTAACCCTAACCCTAGGCTACCCTTGACTGCTTCTGCCTCCAATTGATTTCCTAAGCACTAGTGTTTTAAGGAACAGCTTAAAAAGAGAATCCTAATGTGATTTCTTTATAATGGGTGTGTTCCTTATCTTATCCTAGTGTCTAAACTCTTCTCCATGGCTGGACCCCCAAATAATATTCCTTTACGTGCTAAGGGGGAGCTAGAGAGTGGGATAGGTTTACTAACTACCCTAGCCCTAACGCGTAACCTAACCCTAACCCCTACCCTAACCCTAACACGTACCCTAATCCTAACCCGTACCCTAAACCGAGCCCTAACCCTAACACTAACCCAAACCCTAACCCTAACCCATACCCTACGCCGTACACGAACACCTCCCCGAACCCATACCCCAAGCCGTACCCTAACCCTAACCCTAAGCCTAACCCTAACCCTAGGCTACCCTTGACTGCTTCTGCCTCCAATAGATTTCCTAAGCACTAGTGTTTTAAGGAACAGCTTAAAAAGAGAATCCTAAAGTGATTTCTTTATAATGGGTGTGTTCCTTATCTTATCCTAGTGTCTAAACTCTTCTCCATGGCTGGAACCCCAAATAATATTCCTTTACGTGCTAAGGGGTATCTAGAGAGTGGGATAGGTTTAATAACTACCCTAACCCTAATGCGTACCCTAACCCTAACCCCTACCCTAACCCTAACACGTACCCTAATCCTAACCCGTACCCTAAACCGAGCCCTAACCCTAACACTAACCCTAACCCTAACCCATACGCTACGCCGTACCCGAAACCCTCCCCGAACCCGTACCCTAAGCCGTACCCTAAGCCTAACCCTAAGCCTAACCTTACCCTAGCCTACCCTTGACTGCTTCTGCCTCCAATAGATTTCCTAAGCACTAGTGTTTTAAGGAACAGCTTAAAAAGAGAATCCTAATGTGATTTCTTTATAATGGGTGTGTTCCTTATCTTATCCTAGTGTCTAAACTCTTCTCCATGGCTGCACCCCCAAATAATATTGCCTTACGTGCTAAGGGGTATCTAGAGAGTGGGATAGGTTTAATAACTACCCTAACCCTAATGCGTACTCTAACCCTAACCCCTACCCTAACACTAACACGTACCCTAATCCTAACCCGTACCCTAAACCGAGCCCTAACCCTAACACCAGCACTAACCCTAACCCTAACCCATACCCTACGCCGTACCTGAACCCCTCCCCAAACCCGTACCCTAAGCCGTACCCTAAGCCTAACCCTAAGCCTAACACTAACCCTAGGCTACCCTTGACTGCTTCTGCCTCCAATTGATTTCCTAAGCACTACTGTTTTAAGGAACAGCTTAAAAAGAGAATCCTAATGTGATTTCTTTATAATGGGTGTGTTCCTTATCTTATCCTAGTGTCTAAATTCTTCTCCATGGCTGGAACCCCAAATAATATTCCTTTACGTGCTAAGGGGTATCTAGAGAGTGGGATAGGTTTACTAACTACCCTAACCCTAACGCGTACCCTAACCCTAACCCCTACCCTAAACCTAACACGTACCCTAATCCTAACCGTACCCTAAACCGAGCCCTAACCCTAACACTAACCCTAACCCTAACCCTAACCCATACCCTACGCCGTACCCGAAACCCTCCCCGAACCCGTACCGTAAGCCGTACCCTAAGCCTAACCCTAAGCCTAACCCTAACCCTAGGCTACCCTTGACTGCTTCTGCCTCCAATAGATTTCCTAAGCACTAGTGTTTTAGGGAACAGCTTAAAAAGAGAATCCTAATGTGATTTCTTTATAATGGGTGTGTTCCTTATCTTATCCTAGTGTCTAAACTCTTCTCCATGGCTGGACCCTCAAATAATATTCCTTTACGTGCTATGGGGTATCTAGAGAGTGGGATAGGTTTAATAACTACCCTAACCCTAACGCGTACCCTAACCCTAACCCCTACCCTAACCCTAACACGTACCCTAATCCTAACCCGTACCCTAAACCGAGCCCTAACCCTAACACTAACCCTAACCCTAACCCTAACCCATACCCTACGCCGTACCCGCACCCCTCCCCGAACCCGTAACCTAAGCCGTACCCTAAGCCTAACCCTAAGCCTAACCCTAACCCTAGGCTACCCTTGACTGCTTCTGCCTCCAATAGATTTCCTAAGCACTACTGTTTTAAGGAACAGCTTAAAAAGAGAATCCTAATGTGATTTCTTTATAATGGGTGTGTTCCTCATCTTATCCTAGTGTCTAAACTCTTCTCCATGGCTGCACCCCCAAATAATATTCCCTTACGTGCTAAGGGGTATCTAGAGAGTGGAATAGGTTTAATAACTACCCTAACCCTAACACGTACCCTAACCCTAACCCCTACCCTAACCCTAACACGTACCCTAATCCTAACCTGTACCCTAAACCGAGCCCTAACCCTAACACTAACCCTAACCCTAACCCTAACCCATACCCTACGCCGTACCCGCACCCCTCCCCGAACCCGTACCCTAAGCCATACCCTAAACCTAACCCTAAGCCTAACCCTAACCCTAGGCTACCCTTGACTGCTTCTGCCTCCAATTGATTTCCTAAGCACTAGTGTTTTAAGGAACAGCTTAAAAAGAGAATCCTAATGTGATTTCTTTATAATGGGTGTGTTCCTTATCTTATCCTAGTGTCTAAACTCTTCTCCATGGCTGGACCCCCAAATAATATTCCTTTACGTGCTAAGGGGGAGCTAGAGAGTGGGATAGGTTTACTAACTACCCTAGCCCTAACGCGTAACCTAACCCTAACCCCTACCCTAACCCTAACACGTACCCTAATCCTAACCCGTACCCTAAACCGAGCCCTAACCCTAACACTAACCCAAACCCTAACCCTAACCCATACCCTACGCCGTACACGAACACCTCCCCGAACCCATACCCCAAGCCGTACCCTAACCCTAACCCTAAGCCTAACCCTAACCCTAGGCTACCCTTGACTGCTTCTGCCTCCAATAGATTTCCTAAGCACTAGTGTTTTAAGGAACAGCTTAAAAAGAGAATCCTAAAGTGATTTCTTTATAATGGGTGTGTTCCTTATCTTATCCTAGTGTCTAAACTCTTCTCCATGGCTGGAACCCCAAATAATATTCCTTTACGTGCTAAGGGGTATCTAGAGAGTGGGATAGGTTTAATAACTACCCTAACCCTAATGCGTACCCTAACCCTAACCCCTACCCTAACCCTAACACGTACCCTAATCCTAACCCGTACCCTAAACCGAGCCCTAACCCTAACACTAACCCTAACCCTAACCCATACGCTACGCCGTACCCGAAACCCTCCCCGAACCCGTACCCTAAGCCGTACCCTAAGCCTAACCCTAAGCCTAACCTTACCCTAGCCTACCCTTGACTGCTTCTGCCTCCAATAGATTTCCTAAGCACTAGTGTTTTAAGGAACAGCTTAAAAAGAGAATCCTAATGTGATTTCTTTATAATGGGTGTGTTCCTTATCTTATCCTAGTGTCTAAACTCTTCTCCATGGCTGCACCCCCAAATAATATTGCCTTACGTGCTAAGGGGTATCTAGAGAGTGGGATAGGTTTAATAACTACCCTAACCCTAATGCGTACTCTAACCCTAACCCCTACCCTAACACTAACACGTACCCTAATCCTAACCCGTACCCTAAACCGAGCCCTAACCCTAACACTAACACTAACCCTAACCCTAACCCATACCCTACGCCGTACCTGAACCCCTCCCCAAACCCGTACCCTAAGCCGTACCCTAAGCCTAACCCTAAGCCTAACACTAACCCTAGGCTACCCTTGACTGCTTCTGCCTCCAATAGATTTCCTAAGCACTAGTGTTTTAAGCAACAGCTTAAAAAGAGAATCCTAATGTGATTTCTTTATAATGGGTGTGTTCCTTATCTTATCCTAGTGTCTAAATTCTTCTCCATGGCTGGAACCCCAAATAATATTCCTTTACGTGCTAAGGGGTATCTAGAGAGTGGGATAGGTTTACTAACTACCCTAACCCTAACGCGTACCCTAACCCTAACCCCTACCCTAAACCTAACACGTACCCTAATCCTAACCGTACCCTAAACCGAGCCCTAACCCTAACACTAACCCTAACCCTAACCCTAACCCATACCCTATGTCGTACCCGAAACCCTCCCCGAACCCGTACCCTAAGCCGTACCCTAAGCCTAACCCTAAGCCTAACCCTAACCCTAGGCTACCCTTGACTGCTTCTGCCTCCAATAGATTTCCTAAGCACTAGTGTTTTAAGGAACAGCTTAAAAAGAGAATCCTAATGTGATTTCTTTATAATGGGTGTGTTCCTTATCTTATCCTAGTGTCTAAACTCTTCTCCATGGCTGGACCCTCAAATAATATTCCTTTACGTGCTAAGGGGTATCTAGAGAGTGGGATAGGTTTAATAACTACCCTAACCCTAACGCGTACCCTAACCCTAACCCCTACCCTAACCCTAACACGTACCCTAATCCTAACCCGTACCCTAAACCGAGCCCTAACCCTAACACTAACCCTAACCCTAACCCTAACCCATACCCTACGCCGTACCCGCACCCCTCCCCGAACCCGTAACCTAAGCCGTACCCTAAGCCTAACCCTAAGCCTAACCCTAACCCTAGGCTACCCTTGACTGCTTCTGCCTCCAATAGATTTCCTAAGCACTACTGTTTTAAGGAACAGCTTAAAAAGAGAATCCTAATGTGATTTCTTTATAATGGGTGTGTTCCTTATCTTATCCTAGTGTCTAAACTCTTCTCCATGGCTGCACCCCCAAATAATATTCCCTTACGTGCTAAGGGGTATCTAGAGAGTGGGATAGGTTTAATAACTACCCTAACCCTAACGCGTACCCTAACCCTAACCCCTACCCTAACCCTAACACGTACCCTAATCCTAACCTGTACCCTAAACCGAGCCCTAACCCTAACACTAACCCTAAACCTAACCCTAACGCATACCCTACGCCGTACCCGCACCCCTCCCCGAACCCGTACCCTAAGCCATATCCTAAACCTAACCCTAAGCCTAACCCTAACCCTAGGCTACCCTTGACTGCTTCTGCCTCCAATTGATTTCCTAAGCAGTAGTGTTTTAAGGAACAGCTTAAAAAGAGAATCCTAATGTGATTTCTTTATAATGGGTGTGTTCCTTATCTTATCCTAGTGTCTAAACTCTTCTCCATGGCTGGACCCCCAAATAATATTCCTTTACGTGCTAAGGGGGAGCTAGAGAGTGGGATAGGTTTACTAACTACCCTAGCCCTAACGCGTAACCTAACCCTAACCCCTACCCTAACCCTAACACGTACCCTAATCCTAACCCGTACCCTAAACCGAGCCCTAACCCTAACACTAACCCAAACCCTAACCCTAACCCATACCCTACGCCGTACACGAACACCTCCCCGAACCCATACCCCAAGCCGTACCCTAACCCTAACCCTAAGCCTAACCCTAACCCTAGGCTACCCTTGACTGCTTCTGCCTCCAATAGATTTCCTAAGCACTAGTGTTTTAAGGAACAGCTTAAAAAGAGAATCCTAAAGTGATTTCTTTATAATGGGTGTGTTCCTTATCTTATCCTACTGTCTAAACTCTTCTCCATGGCTGGAACCCCAAATAATATTCCTTTACGTGCTGAGGGGTATCTAGAGAGTGGGATAGGTTTAATAACTACCCTAACCCTAACGCGTACCCTAACCCTAACCCCTACCCCAACCCTAACACGTACCCTAATCCTAACCCGTACCCTAAACCGAGACCTAACCGTAACACTAACCCTAACCCTAACCCTAACCCATACCCTACGCCGTACCCGAAACCCTCCCCGAACCCGTACCCTAAGCCGTACCCTAAGCCTAACCCTAAGCCTAACCCTAACCCTAGGCTACCCTTGACTGCTTCTGCCTCCAATAGATTTCCTAAGCACTACTGTTTTAAGGAACAGCTTAAAAAGAGAATCCTAATGTGATTTCTTTATAATGGGTGTGTTCCTCATCTTATCCTAGTGTCTAAACTCTTCTCCATGGCTGCACCCCCAAATAATATTCCCTTACGTGCTAAGGGGTATCTAGAGAGTGGAATAGGTTTAATAACTACACTAACCCTAACGCGTACCCTAACCCTAACCCCTACCCTAACCCTAACACGTACCCTAATCCTAACCTGTACCCTAAACCGAGCCCTAACCCTAACACTAACCCTAACCCTAACCCTAACCCATACCCTACGCCGTACCCGCACCCCTCCCCGAACCCGTACCCTAAGCCATACCCTAAACCTAACCCTAAGCCTAACCCTAACCCTAGGCTACCCTTGACTGCTTCTGCCTCCAATTGATTTCCTAAGCACTAGTGTTTTAAGGAACAGCTTAAAAAGAGAATCCTAATGTGATTTCTTTATAATGGGTGTGTTCCTTATCTTATCCTAGTGTCTAAACTCTTCTCCATGGCTGGACCCCCAAATAATATTCCTTTACGTGCTAAGGGGGAGCTAGAGAGTGGGATAGGTTTACTAACTACCCTAGCCCTAACGCGTAACCTAACCCTAACCCCTACCCTAACCCTAACACGTACCCTAATCCTAACCCGTACCCTAAACCGAGCCCTAACCCTAACACTAACCCAAACCCTAACCCTAACCCATACCCTACGCCGTACACGAACACCTCCCCGAACCCATACCCCAAGCCGTACCCTAACCCTAACCCTAAGCCTAACCCTAACCCTAGGCTACCCTTGACTGCTTCTGCCTCCAATAGATTTCCTAAGCACTAGTGTTTTAAGGAACAGCTTAAAAAGAGAATCCTAAAGTGATTTCTTTATAATGGGTGTGTTCCTTATCTTATCCTAGTGTCTAAACTCTTCTCCATGGCTGGACCCCCAAATAATATTCCTTTACGTGCTAAGGGGTATCTAGAGAGTGGGATAGGTTTAATAACTACCCTAACCCTAATGCGTACCCTAACCCTAACCCCTACCCTAACCCTAACACGTACCCTAATCCTAACCCGTACCCTAAACCGAGCCCTAACCCTAACACTAACCCTAACCCTAACCCATACGCTACGCCGTACCCGAAACCCTCCCCGAACCCGTACCCTAAGCCGTACCCTAAGCCTAACCCTAAGCCTAACCTTACCCTAGCCTACCCTTGACTGCTTCTGCCTCCAATAGATTTCCTAAGCACTAGTGTTTTAAGGAACAGCTTAAAAAGAGAATCCTAATGTGATTTCTTTATAATGGGTGTGTTCCTTATCTTATCCTAGTGTCTAAACTCTTCTCCATGGCTGCACCCCCAAATAATATTGCCTTACGTGCTAAGGGGTATCTAGAGAGTGGGATAGGTTTAATAACTACCCTAACCCTAATGCGTACTCTAACCCTAACCCCTACCCTAACACTAACACGTACCCTAATCCTAACCCGTACCCTAAACCGAGCCCTAACCCTAACACTAACACTAACCCTAACCCTAACCCATACCCTACGCCGTACCTGAACCCCTCCCCAAACCCGTACCCTAAGCCGTACCCTAAGCCTAACCCTAAGCCTAACACTAACCCTAGGCTACCCTTGACTGCTTCTGCCTCCAATAGATTTCCTAAGCACTAGTGTTTTAAGCAACAGCTTAAAAAGAGAATCCTAATGTGATTTCTTTATAATGGGTGTGTTCCTTATCTTATCCTAGTGTCTAAATTCTTCTCCATGGCTGGAACCCCAAATAATATTCCTTTACGTGCTAAGGGGTATCTAGAGAGTGGGATAGGTTTACTAACTACCCTAACCCTAACGCGTACCCTAACCCTAACCCCTACCCTAAACCTAACACGTACCCTAATCCTAACCGTACCCTAAACCGAGCCCTAACCCTAACACTAACCCTAACCCTAACCCTAACCCATACCCTACGCCGTACCCGAAACCCTCCCCGAACCCGTACCCTAAGCCGTACCCTAAGCCTAACCCTAACCCTAGGCTACCCTTGACTGCTTCTGCCTCCAATAGATTTCCTAAGCACTAGTGTTTTAGGGAACAGCTTAAAAAGAGAATCCTAATGTGATTTCTTTATAATGGGTGTGTTCCTTATCTTATCCTAGTGTCTAAACTCTTCTCCATGGCTGGACCCTCAAATAATATTCCTTTACGTGCTAAGGGGTATCTAGAGAGTGGGATAGGTTTAATAACTACCCTAACCCTAACGCGTACCCTAACCCTAACCCCTACCCTAACCCTAACACGTACCCTAATCCTAACCCGTACCCTAAACCGAGCCCTAACCCTAACACTAACCCTAACCCTAACCCTAACCCATACCCTACGCCGTACCCGCACCCCTCCCCGAACCCGTAACCTAAGCCGTACCCTAAGCCTAACCCTAAGCCTAACCCTAACCCTAGGCTACCCTTGACTGCTTCTGCCTCCAATAGATTTCCTAAGCACTACTGTTTTAAGGAACAGCTTAAAAAGAGAATCCTAATGTGATTTCTTTATAATGGGTGTGTTCCTCATCTTATCCTAGTGTCTAAACTCTTCTCCATGGCTGCACCCCCAAATAATATTCCCTTACGTGCTAAGGGGTATCTAGAGAGTGGAATAGGTTTAATAACTACCCTAACCCTAAAGCGTACCCTAACCCTAACCCCTACCCTAACCCTAACACGTACCCTAATCCTAACCTGTACCCTAAACCGAGCCCTAACCCTAACACTAACCCTAACCCTAACCCTAACCCATACCCTACGCCGTACCCGCACCCCTCCCCGAACCCGTACCCTAAGCCATACCCTAAACCTAACCCTAAGCCTAACCCTAACCATAGGCTACCCTTGACTGCTTCTGCCTCCAATTGATTTCCTAAGCACTAGTGTTTTAAGGAACAGCTTAAAAAGAGAATCCTAATGTGATTTCTTTATAATGGGTGTGTTCCTTATCTTATCCTAGTGTCTAAACTCTTCTCCATGGCTGGACCCCCAAATAATATTCCTTTACGTGCTAAGGGGGAGCTAGAGAGTGGGATAGGTTTACTAACTACCCTAGCCCTAACGCGTAACCTAACCCTAACCCCTACCCTAACCCTAACACGTACCCTAATCCTAACCCGTACCCTAAACCGAGCCCTAACCCTAACACTAACCCAAACCCTAACCCTAACCCATACCCTACGCCGTACACGAACACCTCCCCGAACCCATACCCCAAGCCGTACCCTAACCCTAACCCTAAGCCTAACCCTAACCCTAGGCTACCCTTGACTGCTTCTGCCTCCAATAGATTTCCTAAGCACTAGTGTTTTAAGGAACAGCTTAAAAAGAGAATCCTAAAGTGATTTCTTTATAATGGGTGTGTTCCTTATCTTATCCTAGTGTCTAAACTCTTCTCCATGGCTGGACCCCCAAATAATATTCCTTTACGTGCTAAGGGGTATCTAGAGAGTGGGATAGGTTTAATAACTACCCTAACCCTAATGCGTACCCTAACCCTAACCCCTACCCTAACCCTAACACGTACCCTAATCCTAACCCGTACCCTAAACCGAGCCCTAACCCTAACACTAACCCTAACCCTAACCCATACGCTACGCCGTACCCGAAACCCTCCCCGAACCCGTACCCTAAGCCGTACCCTAAGCCTAACCCTAAGCCTAACCTTACCCTAGGCTACCCTTGACTGCTTCTGCCTCCAATAGATTTCCTAAGCACTAGTGTTTTAAGGAACAGCTTAAAAAGAGAATCCTAATGTGATTTCTTTATAATGGGTGTGTTCCTTATCTTATCCTAGTGTCTAAACTCTTCTCCATGGCTGCACCCCCAAATAATATTGCCTTACGTGCTAAGGGGTATCTAGAGAGTGGGATAGGTTTAATAACTACCCTAACCCTAATGCGTACTCTAACCCTAACCCCTACCCTAACACTAACACGTACCCTAATCCTAACCCGTACCCTAAACCGAGCCCTAACCCTAACACTAACACTAACCCTAACCGTAACCCATACCCTACGCCGTACCTGAACCCCTCCCCAATACCGTACCCTAAGCCGTACCCTAAGCCTAACCCTAAGCCTAACACTAACCCTAGGCTACCCTTGACTGCTTCTGCCTCCAATAGATTTCCTAAGCACTAGTGTTTTAAGCAACAGCTTAAAAAGAGAATCCTAATGTGATTTCTTTATAATGGGTGTGTTCCTTATCTTATCCTAGTGTCTAAATTCTTCTCCATGGCTGGAACCCCAAATAATATTCCTTTACGTGCTAAAGGGTATCTAGAGAGTGGGATAGGTTTACTAACTACCCTAACCCTAACGCGTACCCTAACCCTAACCCCTACCCTAAACCTAACACGTACCCTAATCCTAACCGTACCCTAAACCGAGCCCTAACCCTAACACTAACCCTAACCCTAACCCTAACCCATACCCTACGCCGTACCCGAAACCCTCCCCGAACCCGTACCCTAAGCCGTACCCTAAGCCTAACCCTAAGCCTAACCCTAACCCTACGCTACCCTTGACTGCTTCTGCCTCCAATAGATTTCCTAAGCACTAGTGTTTTAAGGAACAGCTTAAAAAGAGAATCCTAATGTGATTTCTTTATAATGGGTGTGTTCCTTATCTTATCCTAGTGTCTAAACTCTTCTCCATGGCTGGACCCTCAAATAATATTCCTTTACGTGCTAAGGGGTATCTAGAGAGTGGGATAGGTTTAATAACTACCCTTACCCTAACGCGTACCCTAACCCTAACGCGTACCCTAACCCTAACCCCTACCCTAACCCTAACACGTACCCTAATCCTAACCCGTACTCTAAACCGAGCCCTAACCCTAACACTAACCCTAACCCTAACCCTAACCCATACCGTACGCCGTACCCGCACCCCTCCCCGAACCCGTACCCTAAGCCGTACCCTAAGCCGAACCCTAAGCCTAACCCTAACCCTAGGCTACCCTTGACTGCTTCTGCCTCCAATAGATTTCCTAAGCACTAGTGTTTTAAGGAACAGCTTAAAAAGAGAATCCTAATGTGATTTCTTTATAATGGGTGTGTTCCTTATCTTATCCTAGTGCGTAAACTCTTCTCCATGGCTGGACCCTCAAATAATACTCCTTTACGTGCTAAGGGGTATCTAGAGAGTGGGATAGGTTTACTAACTACCCTAACCCTAACGCGTACCCTAACCCTAACCCCTACCCTAAACCTAACACGTACCCTAATCCTAACCGTACCCTAAACCGAGCCCTAACCCTAACACTAACCCTAACCCTAACCCTAACCCATACCCTATGTCGTACCCGAAACCCTCCCCGAACCCGTACCCTAAGCCGTACCCTAAGCCTAACCCTAAGCCTAACCCTAACCCTAGGCTACCCTTGACTGCTTCTGCCTCCAATAGATTTCCTAAGCACTAGTGTTTTAAGGAACAGCTTAAAAAGAGAATCCTAATGTGATTTCTTTATAATGGGTGTGTTCCTTATCTTATCCTAGTGTCTAAACTCTTCTCCATGGCTGGACCCTCAAATAATATTCCTTTACGTGCTAAGGGGTATCTAGAGAGTGGGATAGGTTTAATAACTACCCTAACCCTAACGCGTACCCTAACCCTAACCCCTACCCTAACCCTAACACGTACCCTAATCCTAACCCGTACCCTAAACCGAGCCCTAACCCTAACACTAAGCCTAACCCTAACCCTAACCCATACCCTACGCCGTACCCGCACCCCTCCCCGAACCCGTAACCTAAGCCGTACCCTAAGCCTAACCCTAAGCCTAACCCTAACCCTAGGCTACCCTTGACTGCTTCTGCCTCCAATAGATTTCCTAAGCACTACTGTTTTAAGGAACAGCTTAAAAAGAGAATCCTAATGTGATTTCTTTATAATGGGTGTGTTCCTTACCTTATCCTAGTGTCTAAACTCTTCTCCATGGCTGCACCCCCAAATAATATTCCCTTACGTGCTAAGGGGTATCTAGAGAGTGGGATAGGTTTAATAACTACCCTAACCCTAACGCGTACCCTAACCCTAACCCCTACCCTAACCCTAACACGTACCCTAATCCTAACCTGTACCCTAAACCGAGCCCTAACCCTAACACTAACCCTAAACCTAACCCTAACCCATACCCTACGCCGTACCCGCACCCCTCCCCGAACCCGTACCCTAAGCCATATCCTAAACCTAACCCTAAGCCTAATCCTAACCCTAGGCTACCCTTGACTGCTTCTGCCTCCAATTGATTTCCTAAGCAGTAGTGTTTTAAGGAACAGCTTAAAAAGAGAATCCTAATGTGATTTCTTTATAATGGGTGTGTTCCTTATCTTATCCTAGTGTCTAAACTCTTCTCCATGGCTGGACCCCCAAATAATATTCCTTTACGTGCTAAGGGGGAGCTAGAGAGTGGGATAGTTTTACTAACTACCCTAGCCCTAACGCGTAACCTAACCCTAACCCCTACCCTAACCCTAACACGTACCCTAATCCTAACCCGTACCCTAAACCGAGCCCTAACCCTAACACTAACCCAAACCCTAACCCTAACCCATACCCTACGCCGTACACGAACACCTCCCCGAACCCATACCCCAAGCCGTACCCTAACCCTAACCCTAAGCCTAACCCTAACCCTAGGCTACCCTTGACTGCTTCTGCCTCCAATAGATTTCCTAAGCACTAGTGTTTTAAGGAACAGCTTAAAAAGAGAATCCTAAAGTGATTTCTTTATAATGGGTGTGTTCCTTATCTTATCCTAGTGTCTAAACTCTTCTCCATGGCTGGAACCCCAAATAATATTCCTTTACGTGCTGAGGGGTATCTAGAGAGTGGGATAGGTTTAATAACTACCCTAACCCTAACGCGTACCCTAACCCTAACCCCTACCCTAACCCTAACACGTACCCTAATCCTAACCCGTACCCTAAACCGAGACCTAACCGTAACACTAACCCTAACGCTAACCCTAACCCATACCCTACGCCGTACCCGAAACCCTCCCCGAACCCGTACCCTAAGCCGTACCCTAAGGCGAACCCTAAGCCTAACCCTAACCCTAGGCTACCCTTGACTGCTTCTGCCTCCAATAGATTTCCTAAGCACTAGTGTTTTAAGGAACAGCTTAAAAAGAGAATCCTAATGTGATTTCTTTATAATGTGTGTGTTCCTTATCTTATCCTAGTGTCTAAACTCTTCTCCATGGCTGGACCCTCAAATAATATTCCTTTACGTGCTAAGGGGTATCTAGAGAGTGGGATAGGTTTAATAACTACCCTAACCCTAATGCGTACTCTAACCCTAACCCCTACCCTAACACTAACACGTACCCTAATCCTAACCCGTACCCTAAACCGAGCCCTAACCCTAACACTAACACTAACCCTAACCGTAACCCATACCCTACGCCGTACCTGAACCCCTCCCCAATACCGTACCCTAAGCCGTACCCTAAGCCTAACCCTAAGCCTAACACTAACCCTAGGCTACCCTTGACTGCTTCTGCCTCCAATAGATTTCCTAAGCACTAGTGTTTTAAGGAACAGCTTAAAAAGAGAATCCTAATGTGATTTCTTTATAATGGGTGTGTTCCTTATCTTATCCTAGTGTCTAAATTCTTCTCCATGGCTGGAACCCCAAATAATATTCCTTTACGTGCTAAAGGGTATCTAGAGAGTGGGATAGGTTTACTAACTACCCTAACCCTAACGCGTACCCTAACCCTAACCCCTACCCTAAACCTAACACGTACCCTAATCCTAACCGTACCCTAAACCGAGCCCTAACCCTAACACTAACCCTAACCCTAACCCTAACCCATACCCTACGCCATACCCGAAACCCTCCCCGAACCCGTACCCTAAGCCGTACCCTAAGCCTAACCCTAAGCCTAACCCTAACCCTACGCTACCCTTGACTGCTTCTGCCTCCAATAGATTTCCTAAGCACTAGTGTTTTAAGGAACAGCTTAAAAAGAGAATCCTAATGTGATTTCTTTATAATGGGTGTGTTCCTTATCTTATCCTAGTGTCTAAACTCTTCTCCATGGCTGGACCCTCAAATAATATTCCTTTACGTGCTAAGGGGTATCTAGAGAGTGGGATAGGTTTAATAACTACCCTTACCCTAACGCGTACCCTAACCCTAACGCGTACCCTAACCCTAACCCCTACCCTAACCCTAACACGTACCCTAATCCTAACCCGTACTCTAAACCGAGCCCTAACCCTAACACTAACCCTAACCCTAACCCTAACCCATACCGTACGCCGTACCCGCACCCCTCCCCGAACCCGTACCCTAAGCCGTACCCTAAGCCGAACCCTAAGCCTAACCCTAACCCTAGGCTACCCTTGACTGCTTCTGCCTCCAATAGATTTCCTAAGCACTAGTGTTTTAAGGAACAGCTTAAAAAGAGAATCCTAATGTGATTTCTTTATAATGGGTGTGTTCCTTATCTTATCCTAGTGCGTAAACTCTTCTCCATGGCTGGACCCTCAAATAATACTCCTTTACGTGCTAAGGGGTATCTAGAGAGTGGGATAGGTTTACTAACTACCCTAACCCTAACGCGTACCCTAACCCTAACCCCTACCCTAAACCTAACACGTACCCTAATCCTAACCGTACCCTAAACCGAGCCCTAACCCTAACACTAACCCTAACCCTAACCCTAACCCATACCCTATGTCGTACCCGAAACCCTCCCCGAACCCGTACCCTAAGCCGTACCCTAAGCCTAACCCTAAGCCTAACCCTAACCCTAGGCTACCCTTGACTGCTTCTGCCTCCAATAGATTTCCTAAGCACTAGTGTTTTAAGGAACAGCTTAAAAAGAGAATCCTAATGTGATTTCTTTATAATGGGTGTGTTCCTTATCTTATCCTAGTGTCTAAACTCTTCTCCATGGCTGGACCCTCAAATAATATTCCTTTACGTGCTAAGGGGTATCTAGAGAGTGGGATAGGTTTAATAACTACCCTAACCCTAACGCGTACCCTAACCCTAACCCCTACCCTAACCCTAACACGTACCCTAATCCTAACCCGTACCCTAAACCGAGCCCTAACCCTAACACTAAGCCTAACCCTAACCCTAACCCATACCCTACGCCGTACCCGCACCCCTCCCCGAACCCGTAACCTAAGCCGTACCCTAAGCCTAACCCTAAGCCTAACCCTAACCCTAGGCTACCCTTGACTGCTTCTGCCTCCAATAGATTTCCTAAGCACTACTGTTTTAAGGAACAGCTTAAAAAGAGAATCCTAATGTGATTTCTTTATAATGGGTGTGTTCCTTACCTTATCCTAGTGTCTAAACTCTTCTCCATGGCTGCACCCCCAAATAATATTCCCTTACGTGCTAAGGGGTATCTAGAGAGTGGGATAGGTTTAATAACTACCCTAACCCTAACGCGTACCCTAACCCTAACCCCTACCCTAACCCTAACACGTACCCTAATCCTAACCTGTACCCTAAACCGAGCCCTAACCCTAACACTAACCCTAAACCTAACCCTAACCCATACCCTACGCCGTACCCGCACCCCTCCCCGAACCCGTACCCTAAGCCATATCCTAAACCTAACCCTAAGCCTAATCCTAACCCTAGGCTACCCTTGACTGCTTCTGCCTCCAATTGATTTCCTAAGCAGTAGTGTTTTAAGGAACAGCTTAAAAAGAGAATCCTAATGTGATTTCTTTATAATGGGTGTGTTCCTTATCTTATCCTAGTGTCTAAACTCTTCTCCATGGCTGGACCCCCAAATAATATTCCTTTACGTGCTAAGGGGGAGCTAGAGAGTGGGATAGTTTTACTAACTACCCTAGCCCTAACGCGTAACCTAACCCTAACCCCTACCCTAACCCTAACACGTACCCTAATCCTAACCCGTACCCTAAACCGAGCCCTAACCCTAACACTAACCCAAACCCTAACCCTAACCCATACCCTACGCCGTACACGAACACCTCCCCGAACCCATACCCCAAGCCGTACCCTAACCCTAACCCTAAGCCTAACCCTAACCCTAGGCTACCCTTGACTGCTTCTGCCTCCAATAGATTTCCTAAGCACTAGTGTTTTAAGGAACAGCTTAAAAAGAGAATCCTAAAGTGATTTCTTTATAATGGGTGTGTTCCTTATCTTATCCTAGTGTCTAAACTCTTCTCCATGGCTGGAACCCCAAATAATATTCCTTTACGTGCTGAGGGGTATCTAGAGAGTGGGATAGGTTTAATAACTACCCTAACCCTAACGCGTACCCTAACCCTAACCCCTACCCTAACCCTAACACGTACCCTAATCCTAACCCGTACCCTAAACCGAGACCTAACCGTAACACTAACCCTAACGCTAACCCTAACCCATACCCTACGCCGTACCCGAAACCCTCCCCGAACCCGTACCCTAAGCCGTACCCTAAGGCGAACCCTAAGCCTAACCCTAACCCTAGGCTACCCTTGACTGCTTCTGCCTCCAATAGATTTCCTAAGCACTAGTGTTTTAAGGAACAGCTTAAAAAGAGAATCCTAAAGTGATTTCTTTATAATGGGTGTGTTCCTTATCTTATCCTAGTGTCTAAACTCTTCTCCATGGCTGGACCCCCAAATAATATTCCTTTACGTGCTAAGGGGTATCTAGAGAGTGGGATAGGTTTAATAACTACCCTAACCCTAATGCGTACCCTAACCCTAACCCCTACCCTAACCCTAACACGTACCCTAATCCTAACCCGTACCCTAAACCGAGCCCTAACCCTAACACTAACCCTAACCCTAACCCATACGCTACGCCGTACCCGAAACCCTCCCCGAACCCGTACCCTAAGCCGTACCCTAAGCCTAACCCTAAGCCTAACCTTACCCTAGGCTACCCTTGACTGCTTCTGCCTCCAATAGATTTCCTAAGCACTAGTGTTTTAAGGAACAGCTTAAAAAGAGAATCCTAATGTGATTTCTTTATAATGGGTGTGTTCCTTATCTTATCCTAGTGTCTAAACTCTTCTCCATGGCTGCACCCCCAAATAATATTGCCTTACGTGCTAAGGGGTATCTAGAGAGTGGGATAGGTTTAATAACTACCCTAACCCTAATGCGTACTCTAACCCTAACCCCTACCCTAACACTAACACGTACCCTAATCCTAACCCGTACCCTAAACCGAGCCCTAACCCTAACACTAACACTAACCCTAACCGTAACCCATACCCTACGCCGTACCTGAACCCCTCCCCAATACCGTACCCTAAGCCGTACCCTAAGCCTAACCCTAAGCCTAACACTAACCCTAGGCTACCCTTGACTGCTTCTGCCTCCAATAGATTTCCTAAGCACTAGTGTTTTAAGCAACAGCTTAAAAAGAGAATCCTAATGTGATTTCTTTATAATGGGTGTGTTCCGTATCTTATCCTAGTGTCTAAATTCTTCTCCATGGCTGGAACCCCAAATAATATTCCTTTACGTGCTAAAGGGTATCTAGAGAGTGGGATAGGTTTACTAACTACCCTAACCCTAACGCGTACCCTAACCCTAACCCCTACCCTAAACCTAACACGTACCCTAATCCTAACCGTACCCTAAACCGAGCCCTAACCCTAACCCTAACCCATACCCTACGCCGTACCCGAAACCCTCCCCGAACCCGTACCCTAAGCCGTACCCTAAGCCTAACCCTAAGCCTAACCCTAACCCTACGCTACCCTTGACTGCTTCTGCCTCCAATAGATTTCCTAAGCACTAGTGTTTTAAGGAACAGCTTAAAAAGAGAATCCTAATGTGATTTCTTTATAATGGGTGTGTTCCTTATCTTATCCTAGTGTCTAAACTCTTCTCCATGGCTGGACCCTCAAATAATATTCCTTTACGTGCTAAGGGGTATCTAGAGAGTGGGATAGGTTTAATAACTACCCTTACCCTAACGCGTACCCTAACCCTAACGCGTACCCTAACCCTAACCCCTACCCTAACCCTAACACGTACCCTAATCCTAACCCGTACTCTAAACCGAGCCCTAACCCTAACACTAACCCTAACCCTAACCCTAACCCATACCGTACGCCGTACCCGCACCCCTCCCCGAACCCGTACCCTAAGCCGTACCCTAAGCCGAACCCTAAGCCTAACCCTAACCCTAGGCTACCCTTGACTGCTTCTGCCTCCAATAGATTTCCTAAGCACTAGTGTTTTAAGGAACAGCTTAAAAAGAGAATCCTAATGTGATTTCTTTATAATGGGTGTGTTCCTTATCTTATCCTAGTGCGTAAACTCTTCTCCATGGCTGGACCCTCAAATAATACTCCTTTACGTGCTAAGGGGTATCTAGAGAGTGGGATAGGTTTACTAACTACCCTAACCCTAACGCGTACCCTAACCCTAACCCCTACCCTAAACCTAACACGTACCCTAATCCTAACCGTACCCTAAACCGAGCCCTAACCCTAACACTAACCCTAACCCTAACCCTAACCCATACCCTATGTCGTACCCGAAACCCTCCCCGAACCCGTACCCTAAGCCGTACCCTAAGCCTAACCCTAAGCCTAACCCTAACCCTAGGCTACCCTTGACTGCTTCTGCCTCCAATAGATTTCCTAAGCACTAGTGTTTTAAGGAACAGCTTAAAAAGAGAATCCTAATGTGATTTCTTTATAATGGGTGTGTTCCTTATCTTATCCTAGTGTCTAAACTCTTCTCCATGGCTGGACCCTCAAATAATATTCCTTTACGTGCTAAGGGGTATCTAGAGAGTGGGATAGGTTTAATAACTACCCTAACCCTAACGCGTACCCTAACCCTAACCCCTACCCTAACCCTAACACGTACCCTAATCCTAACCCGTACCCTAAACCGAGCCCTAACCCTAACACTAAGCCTAACCCTAACCCTAACCCATACCCTACGCCGTACCCGCACCCCTCCCCGAACCCGTAACCTAAGCCGTACCCTAAGCCTAACCCTAAGCCTAACCCTAACCCTAGGCTACCCTTGACTGCTTCTGCCTCCAATAGATTTCCTAAGCACTACTGTTTTAAGGAACAGCTTAAAAAGAGAATCCTAATGTGATTTCTTTATAATGGGTGTGTTCCTTACCTTATCCTAGTGTCTAAACTCTTCTCCATGGCTGCACCCCCAAATAATATTCCCTTACGTGCTAAGGGGTATCTAGAGAGTGGGATAGGTTTAATAACTACCCTAACCCTAACGCGTACCCTAACCCTAACCCCTACCCTAACCCTAACACGTACCCTAATCCTAACCTGTACCCTAAACCGAGCCCTAACCCTAACACTAACCCTAAACCTAACCCTAACCCATACCCTACGCCGTACCCGCACCCCTCCCCGAACCCGTACCCTAAGCCATATCCTAAACCTAACCCTAAGCCTAATCCTAACCCTAGGCTACCCTTGACTGCTTCTGCCTCCAATTGATTTCCTAAGCAGTAGTGTTTTAAGGAACAGCTTAAAAAGAGAATCCTAATGTGATTTCTTTATAATGGGTGTGTTCCTTATCTTATCCTAGTGTCTAAACTCTTCTCCATGGCTGGACCCCCAAATAATATTCCTTTACGTGCTAAGGGGGAGCTAGAGAGTGGGATAGTTTTACTAACTACCCTAGCCCTAACGCGTAACCTAACCCTAACCCCTACCCTAACCCTAACACGTACCCTAATCCTAACCCGTACCCTAAACCGAGCCCTAACCCTAACACTAACCCAAACCCTAACCCTAACCCATACCCTACGCCGTACACGAACACCTCCCCGAACCCATACCCCAAGCCGTACCCTAACCCTAACCCTAAGCCTAACCCTAACCCTAGGCTACCCTTGACTGCTTCTGCCTCCAATAGATTTCCTAAGCACTAGTGTTTTAAGGAACAGCTTAAAAAGAGAATCCTAAAGTGATTTCTTTATAATGGGTGTGTTCCTTATCTTATCCTAGTGTCTAAACTCTTCTCCATGGCTGGAACCCCAAATAATATTCCTTTACGTGCTGAGGGGTATCTAGAGAGTGGGATAGGTTTAATAACTACCCTAACCCTAACGCGTACCCTAACCCTAACCCCTACCCTAACCCTAACACGTACCCTAATCCTAACCCGTACCCTAAACCGAGACCTAACCGTAACACTAACCCTAACGCTAACCCTAACCCATACCCTACGCCGTACCCGAAACCCTCCCCGAACCCGTACCCTAAGCCGTACCCTAAGGCGAACCCTAAGCCTAACCCTAACCCTAGGCTACCCTTGACTGCTTCTGCCTCCAATAGATTTCCTAAGCACTAGTGTTTTAAGGAACAGCTTAAAAAGAGAATCCTAATGTGATTTCTTTATAATGTGTGTGTTCCTTATCTTATCCTAGTGTCTAAACTCTTCTCCATGGCTGGACCCTCAAATAATATTCCTTTACGTGCTAAGGGGTATCTAGAGAGTGGGATAGGTTTAATAACTACCCTAACCCTAATGCGTACTCTAACCCTAACCCCTACCCTAACACTAACACGTACCCTAATCCTAACCCGTACCCTAAACCGAGCCCTAACCCTAACACTAACACTAACCCTAACCGTAACCCATACCCTACGCCGTACCTGAACCCCTCCCCAATACCGTACCCTAAGCCGTACCCTAAGCCTAACCCTAAGCCTAACACTAACCCTAGGCTACCCTTGACTGCTTCTGCCTCCAATAGATTTCCTAAGCACTAGTGTTTTAAGGAACAGCTTAAAAAGAGAATCCTAATGTGATTTCTTTATAATGGGTGTGTTCCTTATCTTATCCTAGTGTCTAAATTCTTCTCCATGGCTGGAACCCCAAATAATATTCCTTTACGTGCTAAAGGGTATCTAGAGAGTGGGATAGGTTTACTAACTACCCTAACCCTAACGCGTACCCTAACCCTAACCCCTACCCTAAACCTAACACGTACCCTAATCCTAACCGTACCCTAAACCGAGCCCTAACCCTAACACTAACCCTAACCCTAACCCTAACCCATACCCTACGCCGTACCCGAAACCCTCCCCGAACCCGTACCCTAAGCCGTACCCTAAGCCTAACCCTAAGCCTAACCCTAACCCTACGCTACCCTTGACTGCTTCTGCCTCCAATAGATTTCCTAAGCACTAGTGTTTTAAGGAACAGCTTAAAAAGAGAATCCTAATGTGATTTCTTTATAATGGGTGTGTTCCTTATCTTATCCTAGTGTCTAAACTCTTCTCCATGGCTGGACCCTCAAATAATATTCCTTTACGTGCTAAGGGGTATCTAGAGAGTGGGATAGGTTTAATAACTACCCTTACCCTAACGCGTACCCTAACCCTAACGCGTACCCTAACCCTAACCCCTACCCTAACCCTAACACGTACCCTAATCCTAACCCGTACTCTAAACCGAGCCCTAACCCTAACACTAACCCTAACCCTAACCCTAACCCATACCGTACGCCGTACCCGCACCCCTCCCCGAACCCGTACCCTAAGCCGTACCCTAAGCCGAACCCTAAGCCTAACCCTAACCCTAGGCTACCCTTGACTGCTTCTGCCTCCAATAGATTTCCTAAGCACTAGTGTTTTAAGGAACAGCTTAAAAAGAGAATCCTAATGTGATTTCTTTATAATGGGTGTGTTCCTTATCTTATCCTAGTGCGTAAACTCTTCTCCATGGCTGGACCCTCAAATAATACTCCTTTACGTGCTAAGGGGTATCTAGAGAGTGGGATAGGTTTACTAACTACCCTAACCCTAACGCGTACCCTAACCCTAACCCCTACCCTAAACCTAACACGTACCCTAATCCTAACCGTACCCTAAACCGAGCCCTAACCCTAACACTAACCCTAACCCTAACCCTAACCCATACCCTATGTCGTACCCGAAACCCTCCCCGAACCCGTACCCTAAGCCGTACCCTAAGCCTAACCCTAAGCCTAACCCTAACCCTAGGCTACCCTTGACTGCTTCTGCCTCCAATAGATTTCCTAAGCACTAGTGTTTTAAGGAACAGCTTAAAAAGAGAATCCTAATGTGATTTCTTTATAATGGGTGTGTTCCTTATCTTATCCTAGTGTCTAAACTCTTCTCCATGGCTGGACCCTCAAATAATATTCCTTTACGTGCTAAGGGGTATCTAGAGAGTGGGATAGGTTTAATAACTACCCTAACCCTAACGCGTACCCTAACCCTAACCCCTACCCTAACCCTAACACGTACCCTAATCCTAACCCGTACCCTAAACCGAGCCCTAACCCTAACACTAAGCCTAACCCTAACCCTAACCCATACCCTACGCCGTACCCGCACCCCTCCCCGAACCCGTAACCTAAGCCGTACCCTAAGCCTAACCCTAAGCCTAACCCTAACCCTAGGCTACCCTTGACTGCTTCTGCCTCCAATAGATTTCCTAAGCACTACTGTTTTAAGGAACAGCTTAAAAAGAGAATCCTAATGTGATTTCTTTATAATGGGTGTGTTCCTTACCTTATCCTAGTGTCTAAACTCTTCTCCATGGCTGCACCCCCAAATAATATTCCCTTACGTGCTAAGGGGTATCTAGAGAGTGGGATAGGTTTAATAACTACCCTAACCCTAACGCGTACCCTAACCCTAACCCCTACCCTAACCCTAACACGTACCCTAATCCTAACCTGTACCCTAAACCGAGCCCTAACCCTAACACTAACCCTAAACCTAACCCTAACCCATACCCTACGCCGTACCCGCACCCCTCCCCGAACCCGTACCCTAAGCCATATCCTAAACCTAACCCTAAGCCTAATCCTAACCCTAGGCTACCCTTGACTGCTTCTGCCTCCAATTGATTTCCTAAGCAGTAGTGTTTTAAGGAACAGCTTAAAAAGAGAATCCTAATGTGATTTCTTTATAATGGGTGTGTTCCTTATCTTATCCTAGTGTCTAAACTCTTCTCCATGGCTGGACCCCCAAATAATATTCCTTTACGTGCTAAGGGGGAGCTAGAGAGTGGGATAGTTTTACTAACTACCCTAGCCCTAACGCGTAACCTAACCCTAACCCCTACCCTAACCCTAACACGTACCCTAATCCTAACCCGTACCCTAAACCGAGCCCTAACCCTAACACTAACCCAAACCCTAACCCTAACCCATACCCTACGCCGTACACGAACACCTCCCCGAACCCATACCCCAAGCCGTACCCTAACCCTAACCCTAAGCCTAACCCTAACCCTAGGCTACCCTTGACTGCTTCTGCCTCCAATAGATTTCCTAAGCACTAGTGTTTTAAGGAACAGCTTAAAAAGAGAATCCTAAAGTGATTTCTTTATAATGGGTGTGTTCCTTATCTTATCCTAGTGTCTAAACTCTTCTCCATGGCTGGAACCCCAAATAATATTCCTTTACGTGCTGAGGGGTATCTAGAGAGTGGGATAGGTTTAATAACTACCCTAACCCTAACGCGTACCCTAACCCTAACCCCTACCCTAACCCTAACACGTACCCTAATCCTAACCCGTACCCTAAACCGAGCCCTAACCCTAACACTAACCCTAACCCTAACCCATACGCTACGCCGTACCCGAAACCCTCCCCGAACCCGTACCCTAAGCCGTACCCTAAGCCTAACCCTAAGCCTAACACTAACCCTAGGCTACCCTTGACTGCTTCTGCCTCCAATAGATTTCCTAAGCACTAGTGTTTTAAGCAACAGCTTAAAAAGAGAATCCTAATGTGATTTCTTTATAATGGGTGTGTTCCTTATCTTATCCTAGTGTCTAAATTCTTCTCCATGGCTGGAACCCCAAATAATATTCCTTTACGTGCTAAGGGGTATCTAGAGAGTGGGATAGGTTTACTAACTACCCTAACCCTAACGCGTACCCTAACCCTAACCCCTACCCTAAACCTAACACGTACCCTAATCCTAACCGTACCCTAAACCGAGCCCTAACCCTAACACTAACCCTAACCCTAACCCTAACCCATACCCTACGCCGTACCCGAAACCCTCCCCGAACCCGTACCCTAAGCCGTACCCTAAGCCTAACCCTAACCCTAGGCTACCCTTGACTGCTTCTGCCTCCAATAGATTTCCTAAGCACTAGTGTTTTAGGGAACAGCTTAAAAAGAGAATCCTAATGTGATTTCTTTATAATGGGTGTGTTCCTTATCTTATCCTAGTGTCTAAACTCTTCTCCATGGCTGGACCCTCAAATAATATTCCTTTACGTGCTAAGGGGTATCTAGAGAGTGGGATAGGTTTAATAACTACCCTAACCCTAACGCGTACCCTAACCCTAACCCCTACCCTAACCCTAACACGTACCCTAATCCTAACCCGTACCCTAAACCGAGCCCTAACCCTAACACTAAGCCTAACCCTAACCCTAACCCATACCCTACGCCGTACCCGCACCCCTCCCCGAACCCGTAACCTAAGCCGTACCCTAAGCCTAACCCTAAGCCTAACCCTAACCCTAGGCTACCCTTGACTGCTTCTGCCTCCAATAGATTTCCTAAGCACTACTGTTTTAAGGAACAGCTTAAAAAGAGAATCCTAATGTGATTTCTTTATAATGGGTGTGTTCCTTACCTTATCCTAGTGTCTAAACTCTTCTCCATGGCTGCACCCCCAAATAATATTCCCTTACGTGCTAAGGGGTATCTAGAGAGTGGGATAGGTTTAATAACTACCCTAACCCTAACGCGTACCCTAACCCTAACCCCTACCCTAACCCTAACACGTACCCTAATCCTAACCTGTACCCTAAACCGAGCCCTAACCCTAACACTAACCCTAAACCTAACCCTAACCCATACCCTACGCCGTACCCGCACCCCTCCCCGAACCCGTACCCTAAGCCATATCCTAAACCTAACCCTAAGCCTAATCCTAACCCTAGGCTACCCTTGACTGCTTCTGCCTCCAATTGATTTCCTAAGCAGTAGTGTTTTAAGGAACAGCTTAAAAAGAGAATCCTAATGTGATTTCTTTATAATGGGTGTGTTCCTTATCTTATCCTAGTGTCTAAACTCTTCTCCATGGCTGGACCCCCAAATAATATTCCTTTACGTGCTAAGGGGGAGCTAGAGAGTGGGATAGTTTTACTAACTACCCTAGCCCTAACGCGTAACCTAACCCTAACCCCTACCCTAACCCTAACACGTACCCTAATCCTAACCCGTACCCTAAACCGAGCCCTAACCCTAACACTAACCCAAACCCTAACCCTAACCCATACCCTACGCCGTACACGAACACCTCCCCGAACCCATACCCCAAGCCGTACCCTAACCCTAACCCTAAGCCTAACCCTAACCCTAGGCTACCCTTGACTGCTTCTGCCTCCAATAGATTTCCTAAGCACTAGTGTTTTAAGGAACAGCTTAAAAAGAGAATCCTAAAGTGATTTCTTTATAATGGGTGTGTTCCTTATCTTATCCTAGTGTCTAAACTCTTCTCCATGGCTGGAACCCCAAATAATATTCCTTTACGTGCTGAGGGGTATCTAGAGAGTGGGATAGGTTTAATAACTACCCTAACCCTAACGCGTACCCTAACCCTAACCCCTACCCTAACCCTAACACGTACCCTAATCCTAACCCGTACCCTAAACCGAGACCTAACCGTAACACTAACCCTAACGCTAACCCTAACCCATACCCTACGCCGTACCCGAAACCCTCCCCGAACCCGTACCCTAAGCCGTACCCTAAGGCGAACCCTAAGCCTAACCCTAACCCTAGGCTACCCTTGACTGCTTCTGCCTCCAATAGATTTCCTAAGCACTAGTGTTTTAAGGAACAGCTTAAAAAGAGAATCCTAATGTGATTTCTTTATAATGTGTGTGTTCCTTATCTTATCCTAGTGTCTAAACTCTTCTCCATGGCTGGACCCTCAAATAATATTCCTTTACGTGCTAAGGGGTATCTAGAGAGTGGGATAGGTTTAATAACTACCCTAACCCTAATGCGTACTCTAACCCTAACCCCTACCCTAACACTAACACGTACCCTAATCCTAACCCGTACCCTAAACCGAGCCCTAACCCTAACACTAACACTAACCCTAACCGTAACCCATACCCTACGCCGTACCTGAACCCCTCCCCAATACCGTACCCTAAGCCGTACCCTAAGCCTAACCCTAAGCCTAACACTAACCCTAGGCTACCCTTGACTGCTTCTGCCTCCAATAGATTTCCTAAGCACTAGTGTTTTAAGCAACAGCTTAAAAAGAGAATCCTAATGTGATTTCTTTATAATGGGTGTGTTCCTTATCTTATCCTAGTGTCTAAATTCTTCTCCATGGCTGGAACCCCAAATAATATTCCTTTACGTGCTAAAGGGTATCTAGAGAGTGGGATAGGTTTACTAACTACCCTAACCCTAACGCGTACCCTAACCCTAACCCCTACCCTAAACCTAACACGTACCCTAATCCTAACCGTACCCTAAACCGAGCCCTAACCCTAACACTAACCCTAACCCTAACCCTAACCCATACCCTACGCCGTACCCGAAACCCTCCCCGAACCCGTACCCTAAGCCGTACCCTAAGCCTAACCCTAAGCCTAACCCTAACCCTACGCTACCCTTGACTGCTTCTGCCTCCAATAGATTTCCTAAGCACTAGTGTTTTAAGGAACAGCTTAAAAAGAGAATCCTAATGTGATTTCTTTATAATGGGTGTGTTCCTTATCTTATCCTAGTGTCTAAACTCTTCTCCATGGCTGGACCCTCAAATAATATTCCTTTACGTGCTAAGGGGTATCTAGAGAGTGGGATAGGTTTAATAACTACCCTTACCCTAACGCGTACCCTAACCCTAACGCGTACCCTAACCCTAACCCCTACCCTAACCCTAACACGTACCCTAATCCTAACCCGTACTCTAAACCGAGCCCTAACCCTAACACTAACCCTAACCCTAACCCTAACCCATACCGTACGCCGTACCCGCACCCCTCCCCGAACCCGTACCCTAAGCCGTACCCTAAGCCGAACCCTAAGCCTAACCCTAACCCTAGGCTACCCTTGACTGCTTCTGCCTCCAATAGATTTCCTAAGCACTAGTGTTTTAAGGAACAGCTTAAAAAGAGAATCCTAATGTGATTTCTTTATAATGGGTGTGTTCCTTATCTTATCCTAGTGCGTAAACTCTTCTCCATGGCTGGACCCTCAAATAATACTCCTTTACGTGCTAAGGGGTATCTAGAGAGTGGGATAGGTTTACTAACTACCCTAACCCTAACGCGTACCCTAACCCTAACCCCTACCCTAAACCTAACACGTACCCTAATCCTAACCGTACCCTAAACCGAGCCCTAACCCTAACACTAACCCTAACCCTAACCCTAACCCATACCCTATGTCGTACCCGAAACCCTCCCCGAACCCGTACCCTAAGCCGTACCCTAAGCCTAACCCTAAGCCTAACCCTAACCCTAGGCTACCCTTGACTGCTTCTGCCTCCAATAGATTTCCTAAGCACTAGTGTTTTAAGGAACAGCTTAAAAAGAGAATCCTAATGTGATTTCTTTATAATGGGTGTGTTCCTTATCTTATCCTAGTGTCTAAACTCTTCTCCATGGCTGGACCCTCAAATAATATTCCTTTACGTGCTAAGGGGTATCTAGAGAGTGGGATAGGTTTAATAACTACCCTAACCCTAACGCGTACCCTAACCCTAACCCCTACCCTAACCCTAACACGTACCCTAATCCTAACCCGTACCCTAAACCGAGCCCTAACCCTAACACTAAGCCTAACCCTAACCCTAACCCATACCCTACGCCGTACCCGCACCCCTCCCCGAACCCGTAACCTAAGCCGTACCCTAAGCCTAACCCTAAGCCTAACCCTAACCCTAGGCTACCCTTGACTGCTTCTGCCTCCAATAGATTTCCTAAGCACTACTGTTTTAAGGAACAGCTTAAAAAGAGAATCCTAATGTGATTTCTTTATAATGGGTGTGTTCCTTACCTTATCCTAGTGTCTAAACTCTTCTCCATGGCTGCACCCCCAAATAATATTCCCTTACGTGCTAAGGGGTATCTAGAGAGTGGGATAGGTTTAATAACTACCCTAACCCTAACGCGTACCCTAACCCTAACCCCTACCCTAACCCTAACACGTACCCTAATCCTAACCTGTACCCTAAACCGAGCCCTAACCCTAACACTAACCCTAAACCTAACCCTAACCCATACCCTACGCCGTACCCGCACCCCTCCCCGAACCCGTACCCTAAGCCATATCCTAAACCTAACCCTAAGCCTAATCCTAACCCTAGGCTACCCTTGACTGCTTCTGCCTCCAATTGATTTCCTAAGCAGTAGTGTTTTAAGGAACAGCTTAAAAAGAGAATCCTAATGTGATTTCTTTATAATGGGTGTGTTCCTTATCTTATCCTAGTGTCTAAACTCTTCTCCATGGCTGGACCCCCAAATAATATTCCTTTACGTGCTAAGGGGGAGCTAGAGAGTGGGATAGTTTTACTAACTACCCTAGCCCTAACGCGTAACCTAACCCTAACCCCTACCCTAACCCTAACACGTACCCTAATCCTAACCCGTACCCTAAACCGAGCCCTAACCCTAACACTAACCCAAACCCTAACCCTAACCCATACCCTACGCCGTACACGAACACCTCCCCGAACCCATACCCCAAGCCGTACCCTAACCCTAACCCTAAGCCTAACCCTAACCCTAGGCTACCCTTGACTGCTTCTGCCTCCAATAGATTTCCTAAGCACTAGTGTTTTAAGGAACAGCTTAAAAAGAGAATCCTAAAGTGATTTCTTTATAATGGGTGTGTTCCTTATCTTATCCTAGTGTCTAAACTCTTCTCCATGGCTGGAACCCCAAATAATATTCCTTTACGTGCTGAGGGGTATCTAGAGAGTGGGATAGGTTTAATAACTACCCTAACCCTAACGCGTACCCTAACCCTAACCCCTACCCTAACCCTAACACGTACCCTAATCCTAACCCGTACCCTAAACCGAGACCTAACCGTAACACTAACCCTAACGCTAACCCTAACCCATACCCTACGCCGTACCCGAAACCCTCCCCGAACCCGTACCCTAAGCCGTACCCTAAGGCGAACCCTAAGCCTAACCCTAACCCTAGGCTACCCTTGACTGCTTCTGCCTCCAATAGATTTCCTAAGCACTAGTGTTTTAAGGAACAGCTTAAAAAGAGAATCCTAATGTGATTTCTTTATAATGTGTGTGTTCCTTATCTTATCCTAGTGTCTAAACTCTTCTCCATGGCTGGACCCTCAAATAATATTCCTTTACGTGCTAAGGGGTATCTAGAGAGTGGGATAGGTTTAATAACTACCCTAACCCTAATGCGTACTCTAACCCTAACCCCTACCCTAACACTAACACGTACCCTAATCCTAACCCGTACCCTAAACCGAGCCCTAACCCTAACACTAACACTAACCCTAACCGTAACCCATACCCTACGCCGTACCTGAACCCCTCCCCAATACCGTACCCTAAGCCGTACCCTAAGCCTAACCCTAAGCCTAACACTAACCCTAGGCTACCCTTGACTGCTTCTGCCTCCAATAGATTTCCTAAGCACTAGTGTTTTAAGCAACAGCTTAAAAAGAGAATCCTAATGTGATTTCTTTATAATGGGTGTGTTCCTTATCTTATCCTAGTGTCTAAATTCTTCTCCATGGCTGGAACCCCAAATAATATTCCTTTACGTGCTAAAGGGTATCTAGAGAGTGGGATAGGTTTACTAACTACCCTAACCCTAACGCGTACCCTAACCCTAACCCCTACCCTAAACCTAACACGTACCCTAATCCTAACCGTACCCTAAACCGAGCCCTAACCCTAACACTAACCCTAACCCTAACCCTAACCCATACCCTACGCCGTACCCGAAACCCTCCCCGAACCCGTACCCTAAGCCGTACCCTAAGCCTAACCCTAAGCCTAACCCTAACCCTACGCTACCCTTGACTGCTTCTGCCTCCAATAGATTTCCTAAGCACTAGTGTTTTAAGGAACAGCTTAAAAAGAGAATCCTAATGTGATTTCTTTATAATGGGTGTGTTCCTTATCTTATCCTAGTGTCTAAACTCTTCTCCATGGCTGGACCCTCAAATAATATTCCTTTACGTGCTAAGGGGTATCTAGAGAGTGGGATAGGTTTAATAACTACCCTTACCCTAACGCGTACCCTAACCCTAACGCGTACCCTAACCCTAACCCCTACCCTAACCCTAACACGTACCCTAATCCTAACCCGTACTCTAAACCGAGCCCTAACCCTAACACTAACCCTAACCCTAACCCTAACCCATACCGTACGCCGTACCCGCACCCCTCCCCGAACCCGTACCCTAAGCCGTACCCTAAGCCGAACCCTAAGCCTAACCCTAACCCTAGGCTACCCTTGACTGCTTCTGCCTCCAATAGATTTCCTAAGCACTAGTGTTTTAAGGAACAGCTTAAAAAGAGAATCCTAATGTGATTTCTTTATAATGGGTGTGTTCCTTATCTTATCCTAGTGCGTAAACTCTTCTCCATGGCTGGACCCTCAAATAATACTCCTTTACGTGCTAAGGGGTATCTAGAGAGTGGGATAGGTTTACTAACTACCCTAACCCTAACGCGTACCCTAACCCTAACCCCTACCCTAAACCTAACACGTACCCTAATCCTAACCGTACCCTAAACCGAGCCCTAACCCTAACACTAACCCTAACCCTAACCCTAACCCATACCCTATGTCGTACCCGAAACCCTCCCCGAACCCGTACCCTAAGCCGTACCCTAAGCCTAACCCTAAGCCTAACCCTAACCCTAGGCTACCCTTGACTGCTTCTGCCTCCAATAGATTTCCTAAGCACTAGTGTTTTAAGGAACAGCTTAAAAAGAGAATCCTAATGTGATTTCTTTATAATGGGTGTGTTCCTTATCTTATCCTAGTGTCTAAACTCTTCTCCATGGCTGGACCCTCAAATAATATTCCTTTACGTGCTAAGGGGTATCTAGAGAGTGGGATAGGTTTAATAACTACCCTAACCCTAACGCGTACCCTAACCCTAACCCCTACCCTAACCCTAACACGTACCCTAATCCTAACCCGTACCCTAAACCGAGCCCTAACCCTAACACTAAGCCTAACCCTAACCCTAACCCATACCCTACGCCGTACCCGCACCCCTCCCCGAACCCGTAACCTAAGCCGTACCCTAAGCCTAACCCTAAGCCTAACCCTAACCCTAGGCTACCCTTGACTGCTTCTGCCTCCAATAGATTTCCTAAGCACTACTGTTTTAAGGAACAGCTTAAAAAGAGAATCCTAATGTGATTTCTTTATAATGGGTGTGTTCCTTACCTTATCCTAGTGTCTAAACTCTTCTCCATGGCTGCACCCCCAAATAATATTCCCTTACGTGCTAAGGGGTATCTAGAGAGTGGGATAGGTTTAATAACTACCCTAACCCTAACGCGTACCCTAACCCTAACCCCTACCCTAACCCTAACACGTACCCTAATCCTAACCTGTACCCTAAACCGAGCCCTAACCCTAACACTAACCCTAAACCTAACCCTAACCCATACCCTACGCCGTACCCGCACCCCTCCCCGAACCCGTACCCTAAGCCATATCCTAAACCTAACCCTAAGCCTAATCCTAACCCTAGGCTACCCTTGACTGCTTCTGCCTCCAATTGATTTCCTAAGCAGTAGTGTTTTAAGGAACAGCTTAAAAAGAGAATCCTAATGTGATTTCTTTATAATGGGTGTGTTCCTTATCTTATCCTAGTGTCTAAACTCTTCTCCATGGCTGGACCCCCAAATAATATTCCTTTACGTGCTAAGGGGGAGCTAGAGAGTGGGATAGTTTTACTAACTACCCTAGCCCTAACGCGTAACCTAACCCTAACCCCTACCCTAACCCTAACACGTACCCTAATCCTAACCCGTACCCTAAACCGAGCCCTAACCCTAACACTAACCCAAACCCTAACCCTAACCCATACCCTACGCCGTACACGAACACCTCCCCGAACCCATACCCCAAGCCGTACCCTAACCCTAACCCTAAGCCTAACCCTAACCCTAGGCTACCCTTGACTGCTTCTGCCTCCAATAGATTTCCTAAGCACTAGTGTTTTAAGGAACAGCTTAAAAAGAGAATCCTAAAGTGATTTCTTTATAATGGGTGTGTTCCTTATCTTATCCTAGTGTCTAAACTCTTCTCCATGGCTGGAACCCCAAATAATATTCCTTTACGTGCTGAGGGGTATCTAGAGAGTGGGATAGGTTTAATAACTACCCTAACCCTAACGCGTACCCTAACCCTAACCCCTACCCTAACCCTAACACGTACCCTAATCCTAACCCGTACCCTAAACCGAGACCTAACCGTAACACTAACCCTAACGCTAACCCTAACCCATACCCTACGCCGTACCCGAAACCCTCCCCAAACCCGTACCCTAAGCCGTACCCTAAGGCGAACCCTAAGCCTAACCCTAACCCTAGGCTACCCTTGACTGCTTCTGCCTCCAATAGATTTCCTAAGCACTAGTGTTTTAAGGAACAGCTTAAAAAGAGAATCCTAATGTGATTTCTTTATAATGTGTGTGTTCCTTATCTTATCCTAGTGTCTAAACTCTTCTCCATGGCTGGACCCTCAAATAATATTCCTTTACGTGCTAAGGGGTATCTAGAGAGTGGGATAGGTTTAATAACTACCCTAACCCTAATGCGTACTCTAACCCTAACCCCTACCCTAACACTAACACGTACCCTAATCCTAACCCGTACCCTAAACCGAGCCCTAACCCTAACACTAACACTAACCCTAACCGTAACCCATACCCTACGCCGTACCTGAACCCCTCCCCAATACCGTACCCTAAGCCGTACCCTAAGCCTAACCCTAAGCCTAACACTAACCCTAGGCTACCCTTGACTGCTTCTGCCTCCAATAGATTTCCTAAGCACTAGTGTTTTAAGCAACAGCTTAAAAAGAGAATCCTAATGTGATTTCTTTATAATGGGTGTGTTCCTTATCTTATCCTAGTGTCTAAATTCTTCTCCATGGCTGGAACCCCAAATAATATTCCTTTACGTGCTAAAGGGTATCTAGAGAGTGGGATAGGTTTACTAACTACCCTAACCCTAACGCGTACCCTAACCCTAACCCCTACCCTAAACCTAACACGTACCCTAATCCTAACCGTACCCTAAACCGAGCCCTAACCCTAACACTAACCCTAACCCTAACCCTAACCCATACCCTACGCCGTACCCGAAACCCTCCCCGAACCCGTACCCTAAGCCGTACCCTAAGCCTAACCCTAAGCCTAACCCTAACCCTACGCTACCCTTGACTGCTTCTGCCTCCAATAGATTTCCTAAGCACTAGTGTTTTAAGGAACAGCTTAAAAAGAGAATCCTAATGTGATTTCTTTATAATGGGTGTGTTCCTTATCTTATCCTAGTGTCTAAACTCTTCTCCATGGCTGGACCCTCAAATAATATTCCTTTACGTGCTAAGGGGTATCTAGAGAGTGGGATAGGTTTAATAACTACCCTTACCCTAACGCGTACCCTAACCCTAACGCGTACCCTAACCCTAACCCCTACCCTAACCCTAACACGTACCCTAATCCTAACCCGTACTCTAAACCGAGCCCTAACCCTAACACTAACCCTAACCCTAACCCTAACCCATACCGTACGCCGTACCCGCACCCCTCCCCGAACCCGTACCCTAAGCCGTACCCTAAGCCGAACCCTAAGCCTAACCCTAACCCTAGGCTACCCTTGACTGCTTCTGCCTCCAATAGATTTCCTAAGCACTAGTGTTTTAAGGAACAGCTTAAAAAGAGAATCCTAATGTGATTTCTTTATAATGGGTGTGTTCCTTATCTTATCCTAGTGCGTAAACTCTTCTCCATGGCTGGACCCTCAAATAATACTCCTTTACGTGCTAAGGGGTATCTAGAGAGTGGGATAGGTTTACTAACTACCCTAACCCTAACGCGTACCCTAACCCTAACCCCTACCCTAAACCTAACACGTACCCTAATCCTAACCGTACCCTAAACCGAGCCCTAACCCTAACACTAACCCTAACCCTAACCCTAACCCATACCCTATGTCGTACCCGAAACCCTCCCCGAACCCGTACCCTAAGCCGTACCCTAAGCCTAACCCTAAGCCTAACCCTAACCCTAGGCTACCCTTGACTGCTTCTGCCTCCAATAGATTTCCTAAGCACTAGTGTTTTAAGGAACAGCTTAAAAAGAGAATCCTAATGTGATTTCTTTATAATGGGTGTGTTCCTTATCTTATCCTAGTGTCTAAACTCTTCTCCATGGCTGGACCCTCAAATAATATTCCTTTACGTGCTAAGGGGTATCTAGAGAGTGGGATAGGTTTAATAACTACCCTAACCCTAACGCGTACCCTAACCCTAACCCCTACCCTAACCCTAACACGTACCCTAATCCTAACCCGTACCCTAAACCGAGCCCTAACCCTAACACTAAGCCTAACCCTAACCCTAACCCATACCCTACGCCGTACCCGCACCCCTCCCCGAACCCGTAACCTAAGCCGTACCCTAAGCCTAACCCTAAGCCTAACCCTAACCCTAGGCTACCCTTGACTGCTTCTGCCTCCAATAGATTTCCTAAGCACTACTGTTTTAAGGAACAGCTTAAAAAGAGAATCCTAATGTGATTTCTTTATAATGGGTGTGTTCCTTACCTTATCCTAGTGTCTAAACTCTTCTCCATGGCTGCACCCCCAAATAATATTCCCTTACGTGCTAAGGGGTATCTAGAGAGTGGGATAGGTTTAATAACTACCCTAACCCTAACGCGTACCCTAACCCTAACCCCTACCCTAACCCTAACACGTACCCTAATCCTAACCTGTACCCTAAACCGAGCCCTAACCCTAACACTAACCCTAAACCTAACCCTAACCCATACCCTACGCCGTACCCACACCCCTCCCCGAACCCGTACCCTAAGCCATATCCTAAACCTAACCCTAAGCCTAATCCTAACCCTAGGCTACCCTTGACTGCTTCTGCCTCCAATTGATTTCCTAAGCAGTAGTGTTTTAAGGAACAGCTTAAAAAGAGAATCCTAATGTGATTTCTTTATAATGGGTGTGTTCCTTATCTTATCCTAGTGTCTAAACTCTTCTCCATGGCTGGACCCCCAAATAATATTCCTTTACGTGCTAAGGGGGAGCTAGAGAGTGGGATAGTTTTACTAACTACCCTAGCCCTAACGCGTAACCTAACCCTAACCCCTACCCTAACCCTAACACGTACCCTAATCCTAACCCGTACCCTAAACCGAGCCCTAACCCTAACACTAACCCAAACCCTAACCCTAACCCATACCCTACGCCGTACACGAACACCTCCCCGAACCCATACCCCAAGCCGTACCCTAACCCTAACCCTAAGCCTAACCCTAACCCTAGGCTACCCTTGACTGCTTCTGCCTCCAATAGATTTCCTAAGCACTAGTGTTTTAAGGAACAGCTTAAAAAGAGAATCCTAAAGTGATTTCTTTATAATGGGTGTGTTCCTTATCTTATCCTAGTGTCTAAACTCTTCTCCATGGCTGGAACCCCAAATAATATTCCTTTACGTGCTGAGGGGTATCTAGAGAGTGGGATAGGTTTAATAACTACCCTAACCCTAACGCGTACCCTAACCCTAACCCCTACCCTAACCCTAACACGTACCCTAATCCTAACCCGTACCCTAAACCGAGACCTAACCGTAACACTAACCCTAACGCTAACCCTAACCCATACCCTACGCCGTACCCGAAACCCTCCCCGAACCCGTACCCTAAGCCGTACCCTAAGGCGAACCCTAAGCCTAACCCTAACCCTAGGCTACCCTTGACTGCTTCTGCCTCCAATAGATTTCCTAAGCACTAGTGTTTTAAGGAACAGCTTAAAAAGAGAATCCTAATGTGATTTCTTTATAATGTGTGTGTTCCTTATCTTATCCTAGTGTCTAAACTCTTCTCCATGGCTGGACCCTCAAATAATATTCCTTTACGTGCTAAGGGGTATCTAGAGAGTGGGATAGGTTTAATAACTACCCTAACCCTAATGCGTACTCTAACCCTAACCCCTACCCTAACACTAACACGTACCCTAATCCTAACCCGTACCCTAAACCGAGCCCTAACCCTAACACTAACACTAACCCTAACCGTAACCCATACCCTACGCCGTACCTGAACCCCTCCCCAATACCGTACCCTAAGCCGTACCCTAAGCCTAACCCTAAGCCTAACACTAACCCTAGGCTACCCTTGACTGCTTCTGCCTCCAATAGATTTCCTAAGCACTAGTGTTTTAAGCAACAGCTTAAAAAGAGAATCCTAATGTGATTTCTTTATAATGGGTGTGTTCCTTATCTTATCCTAGTGTCTAAATTCTTCTCCATGGCTGGAACCCCAAATAATATTCTTTTACATGCTAAAGGGTATCTAGAGAGTGGGATAGGTTTACTAACTACCCTAACCCTAACGCGTACCCTAACCCTAACCCCTACCCTAAACCTAACACGTACCCTAATCCTAACCGTACCCTAAACCGAGCCCTAACCCTAACACTAACCCTAACCCTAACCCTAACCCATACCCTATGTCGTACCCGAAACCCTCCCCGAACCCGTACCCTAAGCCGTACCCTAAGCCTAACCCTAAGCCTAACCCTAACCCTAGGCTACCCTTGACTGCTTCTGCCTCCAATAGATTTCCTAAGCACTAGTGTTTTAAGGAACAGCTTAAAAAGAGAATCCTAATGTGATTTCTTTATAATGGGTGTGTTCCTTATCTTATCCTAGTGTCTAAACTCTTCTCCATGGCTGGACCCTCAAATAATATTCCTTTACGTGCTAAGGGGTATCTAGAGAGTGGGATAGGTTTAATAACTACCCTAACCCTAACGCGTACCCTAACCCTAACCCCTACCCTAACCCTAACACGTACCCTAATCCTAACCCGTACCCTAAACCGAGCCCTAACCCTAACACTAAGCCTAACCCTAACCCTAACCCATACCCTACGCCGTACCCGCACCCCTCCCCGAACCCGTAACCTAAGCCGTACCCTAAGCCTAACCCTAAGCCTAACCCTAACCCTAGGCTACCCTTGACTGCTTCTGCCTCCAATAGATTTCCTAAGCACTACTGTTTTAAGGAACAGCTTAAAAAGAGAATCCTAATGTGATTTCTTTATAATGGGTGTGTTCCTTACCTTATCCTAGTGTCTAAACTCTTCTCCATGGCTGCACCCCCAAATAATATTCCCTTACGTGCTAAGGGGTATCTAGAGAGTGGGATAGGTTTAATAACTACCCTAACCCTAACGCGTACCCTAACCCTAACCCCTACCCTAACCCTAACACGTACCCTAATCCTAACCTGTACCCTAAACCGAGCCCTAACCCTAACACTAACCCTAAACCTAACCCTAACCCATACCCTACGCCGTACCCGCACCCCTCCCCGAACCCGTACCCTAAGCCATATCCTAAACCTAACCCTAAGCCTAATCCTAACCCTAGGCTACCCTTGACTGCTTCTGCCTCCAATTGATTTCCTAAGCAGTAGTGTTTTAAGGAACAGCTTAAAAAGAGAATCCTAATGTGATTTCTTTATAATGGGTGTGTTCCTTATCTTATCCTAGTGTCTAAACTCTTCTCCATGGCTGGACCCCCAAATAATATTCCTTTACGTGCTAAGGGGGAGCTAGAGAGTGGGATAGTTTTACTAACTACCCTAGCCCTAACGCGTAACCTAACCCTAACCCCTACCCTAACCCTAACACGTACCCTAATCCTAACCCGTACCCTAAACCGAGCCCTAACCCTAACACTAACCCAAACCCTAACCCTAACCCATACCCTACGCCGTACACGAACACCTCCCCGAACCCATACCCCAAGCCGTACCCTAACCCTAACCCTAAGCCTAACCCTAACCCTAGGCTACCCTTGACTGCTTCTGCCTCCAATAGATTTCCTAAGCACTAGTGTTTTAAGGAACAGCTTAAAAAGAGAATCCTAAAGTGATTTCTTTATAATGGGTGTGTTCCTTATCTTATCCTAGTGTCTAAACTCTTCTCCATGGCTGGAACCCCAAATAATATTCCTTTACGTGCTGAGGGGTATCTAGAGAGTGGGATAGGTTTAATAACTACCCTAACCCTAACGCGTACCCTAACCCTAACCCCTACCCTAACCCTAACACGTACCCTAATCCTAACCCGTACCCTAAACCGAGACCTAACCGTAACACTAACCCTAACGCTAACCCTAACCCATACCCTACGCCGTACCCGAAACCCTCCCCGAACCCGTACCCTAAGCCGTACCCTAAGGCGAACCCTAAGCCTAACCCTAACCCTAGGCTACCCTTGACTGCTTCTGCCTCCAATAGATTTCCTAAGCACTAGTGTTTTAAGGAACAGCTTAAAAAGAGAATCCTAATGTGATTTCTTTATAATGTGTGTGTTCCTTATCTTATCCTAGTGTCTAAACTCTTCTCCATGGCTGGACCCTCAAATAATATTCCTTTACGTGCTAAGGGGTATCTAGAGAGTGGGATAGGTTTAATAACTACCCTAACCCTAATGCGTACTCTAACCCTAACCCCTACCCTAACACTAACACGTACCCTAATCCTAACCCGTACCCTAAACCGAGCCCTAACCCTAACACTAACACTAACCCTAACCGTAACCCATACCCTACGCCGTACCTGAACCCCTCCCCAATACCGTACCCTAAGCCGTACCCTAAGCCTAACCCTAAGCCTAACACTAACCCTAGGCTACCCTTGACTGCTTCTGCCTCCAATAGATTTCCTAAGCACTAGTGTTTTAAGCAACAGCTTAAAAAGAGAATCCTAATGTGATTTCTTTATAATGGGTGTGTTCCTTATCTTATCCTAGTGTCTAAATTCTTCTCCATGGCTGGAACCCCAAATAATATTCCTTTACGTGCTAAAGGGTATCTAGAGAGTGGGATAGGTTTACTAACTACCCTAACCCTAACGCGTACCCTAACCCTAACCCCTACCCTAAACCTAACACGTACCCTAATCCTAACCGTACCCTAAACCGAGCCCTAACCCTAACACTAACCCTAACCCTAACCCTAACCCATACCCTACGCCGTACCCGAAACCCTCCCCGAACCCGTACCCTAAGCCGTACCCTAAGCCTAACCCTAAGCCTAACCCTAACCCTACGCTACCCTTGACTGCTTCTGCCTCCAATAGATTTCCTAAGCACTAGTGTTTTAAGGAACAGCTTAAAAAGAGAATCCTAATGTGATTTCTTTATAATGGGTGTGTTCCTTATCTTATCCTAGTGTCTAAACTCTTCTCCATGGCTGGACCCTCAAATAATATTCCTTTACGTGCTAAGGGGTATCTAGAGAGTGGGATAGGTTTAATAACTACCCTTACCCTAACGCGTACCCTAACCCTAACGCGTACCCTAACCCTAACCCCTACCCTAACCCTAACACGTACCCTAATCCTAACCCGTACTCTAAACCGAGCCCTAACCCTAACACTAACCCTAACCCTAACCCTAACCCATACCGTACGCCGTACCCGCACCCCTCCCCGAACCCGTACCCTAAGCCGTACCCTAAGCCGAACCCTAAGCCTAACCCTAACCCTAGGCTACCCTTGACTGCTTCTGCCTCCAATAGATTTCCTAAGCACTAGTGTTTTAAGGAACAGCTTAAAAAGAGAATCCTAATGTGATTTCTTTATAATGGGTGTGTTCCTTATCTTATCCTAGTGCGTAAACTCTTCTCCATGGCTGGACCCTCAAATAATACTCCTTTACGTGCTAAGGGGTATCTAGAGAGTGGGATAGGTTTACTAACTACCCTAACCCTAACGCGTACCCTAACCCTAACCCCTACCCTAAACCTAACACGTACCCTAATCCTAACCGTACCCTAAACCGAGCCCTAACCCTAACACTAACCCTAACCCTAACCCTAACCCATACCCTATGTCGTACCCGAAACCCTCCCCGAACCCGTACCCTAAGCCGTACCCTAAGCCTAACCCTAAGCCTAACCCTAACCCTAGGCTACCCTTGACTGCTTCTGCCTCCAATAGATTTCCTAAGCACTAGTGTTTTAAGGAACAGCTTAAAAAGAGAATCCTAATGTGATTTCTTTATAATGGGTGTGTTCCTTATCTTATCCTAGTGTCTAAACTCTTCTCCATGGCTGGACCCTCAAATAATATTCCTTTACGTGCTAAGGGGTATCTAGAGAGTGGGATAGGTTTAATAACTACCCTAACCCTAACGCGTACCCTAACCCTAACCCCTACCCTAACCCTAACACGTACCCTAATCCTAACCCGTACCCTAAACCGAGCCCTAACCCTAACACTAAGCCTAACCCTAACCCTAACCCATACCCTACGCCGTACCCGCACCCCTCCCCGAACCCGTAACCTAAGCCGTACCCTAAGCCTAACCCTAAGCCTAACCCTAACCCTAGGCTACCCTTGACTGCTTCTGCCTCCAATAGATTTCCTAAGCACTACTGTTTTAAGGAACAGCTTAAAAAGAGAATCCTAATGTGATTTCTTTATAATGGGTGTGTTCCTTACCTTATCCTAGTGTCTAAACTCTTCTCCATGGCTGCACCCCCAAATAATATTCCCTTACGTGCTAAGGGGTATCTAGAGAGTGGGATAGGTTTAATAACTACCCTAACCCTAACGCGTACCCTAACCCTAACCCCTACCCTAACCCTAACACGTACCCTAATCCTAACCTGTACCCTAAACCGAGCCCTAACCCTAACACTAACCCTAAACCTAACCCTAACCCATACCCTACGCCGTACCCGCACCCCTCCCCGAACCCGTACCCTAAGCCATATCCTAAACCTAACCCTAAGCCTAATCCTAACCCTAGGCTACCCTTGACTGCTTCTGCCTCCAATTGATTTCCTAAGCAGTAGTGTTTTAAGGAACAGCTTAAAAAGAGAATCCTAATGTGATTTCTTTATAATGGGTGTGTTCCTTATCTTATCCTAGTGTCTAAACTCTTCTCCATGGCTGGACCCCCAAATAATATTCCTTTACGTGCTAAGGGGGAGCTAGAGAGTGGGATAGTTTTACTAACTACCCTAGCCCTAACGCGTAACCTAACCCTAACCCCTACCCTAACCCTAACACGTACCCTAATCCTAACCCGTACCCTAAACCGAGCCCTAACCCTAACACTAACCCAAACCCTAACCCTAACCCATACCCTACGCCGTACACGAACACCTCCCCGAACCCATACCCCAAGCCGTACCCTAACCCTAACCCTAAGCCTAACCCTAACCCTAGGCTACCCTTGACTGCTTCTGCCTCCAATAGATTTCCTAAGCACTAGTGTTTTAAGGAACAGCTTAAAAAGAGAATCCTAAAGTGATTTCTTTATAATGGGTGTGTTCCTTATCTTATCCTAGTGTCTAAACTCTTCTCCATGGCTGGAACCCCAAATAATATTCCTTTACGTGCTGAGGGGTATCTAGAGAGTGGGATAGGTTTAATAACTACCCTAACCCTAACGCGTACCCTAACCCTAACCCCTACCCTAACCCTAACACGTACCCTAATCCTAACCCGTACCCTAAACCGAGACCTAACCGTAACACTAACCCTAACGCTAACCCTAACCCATACCCTACGCCGTACCCGAAACCCTCCCCGAACCCGTACCCTAAGCCGTACCCTAAGGCGAACCCTAAGCCTAACCCTAACCCTAGGCTACCCTTGACTGCTTCTGCCTCCAATAGATTTCCTAAGCACTAGTGTTTTAAGGAACAGCTTAAAAAGAGAATCCTAATGTGATTTCTTTATAATGTGTGTGTTCCTTATCTTATCCTAGTGTCTAAACTCTTCTCCATGGCTGGACCCTCAAATAATATTCCTTTACGTGCTAAGGGGTATCTAGAGAGTGGGATAGGTTTAATAACTACCCTAACCCTAATGCGTACTCTAACCCTAACCCCTACCCTAACACTAACACGTACCCTAATCCTAACCCGTACCCTAAACCGAGCCCTAACCCTAACACTAACACTAACCCTAACCGTAACCCATACCCTACGCCGTACCTGAACCCCTCCCCAATACCGTACCCTAAGCCGTACCCTAAGCCTAACCCTAAGCCTAACACTAACCCTAGGCTACCCTTGACTGCTTCTGCCTCCAATAGATTTCCTAAGCACTAGTGTTTTAAGCAACAGCTTAAAAAGAGAATCCTAATGTGATTTCTTTATAATGGGTGTGTTCCTTATCTTATCCTAGTGTCTAAATTCTTCTCCATGGCTGGAACCCCAAATAATATTCTTTTACATGCTAAAGGGTATCTAGAGAGTGGGATAGGTTTACTAACTACCCTAACCCTAACGCGTACCCTAACCCTAACCCCTACCCTAAACCTAACACGTACCCTAATCCTAACCGTACCCTAAACCGAGCCCTAACCCTAACACTAACCCTAACCCTAACCCTAACCCATACCCTACGCCGTACCCGAAACCCTCCCCGAACCCGTACCCTAAGCCGTACCCTAAGCCTAACCCTAAGCCTAACCCTAACCCTACGCTACCCTTGACTGCTTCTGCCTCCAATAGATTTCCTAAGCACTAGTGTTTTAAGGAACAGCTTAAAAAGAGAATCCTAATGTGATTTCTTTATAATGGGTGTGTTCCTTATCTTATCCTAGTGTCTAAACTCTTCTCCATGGCTGGACCCTCAAATAATATTCCTTTACGTGCTAAGGGGTATCTAGAGAGTGGGATAGGTTTAATAACTACCCTTACCCTAACGCGTACCCTAACCCTAACGCGTACCCTAACCCTAACCCCTACCCTAACCCTAACACGTACCCTAATCCTAACCCGTACTCTAAACCGAGCCCTAACCCTAACACTAACCCTAACCCTAACCCTAACCCATACCGTACGCCGTACCCGCACCCCTCCCCGAACCCGTACCCTAAGCCGTACCCTAAGCCGAACCCTAAGCCTAACCCTAACCCTAGGCTACCCTTGACTGCTTCTGCCTCCAATAGATTTCCTAAGCACTAGTGTTTTAAGGAACAGCTTAAAAAGAGAATCCTAATGTGATTTCTTTATAATGGGTGTGTTCCTTATCTTATCCTAGTGCGTAAACTCTTCTCCATGGCTGGACCCTCAAATAATACTCCTTTACGTGCTAAGGGGTATCTAGAGAGTGGGATAGGTTTACTAACTACCCTAACCCTAACGCGTACCCTAACCCTAACCCCTACCCTAAACCTAACACGTACCCTAATCCTAACCGTACCCTAAACCGAGCCCTAACCCTAACACTAACCCTAACCCTAACCCTAACCCATACCCTATGTCGTACCCGAAACCCTCCCCGAACCCGTACCCTAAGCCGTACCCTAAGCCTAACCCTAAGCCTAACCCTAACCCTAGGCTACCCTTGACTGCTTCTGCCTCCAATAGATTTCCTAAGCACTAGTGTTTTAAGGAACAGCTTAAAAAGAGAATCCTAATGTGATTTCTTTATAATGGGTGTGTTCCTTATCTTATCCTAGTGTCTAAACTCTTCTCCATGGCTGGACCCTCAAATAATATTCCTTTACGTGCTAAGGGGTATCTAGAGAGTGGGATAGGTTTAATAACTACCCTAACCCTAACGCGTACCCTAACCCTAACCCCTACCCTAACCCTAACACGTACCCTAATCCTAACCCGTACCCTAAACCGAGCCCTAACCCTAACACTAAGCCTAACCCTAACCCTAACCCATACCCTACGCCGTACCCGCACCCCTCCCCGAACCCGTAACCTAAGCCGTACCCTAAGCCTAACCCTAAGCCTAACCCTAACCCTAGGCTACCCTTGACTGCTTCTGCCTCCAATAGATTTCCTAAGCACTACTGTTTTAAGGAACAGCTTAAAAAGAGAATCCTAATGTGATTTCTTTATAATGGGTGTGTTCCTTACCTTATCCTAGTGTCTAAACTCTTCTCCATGGCTGCACCCCCAAATAATATTCCCTTACGTGCTAAGGGGTATCTAGAGAGTGGGATAGGTTTAATAACTACCCTAACCCTAACGCGTACCCTAACCCTAACCCCTACCCTAACCCTAACACGTACCCTAATCCTAACCTGTACCCTAAACCGAGCCCTAACCCTAACACTAACCCTAAACCTAACCCTAACCCATACCCTACGCCGTACCCGCACCCCTCCCCGAACCCGTACCCTAAGCCATATCCTAAACCTAACCCTAAGCCTAATCCTAACCCTAGGCTACCCTTGACTGCTTCTGCCTCCAATTGATTTCCTAAGCAGTAGTGTTTTAAGGAACAGCTTAAAAAGAGAATCCTAATGTGATTTCTTTATAATGGGTGTGTTCCTTATCTTATCCTAGTGTCTAAACTCTTCTCCATGGCTGGACCCCCAAATAATATTCCTTTACGTGCTAAGGGGGAGCTAGAGAGTGGGATAGTTTTACTAACTACCCTAGCCCTAACGCGTAACCTAACCCTAACCCCTACCCTAACCCTAACACGTACCCTAATCCTAACCCGTACCCTAAACCGAGCCCTAACCCTAACACTAACCCAAACCCTAACCCTAACCCATACCCTACGCCGTACACGAACACCTCCCCGAACCCATACCCCAAGCCGTACCCTAACCCTAACCCTAAGCCTAACCCTAACCCTAGGCTACCCTTGACTGCTTCTGCCTCCAATAGATTTCCTAAGCACTAGTGTTTTAAGGAACAGCTTAAAAAGAGAATCCTAAAGTGATTTCTTTATAATGGGTGTGTTCCTTATCTTATCCTAGTGTCTAAACTCTTCTCCATGGCTGGAACCCCAAATAATATTCCTTTACGTGCTGAGGGGTATCTAGAGAGTGGGATAGGTTTAATAACTACCCTAACCCTAACGCGTACCCTAACCCTAACCCCTACCCTAACCCTAACACGTACCCTAATCCTAACCCGTACCCTAAACCGAGCCCTAACCCTAACACTAACCCTAACCCTAACCCATACGCTACGCCGTACCCGAAACCCTCCCCGAACCCGTACCCTAAGCCGTACCCTAAGCCTAACCCTAAGCCTAACCTTACCCTAGCCTACCCTTGACTGCTTCTGCCTCCAATAGATTTCCTAAGCACTAGTGTTTTAAGGAACAGCTTAAAAAGAGAATCCTAATGTGATTTCTTTATAATGGGTGTGTTCCTTATCTTATCCTAGTGTCTAAACTCTTCTCCATGGCTGCACCCCCAAATAATATTGCCTTACGTGCTAAGGGGTATCTAGAGAGTGGGATAGGTTTAATAACTACCCTAACCCTAATGCGTACTCTAACCCTAACCCCTACCCTAACACTAACACGTACCCTAATCCTAACCCGTACCCTAAACCGAGCCCTAACCCTAACACTAACACTAACCCTAACCCTAACCCATACCCTACGCCGTACCTGAACCCCTCCCCAAACCCGTACCCTAAGCCGTACCCTAAGCCTAACCCTAAGCCTAACACTAACCCTAGGCTACCCTTGACTGCTTCTGCCTCCAATAGATTTCCTAAGCACTAGTGTTTTAAGCAACAGCTTAAAAAGAGAATCCTAATGTGATTTCTTTATAATGGGTGTGTTCCTTATCTTATCCTAGTGTCTAAATTCTTCTCCATGGCTGGAACCCCAAATAATATTCCTTTACGTGCTAAGGGGTATCTAGAGAGTGGGATAGGTTTACTAACTACCCTAACCCTAACGCGTACCCTAACCCTAACCCCTACCCTAAACCTAACACGTACCCTAATCCTAACCGTACCCTAAACCGAGCCCTAACCCTAACACTAACCCTAACCCTAACCCTAACCCATACCCTACGCCGTACCCGAAACCCTCCCCGAACCCGTACCCTAAGCCGTACCCTAAGCCTAACCCTAACCCTAGGCTACCCTTGACTGCTTCTGCCTCCAATAGATTTCCTAAGCACTAGTGTTTTAGGGAACAGCTTAAAAAGAGAATCCTAATGTGATTTCTTTATAATGGGTGTGTTCCTTATCTTATCCTAGTGTCTAAACTCTTCTCCATGGCTGGACCCTCAAATAATATTCCTTTACGTGCTAAGGGGTATCTAGAGAGTGGGATAGGTTTAATAACTACCCTAACCCTAACGCGTACCCTAACCCTAACCCCTACCCTAACCCTAACACGTACCCTAATCCTAACCCGTACCCTAAACCGAGCCCTAACCCTAACACTAACCCTAACCCTAACCCTAACCCATACCCTACGCCGTACCCGCACCCCTCCCCGAACCCGTAACCTAAGCCGTACCCTAAGCCTAACCCTAAGCCTAACCCTAACCCTAGGCTACCCTTGACTGCTTCTGCCTCCAATAGATTTCCTAAGCACTACTGTTTTAAGGAACAGCTTAAAAAGAGAATCCTAATGTGATTTCTTTATAATGGGTGTGTTCCTCATCTTATCCTAGTGTCTAAACTCTTCTCCATGGCTGCACCCCCAAATAATATTCCCTTACGTGCTAAGGGGTATCTAGAGAGTGGAATAGGTTTAATAACTACCCTAACCCTAAAGCGTACCCTAACCCTAACCCCTACCCTAACCCTAACACGTACCCTAATCCTAACCTGTACCCTAAACCGAGCCCTAACCCTAACACTAACCCTAACCCTAACCCTAACCCATACCCTACGCCGTACCCGCACCCCTCCCCGAACCCGTACCCTAAGCCATACCCTAAACCTAACCCTAAGCCTAACCCTAACCATAGGCTACCCTTGACTGCTTCTGCCTCCAATTGATTTCCTAAGCACTAGTGTTTTAAGGAACAGCTTAAAAAGAGAATCCTAATGTGATTTCTTTATAATGGGTGTGTTCCTTATCTTATCCTAGTGTCTAAACTCTTCTCCATGGCTGGACCCCCAAATAATATTCCTTTACGTGCTAAGGGGGAGCTAGAGAGTGGGATAGGTTTACTAACTACCCTAGCCCTAACGCGTAACCTAACCCTAACCCCTACCCTAACCCTAACACGTACCCTAATCCTAACCCGTACCCTAAACCGAGCCCTAACCCTAACACTAACCCAAACCCTAACCCTAACCCATACCCTACGCCGTACACGAACACCTCCCCGAACCCATACCCCAAGCCGTACCCTAACCCTAACCCTAAGCCTAACCCTAACCCTAGGCTACCCTTGACTGCTTCTGCCTCCAATAGATTTCCTAAGCACTAGTGTTTTAAGGAACAGCTTAAAAAGAGAATCCTAAAGTGATTTCTTTATAATGGGTGTGTTCCTTATCTTATCCTAGTGTCTAAACTCTTCTCCATGGCTGGACCCCCAAATAATATTCCTTTACGTGCTAAGGGGTATCTAGAGAGTGGGATAGGTTTAATAACTACCCTAACCCTAATGCGTACCCTAACCCTAACCCCTACCCTAACCCTAACACGTACCCTAATCCTAACCCGTACCCTAAACCGAGCCCTAACCCTAACACTAACCCTAACCCTAACCCATACGCTACGCCGTACCCGAAACCCTCCCCGAACCCGTACCCTAAGCCGTACCCTAAGCCTAACCCTAAGCCTAACCTTACCCTAGGCTACCCTTGACTGCTTCTGCCTCCAATAGATTTCCTAAGCACTAGTGTTTTAAGGAACAGCTTAAAAAGAGAATCCTAATGTGATTTCTTTATAATGGGTGTGTTCCTTATCTTATCCTAGTGTCTAAACTCTTCTCCATGGCTGCACCCCCAAATAATATTGCCTTACGTGCTAAGGGGTATCTAGAGAGTGGGATAGGTTTAATAACTACCCTAACCCTAATGCGTACTCTAACCCTAACCCCTACCCTAACACTAACACGTACCCTAATCCTAACCCGTACCCTAAACCGAGCCCTAACCCTAACACTAACACTAACCCTAACCGTAACCCATACCCTACGCCGTACCTGAACCCCTCCCCAATACCGTACCCTAAGCCGTACCCTAAGCCTAACCCTAAGCCTAACACTAACCCTAGGCTACCCTTGACTGCTTCTGCCTCCAATAGATTTCCTAAGCACTAGTGTTTTAAGCAACAGCTTAAAAAGAGAATCCTAATGTGATTTCTTTATAATGGGTGTGTTCCTTATCTTATCCTAGTGTCTAAATTCTTCTCCATGGCTGGAACCCCAAATAATATTCCTTTACGTGCTAAAGGGTATCTAGAGAGTGGGATAGGTTTACTAACTACCCTAACCCTAACGCGTACCCTAACCCTAACCCCTACCCTAAACCTAACACGTACCCTAATCCTAACCGTACCCTAAACCGAGCCCTAACCCTAACACTAACCCTAACCCTAACCCTAACCCATACCCTACGCCGTACCCGAAACCCTCCCCGAACCCGTACCCTAAGCCGTACCCTAAGCCTAACCCTAAGCCTAACCCTAACCCTACGCTACCCTTGACTGCTTCTGCCTCCAATAGATTTCCTAAGCACTAGTGTTTTAAGGAACAGCTTAAAAAGAGAATCCTAATGTGATTTCTTTATAATGGGTGTGTTCCTTATCTTATCCTAGTGTCTAAACTCTTCTCCATGGCTGGACCCTCAAATAATATTCCTTTACGTGCTAAGGGGTATCTAGAGAGTGGGATAGGTTTAATAACTACCCTTACCCTAACGCGTACCCTAACCCTAACGCGTACCCTAACCCTAACCCCTACCCTAACCCTAACACGTACCCTAATCCTAACCCGTACTCTAAACCGAGCCCTAACCCTAACACTAACCCTAACCCTAACCCTAACCCATACCTTACGCCGTACCCGCACCCCTCCCCGAACCCGTACCCTAAGCCGTACCCTAAGCCGAACCCTAAGCCTAACCCTAACCCTAGGCTACCCTTGACTGCTTCTGCCTCCAATAGATTTCCTAAGCACTAGTGTTTTAAGGAACAGCTTAAAAAGAGAATCCTAATGTGATTTCTTTATAATGGGTGTGTTCCTTATCTTATCCTAGTGCGTAAACTCTTCTCCATGGCTGGACCCTCAAATAATACTCCTTTACGTGCTAAGGGGTATCTAGAGAGTGGGATAGGTTTACTAACTACCCTAACCCTAACGCGTACCCTAACCCTAACCCCTACCCTAAACCTAACACGTACCCTAATCCTAACCGTACCCTAAACCGAGCCCTAACCCTAACACTAACCCTAACCCTAACCCTAACCCATACCCTATGTCGTACCCGAAACCCTCCCCGAACCCGTACCCTAAGCCGTACCCTAAGCCTAACCCTAAGCCTAACCCTAACCCTAGGCTACCCTTGACTGCTTCTGCCTCCAATAGATTTCCTAAGCACTAGTGTTTTAAGGAACAGCTTAAAAAGAGAATCCTAATGTGATTTCTTTATAATGGGTGTGTTCCTTATCTTATCCTAGTGTCTAAACTCTTCTCCATGGCTGGACCCTCAAATAATATTCCTTTACGTGCTAAGGGGTATCTAGAGAGTGGGATAGGTTTAATAACTACCCTAACCCTAACGCGTACCCTAACCCTAACCCCTACCCTAACCCTAACACGTACCCTAATCCTAACCCGTACCCTAAACCGAGCCCTAACCCTAACACTAAGCCTAACCCTAACCCTAACCCATACCCTACGCCGTACCCGCACCCCTCCCCGAACCCGTAACCTAAGCCGTACCCTAAGCCTAACCCTAAGCCTAACCCTAACCCTAGGCTACCCTTGACTGCTTCTGCCTCCAATAGATTTCCTAAGCACTACTGTTTTAAGGAACAGCTTAAAAAGAGAATCCTAATGTGATTTCTTTATAATGGGTGTGTTCCTTACCTTATCCTAGTGTCTAAACTCTTCTCCATGGCTGCACCCCCAAATAATATTCCCTTACGTGCTAAGGGGTATCTAGAGAGTGGGATAGGTTTAATAACTACCCTAACCCTAACGCGTACCCTAACCCTAACCCCTACCCTAACCCTAACACGTACCCTAATCCTAACCTGTACCCTAAACCGAGCCCTAACCCTAACACTAACCCTAAACCTAACCCTAACCCATACCCTACGCCGTACCCGCACCCCTCCCCGAACCCGTACCCTAAGCCATATCCTAAACCTAACCCTAAGCCTAATCCTAACCCTAGGCTACCCTTGACTGCTTCTGCCTCCAATTGATTTCCTAAGCAGTAGTGTTTTAAGGAACAGCTTAAAAAGAGAATCCTAATGTGATTTCTTTATAATGGGTGTGTTCCTTATCTTATCCTAGTGTCTAAACTCTTCTCCATGGCTGGACCCCCAAATAATATTCCTTTACGTGCTAAGGGGGAGCTAGAGAGTGGGATAGTTTTACTAACTACCCTAGCCCTAACGCGTAACCTAACCCTAACCCCTACCCTAACCCTAACACGTACCCTAATCCTAACCCGTACCCTAAACCGAGCCCTAACCCTAACACTAACCCAAACCCTAACCCTAACCCATACCCTACGCCGTACACGAACACCTCCCCGAACCCATACCCCAAGCCGTACCCTAACCCTAACCCTAAGCCTAACCCTAACCCTAGGCTACCCTTGACTGCTTCTGCCTCCAATAGATTTCCTAAGCACTAGTGTTTTAAGGAACAGCTTAAAAAGAGAATCCTAAAGTGATTTCTTTATAATGGGTGTGTTCCTTATCTTATCCTAGTGTCTAAACTCTTCTCCATGGCTGGAACCCCAAATAATATTCCTTTACGTGCTGAGGGGTATCTAGAGAGTGGGATAGGTTTAATAACTACCCTAACCCTAACGCGTACCCTAACCCTAACCCCTACCCTAACCCTAACACGTACCCTAATCCTAACCCGTACCCTAAACCGAGACCTAACCGTAACACTAACCCTAACGCTAACCCTAACCCATACCCTACGCCGTACCCGAAACCCTCCCCGAACCCGTACCCTAAGCCGTACCCTAAGGCGAACCCTAAGCCTAACCCTAACCCTAGGCTACCCTTGACTGCTTCTGCCTCCAATAGATTTCCTAAGCACTAGTGTTTTAAGGAACAGCTTAAAAAGAGAATCCTAATGTGATTTCTTTATAATGTGTGTGTTCCTTATCTTATCCTAGTGTCTAAACTCTTCTCCATGGCTGGACCCTCAAATAATATTCCTTTACGTGCTAAGGGGTATCTAGAGAGTGGGATAGGTTTAATAACTACCCTAACCCTAATGCGTACTCTAACCCTAACCCCTACCCTAACACTAACACGTACCCTAATCCTAACCCGTACCCTAAACCGAGCCCTAACCCTAACACTAACACTAACCCTAACCGTAACCCATACCCTACGCCGTACCTGAACCCCTCCCCAATACCGTACCCTAAGCCGTACCCTAAGCCTAACCCTAAGCCTAACACTAACCCTAGGCTACCCTTGACTGCTTCTGCCTCCAATAGATTTCCTAAGCACTAGTGTTTTAAGCAACAGCTTAAAAAGAGAATCCTAATGTGATTTCTTTATAATGGGTGTGTTCCTTATCTTATCCTAGTGTCTAAATTCTTCTCCATGGCTGGAACCCCAAATAATATTCCTTTACGTGCTAAAGGGTATCTAGAGAGTGGGATAGGTTTACTAACTACCCTAACCCTAACGCGTACCCTAACCCTAACCCCTACCCTAAACCTAACACGTACCCTAATCCTAACCGTACCCTAAACCGAGCCCTAACCCTAACACTAACCCTAACCCTAACCCTAACCCATACCCTACGCCGTACCCGAAACCCTCCCCGAACCCGTACCCTAAGCCGTACCCTAAGCCTAACCCTAAGCCTAACCCTAACCCTACGCTACCCTTGACTGCTTCTGCCTCCAATAGATTTCCTAAGCACTAGTGTTTTAAGGAACAGCTTAAAAAGAGAATCCTAATGTGATTTCTTTATAATGGGTGTGTTCCTTATCTTATCCTAGTGTCTAAACTCTTCTCCATGGCTGGACCCTCAAATAATATTCCTTTACGTGCTAAGGGGTATCTAGAGAGTGGGATAGGTTTAATAACTACCCTTACCCTAACGCGTACCCTAACCCTAACGCGTACCCTAACCCTAACCCCTACCCTAACCCTAACACGTACCCTAATCCTAACCCGTACTCTAAACCGAGCCCTAACCCTAACACTAACCCTAACCCTAACCCTAACCCATACCGTACGCCGTACCCGCACCCCTCCCCGAACCCGTACCCTAAGCCGTACCCTAAGCCGAACCCTAAGCCTAACCCTAACCCTAGGCTACCCTTGACTGCTTCTGCCTCCAATAGATTTCCTAAGCACTAGTGTTTTAAGGAACAGCTTAAAAAGAGAATCCTAATGTGATTTCTTTATAATGGGTGTGTTCCTTATCTTATCCTAGTGCGTAAACTCTTCTCCATGGCTGGACCCTCAAATAATACTCCTTTACGTGCTAAGGGGTATCTAGAGAGTGGGATAGGTTTACTAACTACCCTAACCCTAACGCGTACCCTAACCCTAACCCCTACCCTAAACCTAACACGTACCCTAATCCTAACCGTACCCTAAACCGAGCCCTAACCCTAACACTAACCCTAACCCTAACCCTAACCCATACCCTATGTCGTACCCGAAACCCTCCCCGAACCCGTACCCTAAGCCGTACCCTAAGCCTAACCCTAAGCCTAACCCTAACCCTAGGCTACCCTTGACTGCTTCTGCCTCCAATAGATTTCCTAAGCACTAGTGTTTTAAGGAACAGCTTAAAAAGAGAATCCTAATGTGATTTCTTTATAATGGGTGTGTTCCTTATCTTATCCTAGTGTCTAAACTCTTCTCCATGGCTGGACCCTCAAATAATATTCCTTTACGTGCTAAGGGGTATCTAGAGAGTGGGATAGGTTTAATAACTACCCTAACCCTAACGCGTACCCTAACCCTAACCCCTACCCTAACCCTAACACGTACCCTAATCCTAACCCGTACCCTAAACCGAGCCCTAACCCTAACACTAAGCCTAACCCTAACCCTAACCCATACCCTACGCCGTACCCGCACCCCTCCCCGAACCCGTAACCTAAGCCGTACCCTAAGCCTAACCCTAAGCCTAACCTTACCCTAGGCTACCCTTGACTGCTTCTGCCTCCAATAGATTTCCTAAGCACTACTGTTTTAAGGAACAGCTTAAAAAGAGAATCCTAATGTGATTTCTTTATAATGGGTGTGTTCCTTACCTTATCCTAGTGTCTAAACTCTTCTCCATGGCTGCACCCCCAAATAATATTCCCTTACGTGCTAAGGGGTATCTAGAGAGTGGGATAGGTTTAATAACTACCCTAACCCTAACGCGTACCCTAACCCTAACCCCTACCCTAACCCTAACACGTACCCTAATCCTAACCTGTACCCTAAACCGAGCCCTAACCCTAACACTAACCCTAAACCTAACCCTAACCCATACCCTACGCCGTACCCGCACCCCTCCCCGAACCCGTACCCTAAGCCATATCCTAAACCTAACCCTAAGCCTAATCCTAACCCTAGGCTACCCTTGACTGCTTCTGCCTCCAATTGATTTCCTAAGCAGTAGTGTTTTAAGGAACAGCTTAAAAAGAGAATCCTAATGTGATTTCTTTATAATGGGTGTGTTCCTTATCTTATCCTAGTGTCTAAACTCTTCTCCATGGCTGGACCCCCAAATAATATTCCTTTACGTGCTAAGGGGGAGCTAGAGAGTGGGATAGTTTTACTAACTACCCTAGCCCTAACGCGTAACCTAACCCTAACCCCTACCCTAACCCTAACACGTACCCTAATCCTAACCCGTACCCTAAACCGAGCCCTAACCCTAACACTAACCCAAACCCTAACCCTAACCCATACCCTACGCCGTACACGAACACCTCCCCGAACCCATACCCCAAGCCGTACCCTAACCCTAACCCTAAGCCTAACCCTAACCCTAGGCTACCCTTGACTGCTTCTGCCTCCAATAGATTTCCTAAGCACTAGTGTTTTAAGGAACAGCTTAAAAAGAGAATCCTAAAGTGATTTCTTTATAATGGGTGTGTTCCTTATCTTATCCTAGTGTCTAAACTCTTCTCCATGGCTGGAACCCCAAATAATATTCCTTTACGTGCTGAGGGGTATCTAGAGAGTGGGATAGGTTTAATAACTACCCTAACCCTAACGCGTACCCTAACCCTAACCCCTACCCTAACCCTAACACGTACCCTAATCCTAACCCGTACCCTAAACCGAGACCTAACCGTAACACTAACCCTAACGCTAACCCTAACCCATACCCTACGCCGTACCCGAAACCCTCCCCGAACCCGTACCCTAAGCCGTACCCTAAGGCGAACCCTAAGCCTAACCCTAACCCTAGGCTACCCTTGACTGCTTCTGCCTCCAATAGATTTCCTAAGCACTAGTGTTTTAAGGAACAGCTTAAAAAGAGAATCCTAATGTGATTTCTTTATAATGTGTGTGTTCCTTATCTTATCCTAGTGTCTAAACTCTTCTCCATGGCTGGACCCTCAAATAATATTCCTTTACGTGCTAAGGGGTATCTAGAGAGTGGGATAGGTTTAATAACTACCCTAACCCTAACGCGTACCCTAACCCTAACCCCTACCCTAACCCTAACACGTACCCTAATACTAACCTGTACCCTAAACCGAGCCCTAACCCTAACACTAACCCTAACCCTAACCCTAACCCATACCCTACGCCGTACCCGCACCCCTCCCCGAACCCGTACCCTAAGCCGTACCCTAAGCCTAATCCTAAGCCTAACCCTAACCCTAGGCTACCCTTGACTGCTTCTGCCTCCAATTGATTTCCTAAGCACTAGTGTTTTAAGGAACAGCTTAAAAAGAGAATCCTAATGTGATTTCTTTATAATGGGTGTGTTCCTTATCTTATCCTAGTGTCTAAACTCTTCTCCATGGCTGGACCCCCAAATAATATTCCTTTACGTGCTAAGGGGGAGCTAGAGAGTGGGATAGGTTTACTAACTACCCTAGCCCTAACGCGTAACCTAACCCTAACCCCTACCCTAACCCTAACACGTACCCTAATCCTAACCCGTACCCTAAACCGAGCCCTAACCCTAACACTAACCCAAACCCTAACCGTAACCCATACCCTACGCCGTACACGAACACCTCCCCGAACCCATACCCCAAGCCGTACCCTAACCCTAACCCTAAGCCTAACCCTAACCCTAGGCTACCCTTGACTGCTTCTGCCTCCAATAGATTTCCTAAGCACTAGTGTTTTAAGGAACAGCTTAAAAAGAGAATCCTAAAGTGATTTCTTTATAATGGGTGTGTTCCTTATCTTATCCTAGTGTCTAAACTCTTCTCCATGGCTGGACCCCCAAATAATATTCCTTTACGTGCTAAGGCGTATCTAGAGAGTGGGATAGGTTTAATAACTACCCTAACCCTAATGCGTAGCCTAACCCTAACCCCTACCCTAACCCTAACACGTACCCTAATCCTAACCCGTACCCTAAACCGAGCCCTAACCCTAACACTAACCCTAACCCTAACCCATACGCTACGCCGTACCCGAAACCCTCCCCGAACCCGTACCCTAAGCCGTACCCTAAGCCTAACCCTAAGCCTAACCTTACCCTAGGCTACCCTTGACTGCTTCTGCCTCCAATAGATTTCCTAAGCACTAGTGTTTTAAGGAACAGCTTAAAAAGAGAATCCTAATGTGATTTCTTTATAATGGGTGTGTTCCTTATCTTATCCTAGTGTCTAAACTCTTCTCCATGGCTGCACCCCCAAATAATATTGCCTTACGTGCTAAGGGGTATCTAGAGAGTGGGATAGGTTTAATAACTACCCTAACCCTAATGCGTACTCTAACCCTAACCCCTACCCTAACACTAACACGTACCCTAATCCTAACCCGTACCCTAAACCGAGCCCTAAGCCTAACACCAGCACTAACCCTAACCCTAACCCATACCCTACGCCGTACCTGAACCCCTCCCCAATACCGTACCCTAAGCCGTACCCTAAGCCTAACCCTAAGCCTAACACTAACCCTAGGCTACCCTTGACTGCTTCTGCCTCCAATAGATTTCCTAAGCACTAGTGTTTTAAGCAACAGCTTAAAAAGAGAATCCTAATGTGATTTCTTTATAATGGGTGTGTTCCTTATCTTATCCTAGTGTCTAAATTCTTCTCCATGGCTGGAACCCCAAATAATATTCCTTTACGTGCTAAAGGGTATCTAGAGAGTGGGATAGGTTTACTAACTACCCTAACCCTAACGCGTACCCTAACCCTAACCCCTACCCTAAACCTAACACGTACCCTAATCCTAACCGTACCCTAAACCGAGCCCTAACCCTAACACTAACCCTAACCCTAACCCTAACCCATACCCTACGCCGTACCCGAAACCCTCCCCGAACCCGTACCCTAAGCCGTACCCTAAGCCTAACCCTAAGCCTAACCCTAACCCTACGCTACCCTTGACTGCTTCTGCCTCCAATAGATTTCCTAAGCACTAGTGTTTTAAGGAACAGCTTAAAAAGAGAATCCTAATGTGATTTCTTTATAATGGGTGTGTTCCTTATCTTATCCTAGTGTCTAAACTCTTCTCCATGGCTGGACCCTCAAATAATATTCCTTTACGTGCTAAGGGGTATCTAGAGAGTGGGATAGGTTTAATAACTACCCTAACCCTAACGCGTACCCTAACACTAACGCGTACCCTAACCCTAACCCCTACCCTAACCCTAACACGTACCCTAATCCTAACCCGTACTCTAAACCGAGCCCTAACCCTAACACTAACCCTAACCCTAACCCTAACCCATACCGTACGCCGTACCCGCACCCCTCCCCGAACCCGTACCCTAAGCCGTACCCTAAGCCGAACCCTAACCCTAACCCTAACCCTAGGCTACCCTTGACTGCTTCTGCCTCCCATAGATTTCCTAAGCACTAGTGTTTTAAGGAACAGCTTAAAAAGAGAATCCTAATGTGATTTCTTTATAATGGGTGTGTTCCTTATCTTATCCTAGTGCGTAAACTCTTCTCCATGGCTGGACCCTCAAATAATACTCCTTTACGTGCTAAGGGGTATCTAGAGAGTGGGATAGGTTTACTAACTACCCTAACCCTAACGCGTACCCTAACCCTAACCCCTACCCTAAACCTAACACGTACCCTAATCCTAACCGTACCCTAAACCGAGCCCTAACCCTAACACTAACCCTAACCCTAACCCTAACCCATACCCTATGTCGTACCCGAAACCCTCCCCGAACCCGTACCCTAAGCCGTACCCTAAGCCTAACCCTAAGCCTAACCCTAACCCTAGGCTACCCTTGACTGCTTCTGCCTCCAATAGATTTCCTAAGCACTAGTGTTTTAAGGAACAGCTTAAAAAGAGAATCCTAATGTGATTTCTTTATAATGGGTGTGTTCCTTATCTTATCCTAGTGTCTAAACTCTTCTCCATGGCTGGACCCTCAAATAATATTCCTTTACGTGCTAAGGGGTATCTAGAGAGTGGGATAGGTTTAATAACTACCCTAACCCTAACGCGTACCCTAACCCTAACCCCTACCCTAACCCTAACACGTACCCTAATCCTAACCCGTACCCTAAACCGAGCCCTAACCCTAACACTAACCCTAACCCTAACCCTAACCCATACCCTACGCCGTACACGCACCCCTCCCCGAACCCGTAACCTAAGCCGTACCCTAAGCCTAACCCTAAGCCTAACCCTAACCCTAGGCTACCCTTGACTGCTTCTGCCTCCAATAGATTTCCTAAGCACTACTGTTTTAAGGAACAGCTTAAAAAGAGAATCCTAATGTGATTTCTTTATAATGGGTGTGTTCCTTATCTTATCCTAGTGTCTAAACTCTTCTCCATGGCTGCACCCCCAAATAATATTCCCTTACGTGCTAAGGGGTATCTAGAGAGTGGGATAGGTTTAATAACTACCCTAACCCTAACGCGTACCCTAACCCTAACCCCTACCCTAACCCTAACACGTACCCTAATCCTAAACTGTACCCTAAACCGAGCCCTAACCCTAACACTAACCCTAAACCTAACCCTAACCCATACCCTACGCCGTACCCGCACCCCTCCCCGAACCCGTACCCTAAGCCATATCCTAAACCTAACCCTAAGCCTAACCCTAACCCTAGGCTACCCTTGACTGCTTCTGCCTCCAATAGATTTCCTAAGCACTAGTGTTTTAAGGAACAGCTTAAAAAGAGAATCCTAATGTGATTTCTTTATAATGGGTGTGTTCCTTATCTTATCCTAGTGTCTAAACTCTTCTCCATGGCTGGACCCCCAAATAATATTCCTTTACGTGCTAAGGGGGAGCTAGAGAGTGGGATAGGTTTACTAACTACCCTAGCCCTAACGCGTAACCTAACCCTAACCCCTACCCTAACCCTAACACGTACCCTAATACTAACCTGTACCCTAAACCGAGCCCTAACCCTAACACTAACCCTAACCCTAACCCTAACCCATACCCTACGCCGTACCCGAACCCCTCCCCGAACCCATTCCCCAAGCCGTACCCTAAAGCTAACCCTAAGCCTAACCCTAACCCTAGGCTACCCTTGACTGCTTCTGCCTCCAATAGATTTCCTAAGCACTAGTGTTTTAAGGAACAGCTTAAAAAGAGAATCCTAATGCGATTTCTTTATAATGGGTGTGTTCCTTATCTTATCCTAGTGTCTAAACTCTTCTCCATGGCTGCACCCCCAAATAATATTGCCTTACGTGCTAAGGGGTATCTAGAGAGTGGGATAGGTTTAATAACTACCCTAACCCTAATGCATACTCTAACCCTAACCCCTACCCTAACACTAACACGTACCCTAATCCTAACACGTACCCTAAACCGAGCCCTAACCCTAACACTAACACTAACCCTAACCCTAACCCATACCCTACGCCGTACCTGAACCCCTCCCCAAACCCGTACCCTAAGCCATACCCTAAGCCTAACCCTAAGCCTAACACTAACCCTAGGCTACCCTTGACTGCTTCTGCCTCCAATAGATTTCCTAAGCACTAGTGTTTTAAGCAACAGCTTAAAAAGAGAATCCTAATGTGATTTCTTTATAATGGGTGTGTTCCTTATCTTATCCTAGTGTCTAAATTCTTCTCCATGGCTGGAACCCCAAATAATATTCCTTTACGTGCTAAGGGGTATCTAGAGAGTGGGATAGGTTTACTAACTACCCTAACCCTAACGCGTACCCTAACCCTAACCCCTACCCTAAACCTAACACGTACCCTAATCCTAACCGTACCCTAAACCGAGCCCTAACCCTAACACTAACCCTAACCCTAACCCTAACCCATACCCTACGCCGTACCCGAAACCCTCCCCGAACCCGTACCCTAAGCCGTACCCTAAGCCTAACCCTAAGCCTAACCCTAACCCTAGGCTACCCTTGACTGCTTCTGCCTCCAATAGATTTCCTAAGCACTAGTGTTTTAGGGAACAGCTTAAAAAGAGAATCCTAATGTGATTTCTTTATAATGGGTGTGTTCCTTATCTTATCCTAGTGTCTAAACTCTTCTCCATGGCTGGACCCTCAAATAATATTCCTTTACGTGCTAAGGGGTATCTAGAGAGTGGGATAGGTTTAATAACTACCCTAACCCTAACGCGTACCCTAACCCTAACCCCTACCCTAACCCTAACACGTACCCTAATCCTAACCCGTACCCTAAACCGAGCCCTAACCCTAACACTAACCCTAACCCTAACACTAACCCATACCCTACGCCGTACCCGCACCCCTCCCCGAACCCGTAACCTAAGCCGTACCCTAAGCCTAACCCTAAGCCTAACCCTAACCCTAGGCTACCCTTGACTGCTTCTGCCTCCAATAGATTTCCTAAGCACTACTGTTTTAAGGAACAGCTTAAAAAGAGAATCCTAATGTGATTTCTTTATAATGGGTGTGTTCCTCATCTTATCCTAGTGTCTAAACTCTTCTCCATGGCTGCACCCCCAAATAATATTCCCTTACGTGCTAAGGGGTATCTAGAGAGTGGGATAGGTTTAATAACTACCCTAACCCTAACACGTACCCTAACCCTAACCCCTACCCTAACCCTAACACGTACCCTAATCCTAACCTGTACCCTAAACCGAGCCCTAACCCTAACACTAACCCTAACCCTAACCTTAACCCATACCCTACGCCGTACCCGCACCCCTCCCCGAACCCGTACCCTAAGCCATACCCTAAACCTAACCCTAAGCCTAACCCTAACCCTAGGCTACCCTTGACTGCTTCTGCCTCCAATTGATTTCCTAAGCACTAGTGTTTTAAGGAACAGCTTAAAAAGAGAATCCTAATGTGATTTCTTTATAATGGGTGTGTTCCTTATCTTATCCTAGTGTCTAAACTCTTCTCCATGGCTGGACCCCCAAATAATATTCCTTTACGTGCTAAGGGGGAGCTAGAGAGTGGGATAGGTTTAGTAACTACCCTAGCCCTAACGCGTAACCTAACCCTAACCCCTACCCTAACCCTAACACGTACCCTAATCCTAACCCGTACCCTAAACCGAGCCCTAACCCTAACACTAACCCAAACCCTAACCCTAACCCATACCCTACGCCGTACACGAACACCTCCCCGAACCCATACCCCAAGCCGTACCCTAACCCTAACCCTAAGCCTAACCCTAACCCTAGGCTACCCTTGACTGCTTCTGCCTCCAATAGATTTCCTAAGCACTAGTGTTTTAAGGAACAGCTTAAAAAGAGAATCCTAAAGTGATTTCTTTATAATGGGTGTGTTCCTTATCTTATCCTAGTGTCTAAACTCTTCTCCATGGCTGGAACCCCAAATAATATTCCTTTACGTGCTAAGGGGTATCTAGAGAGTGGGATAGGTTTAATAACTACCCTAACCCTAATGCGTACCCTAACCCTAACCCCTACCCTAACCCTAACACGTACCCTAATCCTAACCCGTACCCTAAACCGAGCCCTAACCCTAACACTAACCCTAACCCTAACCCATACGCTACGCCGTACCCGAAACCCTCCCCGAACCCGTACCCTAAGCCGTACCCTAAGCCTAACCCTAAGCCTAACCTTACCCTAGCCTACCCTTGACTGCTTCTGCCTCCAATAGATTTCCTAAGCACTAGTGTTTTAAGGAACAGCTTAAAAAGAGAATCCTAATGTGATTTCTTTATAATGGGTGTGTTCCTTATCTTATCCTAGTGTCTAAACTCTTCTCCATGGCTGCACCCCCAAATAATATTGCCTTACGTGCTAAGGGGTATCTAGAGAGTGGGATAGGTTTAATAACTACCCTAACCCTAATGCGTACTCTAACCCTAACCCCTACCCTAACACTAACACGTACCCTAATCCTAACCCGTACCCTAAACCGAGCCCTAACCCTAACACTAACACTAACCCTAACCCTAACCCATACCCTACGCCGTACCTGAACCCCTCCCCAAACCCGTACCCTAAGCCGTACCCTAAGCCTAACCCGAAGCCTAACACTAACCCTAGGCTACCCTTGACTGCTTCTGCCTCCAATAGATTTCCTAAGCACTAGTGTTTTAAGCAACAGCTTAAAAAGAGAATCCTAATGTGATTTCTTTATAATGGGTGTGTTCCTTATCTTATCCTAGTGTCTAAATTCTTCTCCATGGCTGGAACCCCAAATAATATTCCTTTACGTGCTAAGGGGTATCTAGAGAGTGGGATAGGTTTACTAACTACCCTAACCCTAACGCGTACCCTAACCCTAACCCCTACCCTAAACCTAACACGTACCCTAATCCTAACCGTACCCTAAACCGAGCCCTAACCCTAACACTAACCCTAACCCTAACCCTAACCCATACCCTACGCCGTACCCGAAACCCTCCCCGAACCCGTACCCTAAGCCGTACCCTAAGCCTAACCCTAAGCCTAACCCTAACCCTACGCTACCCTTGACTGCTTCTGCCTCCAATAGATTTCCTAAGCACTAGTGTTTTAAGGAACAGCTTAAAAAGAGAATCCTAATGTGATTTCTTTATAATGGGTGTGTTCCTTATCTTATCCTAGTGTCTAAACTCTTCTCCATGGCTGGACCCTCAAATAATATTCCTTTACGTGCTAAGGGGTATCTACAGAGTGGGATAGGTTTAATAACTACCCTAACCCTAACGCGTACCCTAACCCTAACCCCTACCCTAACCCTAACACGTACCCTAATCCTAACCCGTACTCTAAACCGAGCCCTAACCCTAACACTAACCCTAACCCTAACCCTAACCCATACCGTACGCCGTACCCGCACCCCTCCCTGAACCCGTACCCTAAGCCGTACCCTAAGCCGAACCCTAAGCCTAACCCTAACCCTAGGCTACCCTTGACTGCTTCTGCCTCCAATAGATTTCCTAAGCACTAGTGTTTTAAGGAACAGCTTAAAAAGAGAATCCTAATGTGATTTCTTTATAATGGGTGTGTTCCTTATCTTATCCTAGTGCCTAAACTCTTCTCCATGGCTGGACCCCCAAATAATACTCCTTTACGTGCTAAGGGGTATCTAGAGAGTGGGATAGGTTTACTAACTACCCTAACCCTAACGCGTACCCTAACCCTAACCCCTACCCTAAACCTAACACGTACCCTAATCCTAACCGTACCCTAAACCGAGCCCTAACCCTAACACTAACCCTAACCCTAACCCTAACCCATACCCTATGTCGTACCCGAAACCCTCCCCGAACCCGTACCCTAAGCCGTACCCTAAGCCTAACCCTAAGCCTAACCCTAACCCTAGGCTACCCTTGACTGCTTCTGCCTCCAATAGATTTCCTAAGCACTAGTGTTTTAAGGAACAGCTTAAAAAGAGAATCCTAATGTGATTTCTTTATAATGGGTGTGTTCCTTATCTTATCCTAGTGTCTAAACTCTTCTCCATGGCTGGACCCTCAAATAATATTCCTTTACGTGCTAAGGGGTATCTAGAGTGTGGGATAGGTTTAATAACTACCCTAACCCTAACGCGTACCCTAACCCTAACCCCTACCCTAACCCTAACACGTACCCTAATCCTAACCCGTACCCTAAACCGAGCCCTAACCCTAACACTAACCCTAACCCTAACCCTAACCCATACCCTACGCCGTACCCGCACCCCTCCCCGAACCCGTAACCTAAGCCGTACCCTAAGCCTAACCCTAAGCCTAACCCTAACCCTAGGCTACCCTTGACTGCTTCTGCCTCCAATAGATTTCCTAAGCACTACTGTTTTAAGGAACAGCTTAAAAAGAGAATCCTAATGTGATTTCTTTATAATGGGTGTGTTCCTTATCTTATCCTAGTGTCTAAACTCTTCTCCATGGCTGCACCCCCAAATAATATTCCCTTACGTGCTAAGGGGTATCTAGAGAGTGGGATAGGTTTAATAACTACCCTAACCCTAACGCGTACCCTAACCCTAACCCCTACCCTAACCCTAACACATACCCTAATCCTAACCTGTACCCTAAACCGAGCCCTAACCCTAACACTAACCCTAAACCTAACCCTAACCCATACCCTACGCCGTACCCGCACCCCTCCCCGAACCCGTACCCTAAGCCATATCCTAAACCTAACCCTAAGCCTAACCCTAACCCTAGGCTACCCTTGACTGCTTCTGCCTCCAATTGATTTCCTAAGCAGTAGTGTTTTAAGGAACAGCTTAAAAAGAGAATCCTAATGTGATTTCTTTATAATGGGTGTGTTCCTTATCTTATCCTAGTGTCTAAACTCTTCTCCATGGCTGGACCCCCAAATAATATTCCTTTACGTGCTAAGGGGGAGCTAGAGAGTGGGATAGGTTTACTAACTACCCTAGCCCTAACGCGTAACCTAACCCTAACCCCTACCCTAACCCTAACACGTACCCTAATCCTAACCCGTACCCTAAACCGAGCCCTAACCCTAACACTAACCCAAACCCTAACCCTAACCCATACCCTACGCCGTACACGAACACCTCCCCGAACCCATACCCCAAGCCGTACCCTAACCCTAACCCTAAGCCTAACCCTAACCCTAGGCTACCCTTGACTGCTTCTGCCTCCAATAGATTTCCTAAGCACTAGTGTTTTAAGGAACAGCTTAAAAAGAGAATCCTAAAGTGATTTCTTTATAATGGGTGTGTTCCTTATCTTATCCTAGTGTCTAAACTCTTCTCCATGGCTGGACCCCCAAATAATATTCCTTTACGTGCTAAGGGGTATCTAGAGAGTGGGATAGGTTTAATAACTACCCTAACCCTAATGCGTACCCTAACCCTAACCCCTACCCTAACCCTAACACGTACCCTAATCCTAACCCGTACCCTAAACCGAGCCCTAACCCTAACACTAACCCTAACCCTAACCCATACGCTACGCCGTACCCGAAACCCTCCCCGAACCCGTACCCTAAGCCGTACCCTAAGCCTAACCCTAAGCCTAACCTTACCCTAGCCTACCCTTGACTGCTTCTGCCTCCAATAGATTTCCTAAGCACTAGTGTTTTAAGGAACAGCTTAAAAAGAGAATCCTAATGTGATTTCTTTATAATGGGTGTGTTCCTTATCTTATCCTAGTGTCTAAACTCTTCTCCATGGCTGCACCCCCAAATAATATTGCCTTACGTGCTAAGGGGTATCTAGAGAGTGGGATAGGTTTAATAACTACCCTAACCCTAATGCGTACTCTAACCCTAACCCCTACCCTAACACTAACACGTACCCTAATCCTAACCCGTACCCTAAACCGAGCCCTAACCCTAACACTAACACTAACCCTAACCCTAACCCATACCCTACGCCGTACCTGAACCCCTCCCCAAACCCGTACCCTAAGCCGTACCCTAAGCCTAACCCTAAGCCTAACACTAACCCTAGGCTACCCTTGACTGCTTCTGCCTCCAATAGATTTCCTAAGCACTAGTGTTTTAAGGAACAGCTTAAAAAGAGAATCCTAATGTGATTTCTTTATAATGGGTGTGTTCCTTATCTTATCCTAGTGTCTAAATTCTTCTCCATGGCTGGAACCCCAAATAATATTCCTTTACGTGCTAAGGGGTATCTAGAGAGTGGGATAGGTTTACTAACTACCCTAACCCTAACGCGTATCCTAACCCTAACCCCTACCCTAAACCTAACACGTACCCTAATCCTAACCGTACCCTAAACCGAGCCCTAACCCTAACACTAACCCTAACCCTAACCCTAACCCATACCCTACGCCGTACCCGAAACCCTCCCCGAACCCGTACCCTAAGCCGTACCCTAAGCCTAACCCTAAGCCTAACCCTAACCCTACGCTACCCTTGACTGCTTCTGCCTCCAATAGATTTCCTAAGCACTAGTGTTTTAAGGAACAGCTTAAAAAGAGAATCCTAATGTGATTTCTTTATAATGGGTGTGTTCCTTATCTTATCCTAGTGTCTAAACTCTTCTCCATGGCTGGACCCTCAAATAATATTCCTTTACGTGCTAAGGGGTATCTAGAGAGTGGGATAGGTTTAATAACTACCCTAACCCTAAAGCGTACCCTAACCCTAACCCCTACCCTAACCCTAACACGTACCCTAATCCTAACCCGTACTCTAAACCGAGCCCTAACCCTAACACTAACCCTAACCCTAACCCTAACCCATACCGTACGCCGAACCCGCACCCCTCCCCGAACCCGTACCCTAAGCCGTACCCTAAGCCGAACCCTAAGCCTAACCCTAACCCTAGGCTACCCTTGACTGCTTCTGCCTCCAATAGATTTCCTAAGCACTAGTGTTTTAAGGAACAGCTTAAAAAGAGAATCCTAATGTGATTTCTTTATAATGGGTGTGTTCCTTATCTTATCCTAGTGCCTAAACTCTTCTCCATGGCTGGACCCCCAAATAATACTCCTTTACGTGCTAAGGGGTATCTAGAGAGTGGGATAGGTTTACTAACTACCCTAACCCTAACGCGTACCCTAACCCTAACCCCTACCCTAAACCTAACACGTACCCTAATCCTAACCGTACCCTAAACCGAGCCCTAACCCTAACACTAACCCTAACCCTAACCCTAACCCATACCCTACGCCGTACCCGCACCCCTCCCCGAACCCGTACCCTAAGCCATACCCTAAACCTAACCCTAAGCCTAACCCTAACCCTAGGCTACCCTTGACTGCTTCTGCCTCCAATTGATTTCCTAAGCACTAGTGTTTTAAGGAACAGCTTAAAAAGAGAATCCTAATGTGATTTCTTTATAATGGGTGTGTTCCTTATCTTATCCTAGTGTCTAAACTCTTCTCCATGGCTGGACCCCCAAATAATATTCCTTTACGTGCTAAGGGGGAGCTAGAGAGTGGGATAGGTTTACTAACTACCCTAGCCCTAACGCGTAACCTAACCCTAACCCCTACCCTAACCCTAACACGTACCCTAATCCTAACCCGTACCCTAAACCGAGCCCTAACCCTAACACTAACCCAAACCCTAACCCTAACCCATACCCTACGCCGTACACGAACACCTCCCCGAACCCATACCCCAAGCCGTACCCTAACCCTAACCCTAAGCCTAACCCTAACCCTAGGCTACCCTTGACTGCTTCTGCCTCCAATAGATTTCCTAAGCACTAGTGTTTTAAGGAACAGCTTAAAAAGAGAATCCTAAAGTGATTTCTTTATAATGGGTGTGTTCCTTATCTTATCCTAGTGTCTAAACTCTTCTCCATGGCTGGAACCCCAAATAATATTCCTTTACGTGCTAAGGGGTATCTAGAGAGTGGGATAGGTTTAATAACTACCCTAACCCTAATGCGTACCCTAACCCTAACCCCTACCCTAACCCTAACACGTACCCTAATCCTAACCCGTACCCTAAACCGAGCCCTAACCCTAACACTAACCCTAACCCTAACCCATACGCTACGCCGTACCCGAAACCCTCCCCGAACCCGTACCCTAAGCCGTACCCTAAGCCTAACCCTAAGCCTAACCTTACCCTAGGCTACCCTTGACTGCTTCTGCCTCCAATAGATTTCCTAAGCACTAGTGTTTTAAGGAACAGCTTAAAAAGAGAATCCTAATGTGATTTCTTTATAATGGGTGTGTTCCTTATCTTATCCTAGTGTCTAAACTCTTCTCCATGGCTGCACCCCCAAATAATATTGCCTTACGTGCTAAGGGGTATCTAGAGAGTGGGATAGGTTTAATAACTACCCTAACCCTAATGCGTACTCTAACCCTAACCCCTACCCTAACACTAACACGTACCCTAATCCTAACCCGTACCCTAAACCGAGCCCTAAGCCTAACACCAGCACTAACCCTAACCCTAACCCATACCCTACGCCGTACCTGAACCCCTCCCCAATACCGTACCCTAAGCCGTACCCTAAGCCTAACCCTAAGCCTAACACTAACCCTAGGCTACCCTTGACTGCTTCTGCCTCCAATAGATTTCCTAAGCACTAGTGTTTTAAGCAACAGCTTAAAAAGAGAATCCTAATGTGATTTCTTTATAATGGGTGTGTTCCTTATCTTATCCTAGTGTCTAAATTCTTCTCCATGGCTGGAACCCCAAATAATATTCCTTTACGTGCTAAAGGGTATCTAGAGAGTGGGATAGGTTTACTAACTACCCTAACCCTAACGCGTACCCTAACCCTAACCCCTACCCTAAACCTAACACGTACCCTAATCCTAACCGTACCCTAAACCGAGCCCTAACCCTAACACTAACCCTAACCCTAACCCTAACCCATACCCTACGCCGTACCCGAAACCCTCCCCGAACCCGTACCCTAAGCCGTACCCTAAGCCTAACCCTAAGCCTAACCCTAACCCTACGCTACCCTTGACTGCTTCTGCCTCCAATAGATTTCCTAAGCACTAGTGTTTTAAGGAACAGCTTAAAAAGAGAATCCTAATGTGATTTCTTTATAATGGGTGTGTTCCTTATCTTATCCTAGTGTCTAAACTCTTCTCCATGGCTGGACCCTCAAATAATATTCCTTTACGTGCTAAGGGGTATCTAGAGAGTGGGATAGGTTTAATAACTACCCTAACCCTAACGCGTACCCTAACACTAACGCGTACCCTAACCCTAACCCCTACCCTAACCCTAACACGTACCCTAATCCTAACCCGTACTCTAAACCGAGCCCTAACCCTAACACTAACCCTAACCCTAACCCTAACCCATACCGTACGCCGTACCCGCACCCCTCCCCGAACCCGTACCCTAAGCCGTACCCTAAGCCGAACCCTAACCCTAACCCTAACCCTAGGCTACCCTTGACTGCTTCTGCCTCCCATAGATTTCCTAAGCACTAGTGTTTTAAGGAACAGCTTAAAAAGAGAATCCTAATGTGATTTCTTTATAATGGGTGTGTTCCTTATCTTATCCTAGTGCGTAAACTCTTCTCCATGGCTGGACCCTCAAATAATACTCCTTTACGTGCTAAGGGGTATCTAGAGAGTGGGATAGGTTTACTAACTACCCTAACCCTAACGCGTACCCTAACCCTAACCCCTACCCTAAACCTAACACGTACCCTAATCCTAACCGTACCCTAAACCGAGCCCTAACCCTAACACTAACCCTAACCCTAACCCTAACCCATACCCTATGTCGTACCCGAAACCCTCCCCGAACCCGTACCCTAAGCCGTACCCTAAGCCTAACCCTAAGCCTAACCCTAACCCTAGGCTACCCTTGACTGCTTCTGCCTCCAATAGATTTCCTAAGCACTAGTGTTTTAAGGAACAGCTTAAAAAGAGAATCCTAATGTGATTTCTTTATAATGGGTGTGTTCCTTATCTTATCCTAGTGTCTAAACTCTTCTCCATGGCTGGACCCTCAAATAATATTCCTTTACGTGCTAAGGGGTATCTAGAGAGTGGGATAGGTTTAATAACTACCCTAACCCTAACGCGTACCCTAACCCTAACCCCTACCCTAACCCTAACACGTACCCTAATCCTAACCCGTACCCTAAACCGAGCCCTAACCCTAACACTAACCCTAACCCTAACCCTAACCCATACCCTACGCCGTACACGCACCCCTCCCCGAACCCGTAACCTAAGCCGTACCCTAAGCCTAACCCTAAGCCTAACCCTAACCCTAGGCTACCCTTGACTGCTTCTGCCTCCAATAGATTTCCTAAGCACTACTGTTTTAAGGAACAGCTTAAAAAGAGAATCCTAATGTGATTTCTTTATAATGGGTGTGTTCCTTATCTTATCCTAGTGTCTAAACTCTTCTCCATGGCTGCACCCCCAAATAATATTCCCTTACGTGCTAAGGGGTATCTAGAGAGTGGGATAGGTTTAATAACTACCCTAACCCTAACGCGTACCCTAACCCTAACCCCTACCCTAACCCTAACACGTACCCTAATCCTAAACTGTACCCTAAACCGAGCCCTAACCCTAACACTAACCCTAAACCTAACCCTAACCCATACCCTACGCCGTACCCGCACCCCTCCCCGAACCCGTACCCTAAGCCATATCCTAAACCTAACCCTAAGCCTAACCCTAACCCTAGGCTACCCTTGACTGCTTCTGCCTCCAATAGATTTCCTAAGCACTAGTGTTTTAAGGAACAGCTTAAAAAGAGAATCCTAATGTGATTTCTTTATAATGGGTGTGTTCCTTATCTTATCCTAGTGTCTAAACTCTTCTCCATGGCTGGACCCCCAAATAATATTCCTTTACGTGCTAAGGGGGAGCTAGAGAGTGGGATAGGTTTACTAACTACCCTAGCCCTAACGCGTAACCTAACCCTAACCCCTACCCTAACCCTAACACGTACCCTAATACTAACCTGTACCCTAAACCGAGCCCTAACCCTAACACTAACCCTAACCCTAACCCTAACCCATACCCTACGCCGTACCCGAACCCCTCCCCGAACCCATTCCCCAAGCCGTACCCTAAAGCTAACCCTAAGCCTAACCCTAACCCTAGGCTACCCTTGACTGCTTCTGCCTCCAATAGATTTCCTAAGCACTAGTGTTTTAAGGAACAGCTTAAAAAGAGAATCCTAATGCGATTTCTTTATAATGGGTGTGTTCCTTATCTTATCCTAGTGTCTAAACTCTTCTCCATGGCTGCACCCCCAAATAATATTGCCTTACGTGCTAAGGGGTATCTAGAGAGTGGGATAGGTTTAATAACTACCCTAACCCTAATGCATACTCTAACCCTAACCCCTACCCTAACACTAACACGTACCCTAATCCTAACACGTACCCTAAACCGAGCCCTAACCCTAACACTAACACTAACCCTAACCCTAACCCATACCCTACGCCGTACCTGAACCCCTCCCCAAACCCGTACCCTAAGCCATACCCTAAGCCTAACCCTAAGCCTAACACTAACCCTAGGCTACCCTTGACTGCTTCTGCCTCCAATAGATTTCCTAAGCACTAGTGTTTTAAGCAACAGCTTAAAAAGAGAATCCTAATGTGATTTCTTTATAATGGGTGTGTTCCTTATCTTATCCTAGTGTCTAAATTCTTCTCCATGGCTGGAACCCCAAATAATATTCCTTTACGTGCTAAGGGGTATCTAGAGAGTGGGATAGGTTTACTAACTACCCTAACCCTAACGCGTACCCTAACCCTAACCCCTACCCTAAACCTAACACGTACCCTAATCCTAACCGTACCCTAAACCGAGCCCTAACCCTAACACTAACCCTAACCCTAACCCTAACCCATACCCTACGCCGTACCCGAAACCCTCCCCGAACCCGTACCCTAAGCCGTACCCTAAGCCTAACCCTAAGCCTAACCCTAACCCTAGGCTACCCTTGACTGCTTCTGCCTCCAATAGATTTCCTAAGCACTAGTGTTTTAGGGAACAGCTTAAAAAGAGAATCCTAATGTGATTTCTTTATAATGGGTGTGTTCCTTATCTTATCCTAGTGTCTAAACTCTTCTCCATGGCTGGACCCTCAAATAATATTCCTTTACGTGCTAAGGGGTATCTAGAGAGTGGGATAGGTTTAATAACTACCCTAACCCTAACGCGTACCCTAACCCTAACCCCTACCCTAACCCTAACACGTACCCTAATCCTAACCCGTACCCTAAACCGAGCCCTAACCCTAACACTAACCCTAACCCTAACACTAACCCATACCCTACGCCGTACCCGCACCCCTCCCCGAACCCGTAACCTAAGCCGTACCCTAAGCCTAACCCTAAGCCTAACCCTAACCCTAGGCTACCCTTGACTGCTTCTGCCTCCAATAGATTTCCTAAGCACTACTGTTTTAAGGAACAGCTTAAAAAGAGAATCCTAATGTGATTTCTTTATAATGGGTGTGTTCCTCATCTTATCCTAGTGTCTAAACTCTTCTCCATGGCTGCACCCCCAAATAATATTCCCTTACGTGCTAAGGGGTATCTAGAGAGTGGGATAGGTTTAATAACTACCCTAACCCTAACACGTACCCTAACCCTAACCCCTACCCTAACCCTAACACGTACCCTAATCCTAACCTGTACCCTAAACCGAGCCCTAACCCTAACACTAACCCTAACCCTAACCTTAACCCATACCCTACGCCGTACCCGCACCCCTCCCCGAACCCGTACCCTAAGCCATACCCTAAACCTAACCCTAAGCCTAACCCTAACCCTAGGCTACCCTTGACTGCTTCTGCCTCCAATTGATTTCCTAAGCACTAGTGTTTTAAGGAACAGCTTAAAAAGAGAATCCTAATGTGATTTCTTTATAATGGGTGTGTTCCTTATCTTATCCTAGTGTCTAAACTCTTCTCCATGGCTGGACCCCCAAATAATATTCCTTTACGTGCTAAGGGGGAGCTAGAGAGTGGGATAGGTTTAGTAACTACCCTAGCCCTAACGCGTAACCTAACCCTAACCCCTACCCTAACCCTAACACGTACCCTAATCCTAACCCGTACCCTAAACCGAGCCCTAACCCTAACACTAACCCAAACCCTAACCCTAACCCATACCCTACGCCGTACACGAACACCTCCCCGAACCCATACCCCAAGCCGTACCCTAACCCTAACCCTAAGCCTAACCCTAACCCTAGGCTACCCTTGACTGCTTCTGCCTCCAATAGATTTCCTAAGCACTAGTGTTTTAAGGAACAGCTTAAAAAGAGAATCCTAAAGTGATTTCTTTATAATGGGTGTGTTCCTTATCTTATCCTAGTGTCTAAACTCTTCTCCATGGCTGGAACCCCAAATAATATTCCTTTACGTGCTAAGGGGTATCTAGAGAGTGGGATAGGTTTAATAACTACCCTAACCCTAATGCGTACCCTAACCCTAACCCCTACCCTAACCCTAACACGTACCCTAATCCTAACCCGTACCCTAAACCGAGCCCTAACCCTAACACTAACCCTAACCCTAACCCATACGCTACGCCGTACCCGAAACCCTCCCCGAACCCGTACCCTAAGCCGTACCCTAAGCCTAACCCTAAGCCTAACCTTACCCTAGCCTACCCTTGACTGCTTCTGCCTCCAATAGATTTCCTAAGCACTAGTGTTTTAAGGAACAGCTTAAAAAGAGAATCCTAATGTGATTTCTTTATAATGGGTGTGTTCCTTATCTTATCCTAGTGTCTAAACTCTTCTCCATGGCTGCACCCCCAAATAATATTGCCTTACGTGCTAAGGGGTATCTAGAGAGTGGGATAGGTTTAATAACTACCCTAACCCTAATGCGTACTCTAACCCTAACCCCTACCCTAACACTAACACGTACCCTAATCCTAACCCGTACCCTAAACCGAGCCCTAACCCTAACACTAACACTAACCCTAACCCTAACCCATACCCTACGCCGTACCTGAACCCCTCCCCAAACCCGTACCCTAAGCCGTACCCTAAGCCTAACCCGAAGCCTAACACTAACCCTAGGCTACCCTTGACTGCTTCTGCCTCCAATAGATTTCCTAAGCACTAGTGTTTTAAGCAACAGCTTAAAAAGAGAATCCTAATGTGATTTCTTTATAATGGGTGTGTTCCTTATCTTATCCTAGTGTCTAAATTCTTCTCCATGGCTGGAACCCCAAATAATATTCCTTTACGTGCTAAGGGGTATCTAGAGAGTGGGATAGGTTTACTAACTACCCTAACCCTAACGCGTACCCTAACCCTAACCCCTACCCTAAACCTAACACGTACCCTAATCCTAACCGTACCCTAAACCGAGCCCTAACCCTAACACTAACCCTAACCCTAACCCTAACCCATACCCTACGCCGTACCCGAAACCCTCCCCGAACCCGTACCCTAAGCCGTACCCTAAGCCTAACCCTAAGCCTAACCCTAACCCTACGCTACCCTTGACTGCTTCTGCCTCCAATAGATTTCCTAAGCACTAGTGTTTTAAGGAACAGCTTAAAAAGAGAATCCTAATGTGATTTCTTTATAATGGGTGTGTTCCTTATCTTATCCTAGTGTCTAAACTCTTCTCCATGGCTGGACCCTCAAATAATATTCCTTTACGTGCTAAGGGGTATCTACAGAGTGGGATAGGTTTAATAACTACCCTAACCCTAACGCGTACCCTAACCCTAACCCCTACCCTAACCCTAACACGTACCCTAATCCTAACCCGTACTCTAAACCGAGCCCTAACCCTAACACTAACCCTAACCCTAACCCTAACCCATACCGTACGCCGTACCCGCACCCCTCCCTGAACCCGTACCCTAAGCCGTACCCTAAGCCGAACCCTAAGCCTAACCCTAACCCTAGGCTACCCTTGACTGCTTCTGCCTCCAATAGATTTCCTAAGCACTAGTGTTTTAAGGAACAGCTTAAAAAGAGAATCCTAATGTGATTTCTTTATAATGGGTGTGTTCCTTATCTTATCCTAGTGCCTAAACTCTTCTCCATGGCTGGACCCCCAAATAATACTCCTTTACGTGCTAAGGGGTATCTAGAGAGTGGGATAGGTTTACTAACTACCCTAACCCTAACGCGTACCCTAACCCTAACCCCTACCCTAAACCTAACACGTACCCTAATCCTAACCGTACCCTAAACCGAGCCCTAACCCTAACACTAACCCTAACCCTAACCCTAACCCATACCCTATGTCGTACCCGAAACCCTCCCCGAACCCGTACCCTAAGCCGTACCCTAAGCCTAACCCTAAGCCTAACCCTAACCCTAGGCTACCCTTGACTGCTTCTGCCTCCAATAGATTTCCTAAGCACTAGTGTTTTAAGGAACAGCTTAAAAAGAGAATCCTAATGTGATTTCTTTATAATGGGTGTGTTCCTTATCTTATCCTAGTGTCTAAACTCTTCTCCATGGCTGGACCCTCAAATAATATTCCTTTACGTGCTAAGGGGTATCTAGAGTGTGGGATAGGTTTAATAACTACCCTAACCCTAACGCGTACCCTAACCCTAACCCCTACCCTAACCCTAACACGTACCCTAATCCTAACCCGTACCCTAAACCGAGCCCTAACCCTAACACTAACCCTAACCCTAACCCTAACCCATACCCTACGCCGTACCCGCACCCCTCCCCGAACCCGTAACCTAAGCCGTACCCTAAGCCTAACCCTAAGCCTAACCCTAACCCTAGGCTACCCTTGACTGCTTCTGCCTCCAATAGATTTCCTAAGCACTACTGTTTTAAGGAACAGCTTAAAAAGAGAATCCTAATGTGATTTCTTTATAATGGGTGTGTTCCTTATCTTATCCTAGTGTCTAAACTCTTCTCCATGGCTGCACCCCCAAATAATATTCCCTTACGTGCTAAGGGGTATCTAGAGAGTGGGATAGGTTTAATAACTACCCTAACCCTAACGCGTACCCTAACCCTAACCCCTACCCTAACCCTAACACATACCCTAATCCTAACCTGTACCCTAAACCGAGCCCTAACCCTAACACTAACCCTAAACCTAACCCTAACCCATACCCTACGCCGTACCCGCACCCCTCCCCGAACCCGTACCCTAAGCCATATCCTAAACCTAACCCTAAGCCTAACCCTAACCCTAGGCTACCCTTGACTGCTTCTGCCTCCAATTGATTTCCTAAGCAGTAGTGTTTTAAGGAACAGCTTAAAAAGAGAATCCTAATGTGATTTCTTTATAATGGGTGTGTTCCTTATCTTATCCTAGTGTCTAAACTCTTCTCCATGGCTGGACCCCCAAATAATATTCCTTTACGTGCTAAGGGGGAGCTAGAGAGTGGGATAGGTTTACTAACTACCCTAGCCCTAACGCGTAACCTAACCCTAACCCCTACCCTAACCCTAACACGTACCCTAATCCTAACCCGTACCCTAAACCGAGCCCTAACCCTAACACTAACCCAAACCCTAACCCTAACCCATACCCTACGCCGTACACGAACACCTCCCCGAACCCATACCCCAAGCCGTACCCTAACCCTAACCCTAAGCCTAACCCTAACCCTAGGCTACCCTTGACTGCTTCTGCCTCCAATAGATTTCCTAAGCACTAGTGTTTTAAGGAACAGCTTAAAAAGAGAATCCTAAAGTGATTTCTTTATAATGGGTGTGTTCCTTATCTTATCCTAGTGTCTAAACTCTTCTCCATGGCTGGACCCCCAAATAATATTCCTTTACGTGCTAAGGGGTATCTAGAGAGTGGGATAGGTTTAATAACTACCCTAACCCTAATGCGTACCCTAACCCTAACCCCTACCCTAACCCTAACACGTACCCTAATCCTAACCCGTACCCTAAACCGAGCCCTAACCCTAACACTAACCCTAACCCTAACCCATACGCTACGCCGTACCCGAAACCCTCCCCGAACCCGTACCCTAAGCCGTACCCTAAGCCTAACCCTAAGCCTAACCTTACCCTAGCCTACCCTTGACTGCTTCTGCCTCCAATAGATTTCCTAAGCACTAGTGTTTTAAGGAACAGCTTAAAAAGAGAATCCTAATGTGATTTCTTTATAATGGGTGTGTTCCTTATCTTATCCTAGTGTCTAAACTCTTCTCCATGGCTGCACCCCCAAATAATATTGCCTTACGTGCTAAGGGGTATCTAGAGAGTGGGATAGGTTTAATAACTACCCTAACCCTAATGCGTACTCTAACCCTAACCCCTACCCTAACACTAACACGTACCCTAATCCTAACCCGTACCCTAAACCGAGCCCTAACCCTAACACTAACACTAACCCTAACCCTAACCCATACCCTACGCCGTACCTGAACCCCTCCCCAAACCCGTACCCTAAGCCGTACCCTAAGCCTAACCCTAAGCCTAACACTAACCCTAGGCTACCCTTGACTGCTTCTGCCTCCAATAGATTTCCTAAGCACTAGTGTTTTAAGGAACAGCTTAAAAAGAGAATCCTAATGTGATTTCTTTATAATGGGTGTGTTCCTTATCTTATCCTAGTGTCTAAATTCTTCTCCATGGCTGGAACCCCAAATAATATTCCTTTACGTGCTAAGGGGTATCTAGAGAGTGGGATAGGTTTACTAACTACCCTAACCCTAACGCGTATCCTAACCCTAACCCCTACCCTAAACCTAACACGTACCCTAATCCTAACCGTACCCTAAACCGAGCCCTAACCCTAACACTAACCCTAACCCTAACCCTAACCCATACCCTACGCCGTACCCGAAACCCTCCCCGAACCCGTACCCTAAGCCGTACCCTAAGCCTAACCCTAAGCCTAACCCTAACCCTACGCTACCCTTGACTGCTTCTGCCTCCAATAGATTTCCTAAGCACTAGTGTTTTAAGGAACAGCTTAAAAAGAGAATCCTAATGTGATTTCTTTATAATGGGTGTGTTCCTTATCTTATCCTAGTGTCTAAACTCTTCTCCATGGCTGGACCCTCAAATAATATTCCTTTACGTGCTAAGGGGTATCTAGAGAGTGGGATAGGTTTAATAACTACCCTAACCCTAAAGCGTACCCTAACCCTAACCCCTACCCTAACCCTAACACGTACCCTAATCCTAACCCGTACTCTAAACCGAGCCCTAACCCTAACACTAACCCTAACCCTAACCCTAACCCATACCGTACGCCGAACCCGCACCCCTCCCCGAACCCGTACCCTAAGCCGTACCCTAAGCCGAACCCTAAGCCTAACCCTAACCCTAGGCTACCCTTGACTGCTTCTGCCTCCAATAGATTTCCTAAGCACTAGTGTTTTAAGGAACAGCTTAAAAAGAGAATCCTAATGTGATTTCTTTATAATGGGTGTGTTCCTTATCTTATCCTAGTGCCTAAACTCTTCTCCATGGCTGGACCCCCAAATAATACTCCTTTACGTGCTAAGGGGTATCTAGAGAGTGGGATAGGTTTACTAACTACCCTAACCCTAACGCGTACCCTAACCCTAACCCCTACCCTAAACCTAACACGTACCCTAATCCTAACCGTACCCTAAACCGAGCCCTAACCCTAACACTAACCCTAACCCTAACCCTAACCCATACCCTACGCCGTACCCGCACCCCTCCCCGAACCCGTACCCTAAGCCATACCCTAAACCTAACCCTAAGCCTAACCCTAACCCTAGGCTACCCTTGACTGCTTCTGCCTCCAATTGATTTCCTAAGCACTAGTGTTTTAAGGAACAGCTTAAAAAGAGAATCCTAATGTGATTTCTTTATAATGGGTGTGTTCCTTATCTTATCCTAGTGTCTAAACTCTTCTCCATGGCTGGACCCCCAAATAATATTCCTTTACGTGCTAAGGGGGAGCTAGAGAGTGGGATAGGTTTACTAACTACCCTAGCCCTAACGCGTAACCTAACCCTAACCCCTACCCTAACCCTAACACGTACCCTAATCCTAACCCGTACCCTAAACCGAGCCCTAACCCTAACACTAACCCAAACCCTAACCCTAACCCATACCCTACGCCGTACACGAACACCTCCCCGAACCCATACCCCAAGCCGTACCCTAACCCTAACCCTAAGCCTAACCCTAACCCTAGGCTACCCTTGACTGCTTCTGCCTCCAATAGATTTCCTAAGCACTAGTGTTTTAAGGAACAGCTTAAAAAGAGAATCCTAAAGTGATTTCTTTATAATGGGTGTGTTCCTTATCTTATCCTAGTGTCTAAACTCTTCTCCATGGCTGGAACCCCAAATAATATTCCTTTACGTGCTAAGGGGTATCTAGAGAGTGGGATAGGTTTAATAACTACCCTAACCCTAATGCGTACCCTAACCCTAACCCCTACCCTAACCCTAACACGTACCCTAATCCTAACCCGTACCCTAAACCGAGCCCTAACCCTAACACTAACCCTAACCCTAACCCATACGCTACGCCGTACCCGAAACCCTCCCCGAACCCGTACCCTAAGCCGTACCCTAAGCCTAACCCTAAGCCTAACCTTACCCTAGCCTACCCTTGACTGCTTCTGCCTCCAATAGATTTCCTAAGCACTAGTGTTTTAAGGAACAGCTTAAAAAGAGAATCCTAATGTGATTTCTTTATAATGGGTGTGTTCCTTATCTTATCCTAGTGTCTAAACTCTTCTCCATGGCTGCACCCCCAAATAATATTGCCTTACGTGCTAAGGGGTATCTAGAGAGTGGGATAGGTTTAATAACTACCCTAACCCTAATGCGTACTCTAACCCTAACCCCTACCCTAACACTAACACGTACCCTAATCCTAACCCGTACCCTAAACCGAGCCCTAACCCTAACACTAACACTAACCCTAACCCTAACCCATACCCTACGCCGTACCTGAACCCCTCCCCAAACCCGTACCCTAAGCCGTACCCTAAGCCTAACCCTAAGCCTAACACTAACCCTAGGCTACCCTTGACTGCTTCTGCCTCCAATAGATTTCCTAAGCACTAGTGTTTTAAGCAACAGCTTAAAAAGAGAATCCTAATGTGATTTCTTTATAATGGGTGTGTTCCTTATCTTATCCTAGTGTCTAAATTCTTCTCCATGGCTGGAACCCCAAATAATATTCCTTTACGTGCTAAGGGGTATCTAGAGAGTGGGATAGGTTTACTAACTACCCTAACCCTAACGCGTACCCTAACCCTAACCCCTACCCTAAACCTAACACGTACCCTAATCCTAACCGTACCCTAAACCGAGCCCTAACCCTAACACTAACCCTAACCCTAACCCTAACCCATACCCTACGCCGTACCCGAAACCCTCCCCGAACCCGTACCCTAAGCCGTACCCTAAGCCTAACCCTAAGCCTAACCCTAACCCTACGCTACCCTTGACTGCTTCTGCCTCCAATAGATTTCCTAAGCACTAGTGTTTTAAGGAACAGCTTAAAAAGAGAATCCTAATGTGATTTCTTTATAATGGGTGTGTTCCTTATCTTATCCTAGTGTCTAAACTCTTCTCCATGGCTGGACCCTCAAATAATATTCCTTTACGTGCTAAGGGGTATCTAGAGAGTGGGATAGGTTTAATAACTACCCTAACCCTAACGCGTACCCTAACCCTAACCCCTACCCTAACCCTAACACGTACCCTAATCCTAACCCGTACTCTAAACCGAGCCGTAACCCTAACACTAACCCTAATCCTAACCCTAACCCATACCGTACGCCGTACCCGCACCCCTCCCCGAACCCGTACCCTAAGCCGTACCCTAAGCCGAACCCTAAGCCTAACCCTAACCCTAGGCTACCCTTGACTGCTTCTGCCTCCAATAGATTTCCTAAGCACTAGTGTTTTAAGGAACAGCTTAAAAAGAGAATCCTAATGTGATTTCTTTATAATGGGTGTGTTCCTTATCTTATCCTAGTGCCTAAACTCTTCTCCATGGCTGGACCCCCAAATAATACTCCTTTACGTGCTAAGGGGTATCTAGAGAGTGGGATAGGTTTACTAACTACCCTAACCCTAACGCGTACCCTAACCCTAACCCCTACCCTAAACCTAACACGTACCCTAATCCTAACCGTACCCTAAACCGAGCCCTAACCCTAACACTAACCCTAACCCTAACCCTAACCCATACCCTATGTCGTACCCGAAACCCTCCCCGAACCCGTACCCTAAGCCGTACCCTAAGCCTAACCCTAAGCCTAACCCTAACCCTAGGCTACCCTTGACTGCTTCTGCCTCCAATAGATTTCCTAAGCACTAGTGTTTTAAGGAACAGCTTAAAAAGAGAATCCTAATGTGATTTCTTTATAATGGGTGTGTTCCTTATCTTATCCTAGTGTCTAAACTCTTCTCCATGGCTGGACCCTCAAATAATATTCCTTTACGTGCTAAGGGGTATCTAGAGTGTGGGATAGGTTTAATAACTACCCTAACCCTAACGCGTACCCTAACCCTAACCCCTACCCTAACCCTAACACGTACCCTAATCCTAACCCGTACCCTAAACCGAGCCCTAACCCTAACACTAAGCCTAACCCTAACCCTAACCCATACCCTACGCCGTACCCGCACCCCTCCCCGAACCCGTAACCTAAGCCGTACCCTAAGCCTAACCCTAAGCCTAACCCTAACCCTAGGCTACCCTTGACTGCTTCTGCCTCCAATAGATTTCCTAAGCACTACTGTTTTAAGGAACAGCTTAAAAAGAGAATCCTAATGTGATTTCTTTATAATGGGTGTGTTCCTTATCTTATCCTAGTGTCTAAACTCTTCTCCATGGCTGCACCCCCAAATAATATTCCCTTACGTGCTAAGGGGTATCTAGAGAGTGGGATAGGTTTAATAACTACCCTAACCCTAACGCGTACCCTAACCCTAACCCCTACCCTAACCCTAACACATACCCTAATCCTAACCTGTACCCTAAACCGAGCCCTAACCCTAACACTAACCCTAAACCTAACCCTAACCCATACCCTACGCCGTACCCGCACCCCTCCCCGAACCCGTACCCTAAGCCATATCCTAAACCTAACCCTAAGCCTAACCCTAACCCTAGGCTACCCTTGACTGCTTCTGCCTCCAATTGATTTCCTAAGCAGTAGTGTTTTAAGGAACAGCTTAAAAAGAGAATCCTAATGTGATTTCTTTATAATGGGTGTGTTCCTTATCTTATCCTAGTGTCTAAACTCTTCTCCATGGCTGGACCCCCAAATAATATTCCTTTACGTGCTAAGGGGGAGCTAGAGAGTGGGATAGGTTTACTAACTACCCTAGCCCTAACGCGTAACCTAACCCTAACCCCTACCCTAACCCTAACACGTACCCTAATCCTAACCCGTACCCTAAACCGAGCCCTAACCCTAACACTAACCCAAACCCTAACCCTAACCCATACCCTACGCCGTACACGAACACCTCCCCGAACCCATACCCCAAGCCGTACCCTAACCCTAACCCTAAGCCTAACCCTAACCCTAGGCTACCCTTGACTGCTTCTGCCTCCAATAGATTTCCTAAGCACTAGTGTTTTAAGGAACAGCTTAAAAAGAGAATCCTAAAGTGATTTCTTTATAATGGGTGTGTTCCTTATCTTATCCTAGTGTCTAAACTCTTCTCCATGGCTGGACCCCCAAATAATATTCCTTTACGTGCTAAGGGGTATCTAGAGAGTGGGATAGGTTTAATAACTACCCTAACCCTAATGTGTACCCTAACCCTAACCCCTACCCTAACCCTAACACGTACCCTAATCCTAACCCGTACCCTAAACCGAGCCCTAACCCTAACACTAACCCTAACCCTAACCCATACGCTACGCCGTACCCGAAACCCTCCCCGAACCCGTACCCTAAGCCGTACCCTAAGCCTAACCCTAAGCCTAACCTTACCCTAGCCTACCCTTGACTGCTTCTGCCTCCAATAGATTTCCTAAGCACTAGTGTTTTAAGGAACAGCTTAAAAAGAGAATCCTAATGTGATTTCTTTATAATGGGTGTGTTCCTTATCTTATCCTAGTGTCTAAACTCTTCTCCATGGCTGCACCCCCAAATAATATTGCCTTACGTGCTAAGGGGTATCTAGAGAGTGGGATAGGTTTAATAACTACCCTAACCCTAATGCGTACTCTAACCCTAACCCCTACCCTAACACTAACACGTACCCTAATCCTAACCCGTACCCTAAACCGAGCCCTAACCCTAACACTAACACTAACCCTAACCCTAACCCATACCCTACGCCGTACCTGAACCCCTCCCCAAACCCGTACCCTAAGCCGTACCCTAAGCCTAACCCTAAGCCTAACACTAACCCTAGGCTACCCTTGACTGCTTCTGCCTCCAATAGATTTCCTAAGCACTAGTGTTTTAAGGAACAGCTTAAAAAGAGAATCCTAATGTGATTTCTTTATAATGGGTGTGTTCCTTATCTTATCCTAGTGTCTAAATTCTTCTCCATGGCTGGAACCCCAAATAATATTCCTTTACGTGCTAAGGGGTATCTAGAGAGTGGGATAGGTTTACTAACTACCCTAACCCTAACGCGTATCCTAACCCTAACCCCTACCCTAAACCTAACACGTACCCTAATCCTAACCGTACCCTAAACCGAGCCCTAAGCCTAACACTAACCCTAACCCTAACCCTAACCCATACCCTACGCCGTACCCGAAACCCTCCCCGAACCCGTACCCTAAGCCGTACCCTAAGCCTAACCCTAAGCCTAACCCTAACCCTACGCTACCCTTGACTGCTTCTGCCTCCAATAGATTTCCTAAGCACTAGTGTTTTAAGGAACAGCTTAAAAAGAGAATCCTAATGTGATTTCTTTATAATGGGTGTGTTCCTTATCTTATCCTAGTGTCTAAACTCTTCTCCATGGCTGGACCCTCAAATAATATTCCTTTACGTGCTAAGGGGTATCTAGAGAGTGGGATAGGTTTAATAACTACCCTAACCCTAAAGCGTACCCTAACCCTAACCCCTACCCTAACCCTAACACGTACCCTAATCCTAACCCGTACTCTAAACCGAGCCCTAACCCTAACACTAACCCTAACCCTAACCCTAACCCATACCGTACGCCGAACCCGCACCCCTCCCCGAACCCGTACCCTAAGCCGTACCCTAAGCCGAACCCTAAGCCTAACCCTAACCCTAGGCTACCCTTGACTGCTTCTGCCTCCAATAGATTTCCTAAGCACTAGTGTTTTAAGGAACAGCTTAAAAAGAGAATCCTAATGTGATTTCTTTATAATGGGTGTGTTCCTTATCTTATCCTAGTGCCTAAACTCTTCTCCATGGCTGGACCCCCAAATAATACTCCTTTACGTGCTAAGGGGTATCTAGAGAGTGGGATAGGTTTACTAACTACCCTAACCCTAACGCGTACCCTAACCCTAACCCCTACCCTAAACCTAACACGTACCCTAATCCTAACCGTACCCTAAACCGAGCCCTAACCCTAACACTAACCCTAACCCTAACCCTAACCCATACCCTATGTCGTACCCGAAACCCTCCCCGAACCCGTACCCTAAGCCGTACCCTAAGCCTAACCCTAAGCCTAACCCTAACCCTAGGCTACCCTTGACTGCTTCTGCCTCCAATAGATTTCCTAAGCACTAGTGTTTTAAGGAACAGCTTAAAAAGAGAATCCTAATGTGATTTCTTTATAATGGGTGTGTTCCTTATCTTATCCTAGTGTCTAAACTCTTCTCCATGGCTGGACCCTCAAATAATAATCCTTTACGTGCTAAGGGGTATCTAGAGAGTGGGATAGGTTTAATAACTACCCTTACCCTAACGCGTACCCTAACCCTAACGCGTACCCTAACCCTAACCCCTACCCTAACCCTAACACGTACCCTAATCCTAACCCGTACTCTAAACCGAGCCCTAACCCTAACACTAACCCTAACCCTAATCCTAACCCATACCGTACGCCGTACCCGCACCCCTCCCCGAACCCGTACCCTAAGCCGTACCCTAAGCCGAACCCTAAGCCTAACCCTAACCCTAGGCTACCCTTGACTGCTTCTGCCTCCAATAGATTTCCTAAGCACTAGTGTTTTAAGGAACAGCTTAAAAAGAGAATCCTAATGTGATTTCTTTATAATGGGTGTGTTCCTTATCTTATCCTAGTGCGTAAACTCTTCTCCATGGCTTGACCCTCAAATAATACTCCTTTACGTGCTAAGGGGTATCTAGAGAGTGGGATAGGTTTACTAACTACCCTAACCCTAACGCGTACCCTAACCCTAACCCCTACCCTAAACCTAACACGTACCCTAATCCTAACCGTACCCTAAACCGAGCCCTAACCCTAACACTAACCCTAACCCTAACCCTAACCCATACCCTATGTCGTACCCGAAACCCTCCCCGAACCCGTACCCTAAGCCGTACCCTAAGCCTAACCCTAAGCCTAACCCTAACCCTAGGCTACCCTTGACTGCTTCTGCCTCCAATAGATTTCCTAAGCACTAGTGTTTTAAGGAACAGCTTAAAAAGAGAATCCTAATGTGATTTCTTTATAATGGGTGTGTTCCTTATCTTATCCTAGTGTCTAAACTCTTCTCCATGGCTGGACCCTCAAATAATATTCCTTTACGTGCTAAGGGGTATCTAGAGAGTGGGATAGGTTTAATAACTACCCTAACCCTAACGCGTACCCTAACCCTAACCCCTACCCTAACCCTAACACGTACCCTAATCCTAACCCGTACCCTAAACCGAGCCCTAACCCTAACACTAAGCCTAACCCTAACCCTAACCCATACCCTACGCCGTACCCGCACCCCTCCCCGAACCCGTAACCTAAGCCGTACCCTAAGCCTAACCCTAAGCCTAACCCTAACCCTAGGCTACCCTTGACTGCTTCTGCCTCCAATAGATTTCCTAAGCACTACTGTTTTAAGGAACAGCTTAAAAAGAGAATCCTAATGTGATTTCTTTATAATGGGTGTGTTCCTTATCTTATCCTAGTGTCTAAACTCTTCTCCATGGCTGCACCCCCAAATAATATTCCCTTACGTGCTAAGGGGTATCTAGAGAGTGGGATAGGTTTAATAACTACCCTAACCCTAACGCGTACCCTAACCCTAACCCCTACCCTAACCCTAACACGTACCCTAATCCTAACCTGTACCCTAAACCGAGCCCTAACCCTAACACTAACCCTAAACCTAACCCTAACCCATACCCTACGCCGTACCCGCACCCCTCCCCGAACCCGTACCCTAAGCCATATCCTAAACCTAACCCTAAGCCTAACCCTAACCCTAGGCTACCCTTGACTGCTTCTGCCTCCAATTGATTTCCTAAGCAGTAGTGTTTTAAGGAACAGCTTAAAAAGAGAATCCTAATGTGATTTCTTTATAATGGGTGTGTTCCTTATCTTATCCTAGTGTCTAAACTCTTCTCCATGGCTGGACCCCCAAATAATATTCCTTTACGTGCTAAGGGGGAGCTAGAGAGTGGGATAGTTTTACTAACTACCCTAGCCCTAACGCGTAACCTAACCCTAACCCCTACCCTAACCCTAACACGTACCCTAATCCTAACCCGTACCCTAAACCGAGCCCTAACCCTAACACTAACCCAAACCCTAACCCTAACCCATACCCTACGCCGTACACGAACACCTCCCCGAACCCATACCCCAAGCCGTACCCTAACCCTAACCCTAAGCCTAACTCTAACCCTAGGCTACCCTTGACTGCTTCTGCCTCCAATAGATTTCCTAAGCACTAGTGTTTTAAGGAACAGCTTAAAAAGAGAATCCTAAAGTGATTTCTTTATAATGGGTGTGTTCCTTATCTTATCCTAGTGTCTAAACTCTTCTCCATGGCTGGAACCCCAAATAATATTCCTTTACGTGCTGAGGGGTATCTAGAGAGTGGGATAGGTTTAATAACTACCCTAACCCTAACGCGTACCCTAACCCTAACCCCTACCCTAACCCTAACACGTACCCTAATCCTAACCCGTACCCTAAACCGAGACCTAACCGTAACACTAACCCTAACGCTAACCCTAACCCATACCCTACGCCGTACCCGAAACCCTCCCCGAACCCGTACCCTAAGCCGTACCCTAAGCCTAACCCTAAGCCTAACCCTAACCCTAGGCGACCCTTGACTGCTTCTGCCTCCAATAGATTTCCTAAGCACTAGTGTTTTAAGGAACAGCTTAAAAAGAGAATCCTAATGTGATTTCTTTATAATGTGTGTGTTCCTTATCTTATCCTAGTGTCTAAACTCTTCTCCATGGCTGGACCCTCAAATAATATTCCTTTACGTGCTAAGGGGTATCTAGAGAGTGGGATAGGTTTAATAACTACCCTAACCCTAACGCGTACCCTAACCCTAACCCCTACCCTAACCCTAACACGTACCCTAATCCTAACCTGTACCCTAAACCGAGCCCTAACCCTAACACTAACCCTAACCCTAACCCTAACCCATACCCTACGCCGTACCCGCACCCCTCCCCGAACCCGTACCCTAAGCCGTACCCTAAGCCTAACCCTAAGCCTAACCCTAACCCTAGGCTACCCTTGACTGCTTCTGCCTCCAATTGATTTCCTAAGCACTAGTGTTTTAAGGAACAGCTTAAAAAGAGAATCCTAATGTGATTTCTTTATAATGGGTGTGTTCCTTATCTTATCCTAGTGTCTAAACTCTTCTCCATGGCTGGACCCCCAAATAATATTCCTTTACGTGCTAAGGGGGAGCTAGAGAGTGGGATAGGTTTACTAACTACCCTAGCCCTAACGCGTAACCTAACCCTAACCCCTACCCTAACCCTAACACGTACCCTAATCCTAACCCGTACCCTAAACCGAGCCCTAACCCTAACACTAACCCAAACCCTAACCCTAACCCATACCCTACGCCGTACACGAACACCTCCCCGAACCCATACCCCAAGCCGTACCCTAACCCTAACCCTAAGCCTAACCCTAACCCTAGGCTACCCTTGACTGCTTCTGCCTCCAATAGATTTCCTAAGCACTAGTGTTTTAAGGAACAGCTTAAAAAGAGAATCCTAAAGTGATTTCTTTATAATGGGTGTGTTCCTTATCTTATCCTAGTGTCTAAACTCTTCTCCATGGCTGGACCCCCAAATAATATTCCTTTACGTGCTAAGGGGTATCTAGAGAGTGGGATAGGTTTAATAACTACCCTAACCCTAATGCGTACCCTAACCCTAACCCCTACCCTAACCCTAACACGTACCCTAATCCTAACCCGTACCCTAAACCGAGCCCTAACCCTAACACTAACCCTAACCCTAACCCATACGCTACGCCGTACCCGAAACCCTCCCCGAACCCGTACCCTAAGCCGTACCCTAAGCCTAACCCTAAGCCTAACCTTACCCTAGGCTACCCTTGACTGCTTCTGCCTCCAATAGATTTCCTAAGCACTAGTGTTTTAAGGAACAGCTTAAAAAGAGAATCCTAATGTGATTTCTTTATAATGGGTGTGTTCCTTATCTTATCCTAGTGTCTAAACTCTTCTCCATGGCTGCACCCCCAAATAATATTGCCTTACGTGCTAAGGGGTATCTAGAGAGTGGGATAGGTTTAATAACTACCCTAACCCTAATGCGTACTCTAACCCTAACCCCTACCCTAACACTAACACGTACCCTAATCCTAACCCGTACCCTAAACCGAGCCCTAACCCTAACACCAGCACTAACCCTAACCCTAACCCATACCCTACGCCGTACCTAAACCCCTCCCCAATACCGTACCCTAAGCCGTACCCTAAGCCTAACCCTAAGCCTAACACTAACCCTAGGCTACCCTTGACTGCTTCTGCCTCCAATAGATTTCCTAAGCACTAGTGTTTTAAGCAACAGCTTAAAAAGAGAATCCTAATGTGATTTCTTTATAATGGGTGTGTTCCTTATCTTATCCTAGTGTCTAAATTCTTCTCCATGGCTGGAACCCCAAATAATATTCCTTTACGTGCTAAAGGGTATCTAGAGAGTGGGATAGGTTTACTAACTACCCTAACCCTAACGCGTACCCTAACCCTAACCCCTACCCTAAACCTAACACGTACCCTAATCCTAACCGTACCCTAAACCGAGCCCTAACCCTAACACTAACCCTAACCCTAACCCTAACCCATACCCTACGCCGTACCCGAAACCCTCCCCGAACCCGTACCCTAAGCCGTACCCTAAGCCTAACCATAAGCCTAACCCTAACCCTACGCTACCCTTGACTGCTTCTGCCTCCAATAGATTTCCTAAGCACTAGTGTTTTAAGGAACAGCTTAAAAAGAGAATCCTAATGTGATTTCTTTATAATGGGTGTGTTCCTTATCTTATCCTAGTGTCTAAACTCTTCTCCATGGCTGGACCCTCAAATAATATTCCTTTACGTGCTAAGGGGTATCTAGAGAGTGGGATAGGTTTAATAACTACCCTAACCCTAACGCGTACCCTAACCCTAACGCGTACCCTAACCCTAACCCCTACCCTAACCCTAACACGTACCCTAATCCTAACCCGTACTCTAAACCGAGCCCTAACCCTAACACTAACCCTAACCCTAACCCTAACCCATACCGTACGCCGTACCCGCACCCCTCCCCGAACCCGTACCCTAAGCCGTACCCTAAGCCGAACCCTAAGCCTAACCCTAACCCTAGGCTACCCTTGACTGCTTCTGCCTCCAATAGATTTCCTAAGCACTAGTGTTTTAAGGAACAGCTTAAAAAGAGAATCCTAATGTGATTTCTTTATAATGGGTGTGTTCCTTATCTTATCCTAGTGCGTAAACTCTTCTCCATGGCTGGACCCTCAAATAATACTCCTTTACGTGCTAAGGGGTATCTAGAGAGTGGGATAGGTTTACTAACTACCCTAACCCTAACGCGTACCCTAACCCTAACCCCTACCCTAAACCTAACACGTACCCTTATCCTAACCGTACCCTAAACCGAGCCCTAACCCTAACACTAACCCTAACCCTAACCCTAACCCATACCCTATGTCGTACCCGAAACCCTCCCCGAACCCGTACCCTAAGCCGTACCCTAAGCCTAACCCTAAGCCTAACCCTAACCCTAGGCTACCCTTGACTGCTTCTGCCTCCAATAGATTTCCTAAGCACTAGTGTTTTAAGGAACAGCTTAAAAAGAGAATCCTAATGTGATTTCTTTATAATGGGTGTGTTCCTTATCTTATCCTAGTGTCTAAACTCTTCTCCATGGCTGGACCCTCAAATAATATTCCTTTACGTGCTAAGGGGTATCTAGAGAGTGGGATAGGTTTAATAACTACCCTAACCCTAACGCGTACCCTAACCCTAACCCCTACCCTAACCCTAACACGTACCCTAATCCTAACCCGTACCCTAAACCGAGCCCTAACCCTAACACTAACCCTAACCCTAACCCTAACCCATACCCTACGCCGTACCCGAAACCCTCCCCGAACCCGTACCCTAAGCCGTACCCTAAGCCTAACCCTAAGCCTAACCCTAACCCTACGCTACCCTTGACTGCTTCTGCCTCCAATAGATTTCCTAAGCTCTAGTGTTTTAGGGAACAGCTTAAAAAGAGAATCCTAATGTGATTTCTTTATAATGGGTGTGTTCCTTATCTTATCCTAGTGTCTAAACTCTTCTCCATGGCTGGACCCTCAAATAATAATCCTTTACGTGCTAAGGGGTATCTAGAGAGTGGGATAGGTTTAATAACTACCCTTACCCTAACGCGTACCCTAACCCTAACGCGTACCCTAACCCTAACCCCTACCCTAACCCTAACACGTACCCTAATCCTAACCCGTACTCTAAACCGAGCCCTAACCCTAACACTAACCCTAACCCTAATCCTAACCCATACCGTACGCCGTACCCGCACCCCTCCCCGAACCCGTACCCTAAGCCGTACCCTAAGCCGAACCCTAAGCCTAACCCTAACCCTAGGCTACCCTTGACTGCTTCTGCCTCCAATAGATTTCCTAAGCACTAGTGTTTTAAGGAACAGCTTAAAAAGAGAATCCTAATGTGATTTCTTTATAATGGGTGTGTTCCTTATCTTATCCTAGTGCGTAAACTCTTCTCCATGGCTTGACCCTCAAATAATACTCCTTTACGTGCTAAGGGGTATCTAGAGAGTGGGATAGGTTTACTAACTACCCTAACCCTAACGCGTACCCTAACCCTAACCCCTACCCTAAACCTAACACGTACCCTAATCCTAACCGTACCCTAAACCGAGCCCTAACCCTAACACTAACCCTAACCCTAACCCTAACCCATACCCTATGTCGTACCCGAAACCCTCCCCGAACCCGTACCCTAAGCCGTACCCTAAGCCTAACCCTAAGCCTAACCCTAACCCTAGGCTACCCTTGACTGCTTCTGCCTCCAATAGATTTCCTAAGCACTAGTGTTTTAAGGAACAGCTTAAAAAGAGAATCCTAATGTGATTTCTTTATAATGGGTGTGTTCCTTATCTTATCCTAGTGTCTAAACTCTTCTCCATGGCTGGACCCTCAAATAATATTCCTTTACGTGCTAAGGGGTATCTAGAGAGTGGGATAGGTTTAATAACTACCCTAACCCTAACGCGTACCCTAACCCTAACCCCTACCCTAACCCTAACACGTACCCTAATCCTAACCCGTACCCTAAACCGAGCCCTAACCCTAACACTAAGCCTAACCCTAACCCTAACCCATACCCTACGCCGTACCCGCACCCCTCCCCGAACCCGTAACCTAAGCCGTACCCTAAGCCTAACCCTAAGCCTAACCCTAACCCTAGGCTACCCTTGACTGCTTCTGCCTCCAATAGATTTCCTAAGCACTACTCTTTTAAGGAACAGCTTAAAAAGAGAATCCTAATGTGATTTCTTTATAATGGGTGTGTTCCTTATCTTATCCTAGTGTCTAAACTCTTCTCCATGGCTGCACCCCCAAATAATATTCCCTTACGTGCTAAGGGGTATCTAGAGAGTGGGATAGGTTTAATAACTACCCTAACCCTAACGCGTACCCTAACCCTAACCCCTACCCTAACCCTAACACGTACCCTAATCCTAACCTGTACCCTAAACCGAGCCCTAACCCTAACACTAACCCTAAACCTAACCCTAACCCATACCCTACGCCGTACCCGCACCCCTCCCCGAACCCGTACCCTAAGCCATATCCTAAACCTAACCCTAAGCCTAACCCTAACCCTAGGCTACCCTTGACTGCTTCTGCCTCCAATTGATTTCCTAAGCAGTAGTGTTTTAAGGAACAGCTTAAAAAGAGAATCCTAATGTGATTTCTTTATAATGGGTGTGTTCCTTATCTTATCCTAGTGTCTAAACTCTTCTCCATGGCTGGACCCCCAAATAATATTCCTTTACGTGCTAAGGGGGAGCTAGAGAGTGGGATAGGTTTACTAACTACCCTAGCCCTAACGCGTAACCTAACCCTAACCCCTACCCTAACCCTAACACGTACCCTAATCCTAACCCGTACCCTAAACCGAGCCCTAACCCTAACACTAACCCAAACCCTAACCCTAACCCATACCCTACGCCGTACACGAACACCTCCCCGAACCCATACCCCAAGCCGTACCCTAACCCTAACCCTAAGCCTAACTCTAACCCTAGGCTACCCTTGACTGCTTCTGCCTCCAATAGATTTCCTAAGCACTAGTGTTTTAAGGAACAGCTTAAAAAGAGAATCCTAAAGTGATTTCTTTATAATGGGTGTGTTCCTTATCTTATCCTAGTGTCTAAACTCTTCTCCATGGCTGGAACCCCAAATAATATTCCTTTACGTGCTGAGGGGTATCTAGAGAGTGGGATAGGTTTAATAACTACCCTAACCCTAACGCGTACCCTAACCCTAACCCCTACCCTAACCCTAACACGTACCCTAATCCTAACCCGTACCCTAAACCGAGACCTAACCGTAACACTAACCCTAACGCTAACCCTAACCCATACCCTACGCCGTACCCGAAACCCTCCCCGAACCCGTACCCTAAGCCGTACCCTAAGCCTAACCCTAAGCCTAACCCTAACCCTAGGCTACCCTTGACTGCTTCTGCCTCCAATAGATTTCCTAAGCACTAGTGTTTTAAGGAACAGCTTAAAAAGAGAATCCTAATGTGATTTCTTTATAATGTGTGTGTTCCTTATCTTATCCTAGTGTCTAAACTCTTCTCCATGGCTGGACCCTCAAATAATATTCCTTTATGTGCTAAGGGGTATCTAGAGAGTGGGATAGGTTTAATAACTACCCTAACCCTAACGCGTACCCTAACCCTAACCCCTACCCTAACCCTAACACGTACCCTAATACTAACCTGTACCCTAAACCGAGCCCTAACCCTAACACTAACCCTAACCCTAACCCTAACCCATACCCTACGCCGTACCCGCACCCCTCCCCGAACCCGTACCCTAAGCCGTACCCTAAGCCTAACCCTAAGCCTAACCCTAACCCTAGGCTACCCTTGACTGCTTCTGCCTCCAATTGATTTCCTAAGCACTAGTGTTTTAAGGAACAGCTTAAAAAGAGAATCCTAATGTGATTTCTTTATAATGGGTGTGTTCCTTATCTTATCCTAGTGTCTAAACTCTTCTCCATGGCTGGACCCCCAAATAATATTCCTTTACGTGCTAAGGGGGAGCTAGAGAGTGGGATAGGTTTACTAACTACCCTAGCCCTAACGCGTAACCTAACCCTAACCCCTACCCTAACCCTAACACGTACCCTAATCCTAACCCGTACCCTAAACCGAGCCCTAACCCTAACACTAACCCAAACCCTAACCCTAACCCATACCCTACGCCGTACACGAACACCTCCCCGAACCCATACCCCAAGCCGTACCCTAACCCTAACCCTAAGCCTAACCCTAACCCTAGGCTACCCTTGACTGCTTCTGCCTCCAATAGATTTCCTAAGCACTAGTGTTTTAAGGAACAGCTTAAAAAGAGAATCCTAAAGTGATTTCTTTATAATGGGTGTGTTCCTTATCTTATCCTAGTGTCTAAACTCTTCTCCATGGCTGGACCCCCAAATAATATTCCTTTACGTGCTAAGGGGTATCTAGAGAGTGGGATAGGTTTAATAACTACCCTAACCCTAATGCGTACCCTAACCCTAACCCCTACCCTAACCCTAACACGTACCCTAATCCTAACCCGTACCCTAAACCGAGCCCTAACCCTAACACTAACCCTAACCCTAACCCATACGCTACGCCGTACCCGAAACCCTCCCCGAACCCGTACCCTAAGCCGTACCCTAAGCCTAACCCTAAGCCTAACCTTACCCTAGGCTACCCTTGACTGCTTCTGCCTCCAATAGATTTCCTAAGCACTAGTGTTTTAAGGAACAGCTTAAAAAGAGAATCCTAATGTGATTTCTTTATAATGGTTGTGTTCCTTATCTTATCCTAGTGTCTAAACTCTTCTCCATGGCTGCACCCCCAAATAATATTGCCTTACGTGCTAAGGGGTATCTAGAGAGTGGGATAGGTTTAATAACTACCCTAACCCTAATGCGTACTCTAACCCTAACCCCTACCCTAACACTAACACGTACCCTAATCCTAACCCGTACCCTAAACCGAGCCCTAACCCTAACACCAGCACTAACCCTAACCCTAACCCATACCCTACGCCGTACCTGAACCCCTCCCCAATACCGTACCCTAAGCCGTACCCTAAGCCTAACCCTAAGCCTAACACTAACCCTAGGCTACCCTTGACTGCTTCTGCCTCCAATAGATTTCCTAAGCACTAGTGTTTTAAGCAACAGCTTAAAAAGAGAATCCTAATGTGATTTCTTTATAATGGGTGTGTTCCTTATCTTATCCTAGTGTCTAAATTCTTCTCCATGGCTGGAACCCCAAATAATATTCCTTTACGTGCTAAAGGGTATCTAGAGAGTGGGATAGGTTTACTAACTACCCTAACCCTAACGCGTACCCTAACCCTAACCCCTACCCTAAACCTAACACGTACCCTAATCCTAACCGTACCCTAAACCGAGCCCTAACCCTAACACTAACCCTAACCCTAACCCTAACCCATACCCTACGCCGTACCCGAAACCCTCCCCGAACCCGTACCCTAAGCCGTACCCTAAGCCTAACCCTAAGCCTAACCCTAACCCTACGCTACCCTTGACTGCTTCTGCCTCCAATAGATTTCCTAAGCACTAGTGTTTTAAGGAACAGCTTAAAAAGAGAATCCTAATGTGATTTCTTTATAATGGGTGTGTTCCTTATCTTATCCTAGTGTCTAAACTCTTCTCCATGGCTGGACCCTCAAATAATATTCCTTTACGTGCTAAGGGGTATCTAGAGAGTGGGATAGGTTTAATAACTACCCTAACCCTAACGCGTACCCTAACCCTAACGCGTACCCTAACCCTAACCCCTACCCTAACCCTAACACGTACCCTAATCCTAACCCGTACTCTAAACCGAGCCCTAACCCTAACACTAACCCTAACCCTAACCCTAACCCATACCGTACGCCGTACCCGCACCCCTCCCCGAACCCGTACCCTAAGCCGTACCCTAAGCCGAACCCTAAGCCTAACCCTAACCCTAGGCTACCCTTGACTGCTTCTGCCTCCAATAGATTTCCTAAGCACTAGTGTTTTAAGGAACAGCTTAAAAAGAGAATCCTAATGTGATTTCTTTATAATGGGTGTGTTCCTTATCTTATCCTAGTGCGTAAACTCTTCTCCATGGCTGGACCCTCAAATAATACTCCTTTACGTGCTAAGGGGTATCTAGAGAGTGGGATAGGTTTACTAACTACCCTAACCCTAACGCGTACCCTAACCCTAACCCCTACCCTAAACCTAACACGTACCCTTATCCTAACCGTACCCTAAACCGAGCCCTAACCCTAACACTAACCCTAACCCTAACCCTAACCCATACCCTATGTCGTACCCGAAACCCTCCCCGAACCCGTACCCTAAGCCGTACCCTAAGCCTAACCCTAAGCCTAACCCTAACCCTAGGCTACCCTTGACTGCTTCTGCCTCCAATAGATTTCCTAAGCACTAGTGTTTTAAGGAACAGCTTAAAAAGAGAATCCTAATGTGATTTCTTTATAATGGGTGTGTTCCTTATCTTATCCTAGTGTCTAAACTCTTCTCCATGGCTGGACCCTCAAATAATATTCCTTTACGTGCTAAGGGGTATCTAGAGAGTGGGATAGGTTTAATAACTACCCTAACCCTAACGCGTACCCTAACCCTAACCCCTACCCTAACCCTAACACGTACCCTAATCCTAACCCGTACCCTAAACCGAGCCCTAACCCTAACACTAACCCTAACCCTAACCCTAACCCATACCCTACGCCGTACCCGCACCCCTCCCCGAACCCGTAACCTAAGCCGTACCCTAAGCCTAACCCTAAGCCTAACCCTAACCCTAGGCTACCCTTGACTGCTTCTGCCTCCAATAGATTTCCTAAGCACTACTGTTTTAAGGAACAGCTTAAAAAGAGAATCCTAATGTGATTTCTTTATAATGGGTGTGTTCCTCATCTTATCCTAGTGTCTAAACTCTTCTCCATGGCTGCACCCCCAAATAATATTCCCTTACGTGCTAAGGGGTATCTAGAGAGTGGGATAGGTTTAATAACTACCCTAACCCTAACGCGTACCCTAACCCTAACCCCTACCCTAACCCTAACACGTACCCTAATCCTAACCTGTACCCTAAACCGAGCCCTAACCCTAACACTAACCCTAAACCTAACCCTAACCCATACCCTACGCCGTACCCGCACCCCTCCCCGAACCCGTACCCTAAGCCATATCCTAAACCTAACCCTAAGCCTAACCCTAACCCTAGGCTACCCTTGACTGCTTCTGCCTCCAATTGATTTCCTAAGCAGTAGTGTTTTAAGGAACAGCTTAAAAAGAGAATCCTAATGTGATTTCTTTATAATGGGTGTGTTCCTTATCTTATCCTAGTGTCTAAACTCTTCTCCATGGCTGGACCCCCAAATAATATTCCTTTACGTGCTAAGGGGGAGCTAGAGAGTGGGATAGGTTTACTAACTACCCTAGCCCTAACGCGTAACCTAACCCTAACCCCTACCCTAACCCTAACACGTACCCTAATCCTAACCCGTACCCTAAACCGAGCCCTAACCCTAACACTAACCCTAACCCTAACCCTAACCCATACCCTACGCCGTACACGAAAACCTCCCCGAACCCATACCCCAAGCCGTACCCTAACCCTAACCCTAAGCCTAACCCTAACCCTAGGCTACCCTTGACTGCTTCTGCCTCCAATAGATTTCCTAAGCACTAGTGTTTTAAGGAACAGCTTAAAAAGAGAATCCTAAAGTGATTTCTTTATAATGGGTGTGTTCCTTATCTTATCCTAGTGTCTAAACTCTTCTCCATGGCTGGAACCCCAAATAATATTCCTTTACGTGCTGAGGGGTATCTAGAGAGTGGGATAGGTTTAATAACTACCCTAACCCTAACGCGTACCCTAACCCTAACCCCTACCCTAACCCTAACACGTACCCTAATCCTAACCCGTACCCTAAACCGAGACCTAACCGTAACACTAACCCTAACGCTAACCCTAACCCATACCCTACGCCGTACCCGAAACCCTCCCCGAACCCGTACCCTAAGCCGTACCCTAAGCCTAACCCTAACCCTAGGCTACCCTTGACTGCTTCTGCCTCCAATTGATTTCCTAAGCACTACTGTTTTAAGGAACAGCTTAAAAAGAGAATCCTAATGTGATTTCTTTATAATGGGTGTGTTCCTCATCTTATCCTAGTGTCTAAACTCTTCTCCATGGCTGCACCCCCAAATAATATTCCCTTACGTGCTAAGGGGTATCTAGAGAGTGGAATAGGTTTAATAACTACCCTAACCCTAACGCGTACCCTAACCCTAACCCCTACCCTAACCCTAACACGTACCCTAATCCTAACCTGTACCCTAAACCGAGCCCTAACCCTAACACTAACCCTAACCCTAACCCTAACCCATACCCTACGCCGTACCCGCACCCCTCCCCGAACCCGTACCCTAAGCCATACCCTAAACCTAACCCTAAGCCTAACCCTAACCCTAGGCTACCCTTGACTGCTTCTGCCTCCAATTGATTTCCTAAGCACTAGTGTTTTAAGGAACAGCTTAAAAAGAGAATCCTAATGTGATTTCTTTATAATGGGTGTGTTCCTTATCTTATCCTAGTGTCTAAACTCTTCTCCATGGCTGGACCCCCAAATAATATTCCTTTACGTGCTAAGGGGGAGCTAGAGAGTGGGATAGGTTTACTAACTACCCTAGCCCTAACGCGTAACCTAACCCTAACCCCTACCCTAACCCTAACACGTACCCTAATCCTAACCCGTACCCTAAACCGAGCCCTAACCCTAACACTAACCCAAACCCTAACCCTAACCCATACCCTACGCCGTACACGAACACCTCCCCGAACCCATACCCCAAGCCGTACCCTAACCCTAACCCTAAGCCTAACCCTAACCCTAGGCTACCCTTGACTGCTTCTGCCTCCAATAGATTTCCTAAGCACTAGTGTTTTAAGGAACAGCTTAAAAAGAGAATCCTAAAGTGATTTCTTTATAATGGGTGTGTTCCTTATCTTATCCTAGTGTCTAAACTCTTCTCCATGGCTGGACCCCCAAATAATATTCCTTTACGTGCTAAGGGGTATCTAGAGAGTGGGATAGGTTTAATAACTACCCTAACCCTAATGCGTACCCTAACCCTAACCCCTACCCTAACCCTAACACGTACCCTAATCCTAACCCGTACCCTAAACCGAGCCCTAACCCTAACACTAACCCTAACCCTAACCCATACGCTACGCCGTACCCGAAACCCTCCCCGAACCCGTACCCTAAGCCGTACCCTAAGCCTAACCCTAAGCCTAACCTTACCCTAGGCTACCCTTGACTGCTTCTGCCTCCAATAGATTTCCTAAGCACTAGTGTTTTAAGGAACAGCTTAAAAAGAGAATCCTAATGTGATTTCTTTATAATGGGTGTGTTCCTTATCTTATCCTAGTGTCTAAACTCTTCTCCATGGCTGCACCCCCAAATAATATTGCCTTACGTGCTAAGGGGTATCTAGAGAGTGGGATAGGTTTAATAACTACCCTAACCCTAATGCGTACTCTAACCCTAACCCCTACCCTAACACTAACACGTACCCTAATCCTAACCCGTACCCTAAACCGAGCCCTAACCCTAACACCAGCACTAACCCTAACCCTAACCCATACCCTACGCCGTACCTGAACCCCTCCCCAATACCGTACCCTAAGCCGTACCCTAAGCCTAACCCTAAGCCTAACACTAACCCTAGGCTACCCTTGACTGCTTCTGCCTCCAATAGATTTCCTAAGCACTAGTGTTTTAAGCAACAGCTTAAAAAGAGAATCCTAATGTGATTTCTTTATAATGGGTGTGTTCCTTATCTTATCCTAGTGTCTAAATTCTTCTCCATGGCTGGAACCCCAAATAATATTCCTTTACGTGCTAAAGGGTATCTAGAGAGTGGGATAGGTTTACTAACTACCCTAACCCTAACGCGTACCCTAACCCTAACCCCTACCCTAAACCTAACACGTACCCTAATCCTAACCGTACCCTAAACCGAGCCCTAACCCTAACACTAACCCTAACCCTAACCCTAACCCATACCCTACGCCGTACCCGAAACCCTCCCCGAACCCGTACCCTAAGCCGTACCCTAAGCCTAACCCTAAGCCTAACCCTAACCCTACGCTACCCTTGACTGCTTCTGCCTCCAATAGATTTCCTAAGCACTAGTGTTTTAGGGAACAGCTTAAAAAGAGAATCCTAATGTGATTTCTTTATAATGGGTGTGTTCCTTATCTTATCCTAGTGTCTAAACTCTTCTCCATGGCTGGACCCTCAAATAATATTCCTTTACGTGCTAAGGGGTATCTAGAGAGTGGGATAGGTTTAATAACTACCCTAACCCTAACGCGTACCCTAACCCTAACGCGTACCCTAACCCTAACCCCTATCCTAACCCTAACACGTACCCTAATCCTAACCCGTACTCTAAACCGAGCCCTAACCCTAACACTAACCCTAACCCTAACCCTAACCCATACCGTACGCCGTACCCGCACCCCTCCCCGAACCCGTACCCTAAGCCGTACCCTAAGCCGAACCCTAAGCCTAACCCTAACCCTAGGCTACCCTTGACTGCTTTTGCCTCCAATAGATTTCCTAAGCACTAGTGTTTTAAGGAACAGCTTAAAAAGAGAATCCTAATGTGATTTCTTTATAATGGGTGTGTTCCTTATCTTATCCTAGTGCGTAAACTCTTCTCCATGGCTGGACCCTCAAATAATACTCCTTTACGTGCTAAGGGGTATCTAGAGAGTGGGATAGGTTTACTAACTACCCTAACCCTAACGCGTACCCTAACCCTAACCCCTACCCTAAACCTAACACGTACCCTTATCCTAACCGTACCCTAAACCGAGCCCTAACCCTAACACTAACCCTAACCCTAACCCTAACCCATACCCTATGTCGTACCCGAAACCCTCCCCGAACCCGTACCCTAAGCCGTACCCTAAGCCTAACCCTAAGCCTAACCCTAACCCTAGGCTACCCTTGACTGCTTCTGCCTCCAATAGATTTCCTAAGCACTAGTGTTTTAAGGAACAGCTTAAAAAGAGAATCCTAATGTGATTTCTTTATAATGGGTGTGTTCCTTATCTTATCCTAGTGTCTAAACTCTTCTCCATGGCTGGACCCTCAAATAATATTCCTTTACGTGCTAAGGGGTATCTAGAGAGTGGGATAGGTTTAATAACTACCCTAACCCTAACGCGTACCCTAACCCTAACCCCTACCCTAACCCTAACACGTACCCTAATCCTAACCCGTACCCTAAACCGAGCCCTAACCCTAACACTAACCCTAACCCTAACCCTAACCCATACCCTACGCCGTACCCGCACCCCTCCCCGAACCCGTAACCTAAGCCGTACCCTAAGCCTAACCCTAAGCCTAACCCTAACCCTAGGCTACCCTTGACTGCTTCTGCCTCCAATAGATTTCCTAAGCACTACTGTTTTAAGGAACAGCTTAAAAAGAGAATCCTAATGTGATTTCTTTATAATGGGTGTGTTCCTCATCTTATCCTAGTGTCTAAACTCTTCTCCATGGCTGCACCCCCAAATAATATTCCCTTACGTGCTAAGGGGTATCTAGAGAGTGGGATAGGTTTAATAACTACCCTAACCCTAACGCGTACCCTAACCCTAACCCCTACCCTAACCCTAACACGTACCCTAATCCTAACCTGTACCCTAAACCGAGCCCTAACCCTAACACTAACCCTAAACCTAACCCTAACCCATACCCTACGCCGTACCCGCACCCCTCCCCGAACCCGTACCCTAAGCCATATCCTAAACCTAACCCTAAGCCTAACCCTAACCCTAGGCTACCCTTGACTGCTTCTGCCTCCAATTGATTTCCTAAGCAGTAGTGTTTTAAGGAACAGCTTAAAAAGAGAATCCTAATGTGATTTCTTTATAATGGGTGTGTTCCTTATCTTATCCTAGTGTCTAAACTCTTCTCCATGGCTGGACCCCCAAATAATATTCCTTTACGTGCTAAGGGGGAGCTAGAGAGTGGGATAGGTTTACTAACTACCCTAGCCCTAACGCGTAACCTAACCCTAACCCCTACCCTAACCCTAACACGTACCCTAATCCTAACCCGTACCCTAAACCGAGCCCTAACCCTAACACTAACCCTAACCCTAACCCTAACCCATACCCTACGCCGTACACGAAAACCTCCCCGAACCCATACCCCAAGCCGTACCCTAACCCTAACCCTAAGCCTAACCCTAACCCTAGGCTACCCTTGACTGCTTCTGCCTCCAATAGATTTCCTAAGCACTAGTGTTTTAAGGAACAGCTTAAAAAGAGAATCCTAAAGTGATTTCTTTATAATGGGTGTGTTCCTTATCTTATCCTAGTGTCTAAACTCTTCTCCATGGCTGGAACCCCAAATAATATTCCTTTACGTGCTGAGGGGTATCTAGAGAGTGGGATAGGTTTAATAACTACCCTAACCCTAACGCGTACCCTAACCCTAACCCCTACCCTAACCCTAACACGTACCCTAATCCTAACCCGTACCCTAAACCGAGACCTAACCGTAACACTAACCCTAACGCTAACCCTAACCCATACCCTACGCCGTACCCGAAACCCTCCCCGAACCCGTACCCTAAGCCGTACCCTAAGCCTAACCCTAACCCTAGGCTACCCTTGACTGCTTCTGCCTCCAATTGATTTCCTAAGCACTACTGTTTTAAGGAACAGCTTAAAAAGAGAATCCTAATGTGATTTCTTTATAATGGGTGTGTTCCTCATCTTATCCTAGTGTCTAAACTCTTCTCCATGGCTGCACCCCCAAATAATATTCCCTTACGTGCTAAGGGGTATCTAGAGAGTGGAATAGGTTTAATAACTACCCTAACCCTATCGCGTACCCTAACCCTAACCCCTACCCTAACCCTAACACGTACCCTAATCCTAACCTGTACCCTAAACCGAGCCCTAACCCTAACACTAACCCTAACCCTAACCCTAACCCATACCCTACGCCGTACCCGCACCCCTCCCCGAACCCGTACCCTAAGCCATACCCTAAACCTAACCCTAAGCCTAACCCTAACCCTAGGCTACCCTTGACTGCTTCTGCCTCCAATTGATTTCCTAAGCACTAGTGTTTTAAGGAACAGCTTAAAAAGAGAATCCTAATGTGATTTCTTTATAATGGGTGTGTTCCTTATCTTATCCTAGTGTCTAAACTCTTCTCCATGGCTGGACCCCCAAATAATATTCCTTTACGTGCTAAGGGGGAGCTAGAGAGTGGGATAGGTTTACTAACTACCCTAGCCCTAACGCGTAACCTAACCCTAACCCCTACCCTAACCCTAACACGTACCCTAATCCTAACCCGTACCCTAAACCGAGCCCTAACCCTAACACTAACCCAAACCCTAACCCTAACCCATACCCTACGCCGTACACGAACACCTCCCCGAACCCATACCCCAAGCCGTACCCTAACCCTAACCCTAAGCCTAACCCTAACCCTAGGCTACCCTTGACTGCTTCTGCCTCCAATAGATTTCCTAAGCACTAGTGTTTTAAGGAACAGCTTAAAAAGAGAATCCTAAAGTGATTTCTTTATAATGGGTGTGTTCCTTATCTTATCCTAGTGTCTAAACTCTTCTCCATGGCTGGACCCCCAAATAATATTCCTTTACGTGCTAAGGGGTATCTAGAGAGTGGGATAGGTTTAATAACTACCCTAACCCTAATGCGTACCCTAACCCTAACCCCTACCCTAACCCTAACACGTACCCTAATCCTAACCCGTACACTAAACCGAGCCCTAACCCTAACACTAACCCTAACCCTAACCCATACGCTACGCCGTACCCGAAACCCTCCCCGAACCCGTACCCTAAGCCGTACCCTAAGCCTAACCCTAAGCCTAACCTTACCCTAGCCTACCCTTGACTGCTTCTGCCTCCAATAGATTTCCTAAGCACTAGTATTTTAAGGAACAGCTTAAAAAGAGAATCCTAATGTGATTTCTTTATAATGGGTGTGTTCCTTATCTTATCCTAGTGTCTAAACTCTTCTCCATGGCTGCACCCCCAAATAATATTGCCTTACGTGCTAAGGGGTATCTAGAGAGTGGGATAGGTTTAATAACTACCCTAACCCTAATGCGTACTCTAACCCTAACCCCTACCCTAACACTAACACGTACCCTAATCCTAACCCGTACCCTAAACCGAGCCCTAACCCTAACACTAACACTAACCCTAACCCTAACCCATACCCTACGCCGTACCTGAACCCCTCCCCAAACCCGTACCCTAAGCCGTACCCTAAGCCTAACCCTAAGCCTAACACTAACCCTAGGCTACCCTTGACTGCTTCTGCCTCCAATTGATTTCCTAAGCACTACTGTTTTAAGGAACAGCTTAAAAAGAGAATCCTAATGTGATTTCTTTATAATGGGTGTGTTCCTTATCTTATCCTAGTGTCTAAATTCTTCTCCATGGCTGGAACCCCAAATAATATTCCTTTACGTGCTAAGGGGTATCTAGAGAGTGGGATAGGTTTACTAACTACCCTAACCCTAACGCGTACCCTAACCCTAACCCCTACCCTAAACCTAACACGTACCCTAATCCTAACCGTACCCTAAACCGAGCCCTAACCCTAACACTAACCCTAACCCTAACCCTAACCCATACCCTACGCCGTACCCGAAACCCTCCCCGAACCCGTACCGTAAGCCGTACCCTAAGCCTAACCCTAAGCCTAACCCTAACCCTAGGCTACCCTTGACTGCTTCTGCCTCCAATAGATTTCCTAAGCACTAGTGTTTTAGGGAACAGCTTAAAAAGAGAATCCTAATGTGATTTCTTTATAATGGGTGTGTTCCTTATCTTATCCTAGTGTCTAAACTCTTCTCCATGGCTGGACCCTCAAATAATATTCCTTTACGTGCTAAGGGGTATCTAGAGAGTGGGATAGGTTTAATAACTACCCTAACCCTAACGCGTACCCTAACCCTAACCCCTACCCTAACCCTAACACGTACCCTAATCCTAACCCGTACCCTAAACCGAGCCCTAACCCTAACACTAACCCTAACCCTAACCCTAACCCATACCCTACGCCGTACCCGCACCCCTCCCCGAACCCGTAACCTAAGCCGTACCCTAAGCCTAACCCTAAGCCTAACCCTAACCCTAGGCTACCCTTGACTGCTTCTGCCTCCAATAGATTTCCTAAGCACTACTGTTTTAAGGAACAGCTTAAAAAGAGAATCCTAATGTGATTTCTTTATAATGGGTGTGTTCCTCATCTTATCCTAGTGTCTAAACTCTTCTCCATGGCTGCACCCCCAAATAATATTCCCTTACGTGCTAAGGGGTATCTAGAGAGTGGAATAGGTTTAATAACTACCCTAACCCTAACACGTACCCTAACCCTAACCCCTACCCTAACCCTAACACGTACCCTAATCCTAACCTGTACCCTAAACCGAGCCCTAACCCTAACACTAACCCTAACCCTAACCCTAACCCATACCCTACGCCGTACCCGCACCCCTCCCCGAACCCATACCCTAAGCCATACCCTAAACCTAACCCTAAGCCTAACCCTAACCCTAGGCTACCCTTGACTGCTTCTGCCTCCAATTGATTTCCTAAGCACTAGTGTTTTAAGGAACAGCTTAAAAAGAGAATCCTAATGTGATTTCTTTATAATGGGTGTGTTCCTTATCTTATCCTAGTGTCTAAACTCTTCTCCATGGCTGGACCCCCAAATAATATTCCTTTACGTGCTAAGGGGGAGCTAGAGAGTGGGATAGGTTTACTAACTACCCTAGCCCTAACGCGTAACCTAACCCTAACCCCTACCCTAACCCTAACACGTACCCTAATCCTAACCCGTACCCTAAACCGAGCCCTAACCCTAACACTAACCCAAACCCTAACCCTAACCCATACCCTACGCCGTACACGAACACCTCCCCGAACCCATACCCCAAGCCGTACCCTAACCCTAACCCTAAGCCTAACCCTAACCCTAGGCTACCCTTGACTGCTTCTGCCTCCAATAGATTTCCTAAGCACTAGTGTTTTAAGGAACAGCTTAAAAAGAGAATCCTAAAGTGATTTCTTTATAATGGGTGTGTTCCTTATCTTATCCTAGTGTCTAAACTCTTCTCCATGGCTGGAACCCCAAATAATATTCCTTTACGTGCTAAGGGGTATCTAGAGAGTGGGATAGGTTTAATAACTACCCTAACCCTAATGCGTACCCTAACCCTAACCCCTACCCTAACCCTAACACGTACCCTAATCCTAACCCGTACCCTAAACCGAGCCCTAACCCTAACACTAACCCTAACCCTAACCCATACGCTACGCCGTACCCGAAACCCTCCCCGAACCCGTACCCTAAGCCGTACCCTAAGCCTAACCCTAAGCCTAACCTTACCCTAGCCTACCCTTGACTGCTTCTGCCTCCAATAGATTTCCTAAGCACTAGTGTTTTAAGGAACAGCTTAAAAAGAGAATCATAATGTGATTTCTTTATAATGGGTGTGTTCCTTATCTTATCCTAGTGTCTAAACTCTTCTCCATGGCTGCACCCCCAAATAATATTGCCTTACGTGCTAAGGGGTATCTAGAGAGTGGGATAGGTTTAATAACTACCCTAACCCTAATGCGTACTCTAACCCTAACCCCTACCCTAACACTAACACGTACCCTAATCCTAACCCGTACCCTAAACCGAGCCCTAACCCTAACACTAACACTAACCCTAACCCTAACCCATACCCTACGCCGTACCTGAACCCCTCCCCAAACCCGTACCCTAAGCCGTACCCTAAGCCTAACCCTAAGCCTAACACTAACCCTAGGCTACCCTTGACTGCTTCTGCCTCCAATAGATTTCCTAAGCACTAGTGTTTTAAGCAACAGCTTAAAAAGAGAATCCTAATGTGATTTCTTTATAATGGGTGTGTTCCTTATCTTATCCTAGTGTCTAAATTCTTCTCCATGGCTGGAACCCCAAATAATATTCCTTTACGTGCTAAGGGGTATCTAGAGAGTGGGATAGGTTTACTAACTACCCTAACCCTAACGCGTACCCTAACCCTAACCCCTACCCTAAACCTAACACGTACCCTAATCCTAACCGTACCCTAAACCGAGCCCTAACCCTAACACTAACCCTAACCCTAACCCTAACCCATACCCTATGTCGTACCCGAAACCCTCCCCGAACCCGTACCCTAAGCCGTACCCTAAGCCTAACCCTAAGCCTAACCCTAACCCTAGGCTACCCTTGACTGCTTCTGCCTCCAATAGATTTCCTAAGCACTAGTGTTTTAAGGAACAGCTTAAAAAGAGAATCCTAATGTGATTTCTTTATAATGGGTGTGTTCCTTATCTTATCCTAGTGTCTAAACTCTTCTCCATGGCTGGACCCTCAAATAATATTCCTTTACGTGCTAAGGGGTATCTAGAGAGTGGGATAGGTTTAATAACTACCCTAACCCTAACGCGTACCCTAACCCTAACCCCTACCCTAACCCTAACACGTACCCTAATCCTAACCCGTACCCTAAACCGAGCCCTAACCCTAACACTAACCCTAACCCTAACCCTAACCCATACCCTACGCCGTACCCGCACCCCTCCCCGAACCCGTAACCTAAGCCGTACCCTAAGCCTAACCCTAAGCCTAACCCTAACCCTAGGCTACCCTTGACTGCTTCTGCCTCCAATAGATTTCCTAAGCACTACTGTTTTAAGGAACAGCTTAAAAAGAGAATCCTAATGTGATTTCTTTATAATGGGTGTGTTCCTTATCTTATCCTAGTGTCTAAACTCTTCTCCATGGCTGCACCCCCAAATAATATTCCCTTACGTGCTAAGGGGTATCTAGAGAGTGGGATAGGTTTAATAACTACCCTAACCCTAACGCGTACCCTAACCCTAACCCCTACCCTAACCCTAACACGTACCCTAATCCTAACCTGTACCCTAAACCGAGCCCTAACCCTAACACTAACCCTAAACCTAACCCTAACGCATACCCTACGCCGTACCCGCACCCCTCCCCGAACCCGTACCCTAAGCCATATCCTAAACCTAACCCTAAGCCTAACCCTAACCCTAGGCTACCCTTGACTGCTTCTGCCTCCAATTGATTTCCTAAGCAGTAGTGTTTTAAGGAACAGCTTAAAAAGAGAATCCTAATGTGATTTCTTTATAATGGGTGTGTTCCTTATCTTATCCTAGTGTCTAAACTCTTCTCCATGGCTGGACCCCCAAATAATATTCCTTTACGTGCTAAGGGGGAGCTAGAGAGTGGGATAGGTTTACTAACTACCCTAGCCCTAACGCGTAACCTAACCCTAACCCCTACCCTAACCCTAACACGTACCCTAATCCTAACCCGTACCCTAAACCGAGCCCTAACCCTAACACTAACCCAAACCCTAACCCTAACCCATACCCTACGCCGTACACGAACACCTCCCCGAACCCATACCCCAAGCCGTACCCTAACCCTAACCCTAAGCCTAACCCTAACCCTAGGCTACCCTTGACTGCTTCTGCCTCCAATAGATTTCCTAAGCACTAGTGTTTTAAGGAACAGCTTAAAAAGAGAATCCTAAAGTGATTTCTTTATAATGGGTGTGTTCCTTATCTTATCCTACTGTCTAAACTCTTCTCCATGGCTGGAACCCCAAATAATATTCCTTTACGTGCTGAGGGGTATCTAGAGAGTGGGATAGGTTTAATAACTACCCTAACCCTAACGCGTACCCTAACCCTAACCCCTACCCCAACCCTAACACGTACCCTAATCCTAACCCGTACCCTAAACCGAGACCTAACCGTAACACTAACCCTAACCCTAACCCTAACCCATACCCTACGCCGTACCCGAAACCCTCCCCGAACCCGTACCCTAAGCCGTACCCTAAGCCTAACCCTAAGCCTAACCCTAACCCTAGGCTACCCTTGACTGCTTCTGCCTCCAATAGATTTCCTAAGCACTACTGTTTTAAGGAACAGCTTAAAAAGAGAATCCTAATGTGATTTCTTTATAATGGGTGTGTTCCTCATCTTATCCTAGTGTCTAAACTCTTCTCCATGGCTGCACCCCCAAATAATATTCCCTTACGTGCTAAGGGGTATCTAGAGAGTGGAATAGGTTTAATAACTACACTAACCCTAACGCGTACCCTAACCCTAACCCCTACCCTAACCCTAACACGTACCCTAATCCTAACCTGTACCCTAAACCGAGCCCTAACCCTAACACTAACCCTAACCCTAACCCTAACCCATACCCTACGCCGTACCCGCACCCCTCCCCGAACCCGTACCCTAAGCCATACCCTAAACCTAACCCTAAGCCTAACCCTAACCCTAGGCTACCCTTGACTGCTTCTGCCTCCAATTGATTTCCTAAGCACTAGTGTTTTAAGGAACAGCTTAAAAAGAGAATCCTAATGTGATTTCTTTATAATGGGTGTGTTCCTTATCTTATCCTAGTGTCTAAACTCTTCTCCATGGCTGGACCCCCAAATAATATTCCTTTACGTGCTAAGGGGGAGCTAGAGAGTGGGATAGGTTTACTAACTACCCTAGCCCTAACGCGTAACCTAACCCTAACCCCTACCCTAACCCTAACACGTACCCTAATCCTAACCCGTACCCTAAACCGAGCCCTAACCCTAACACTAACCCAAACCCTAACCCTAACCCATACCCTACGCCGTACACGAACACCTCCCCGAACCCATACCCCAAGCCGTACCCTAACCCTAACCCTAAGCCTAACCCTAACCCTAGGCTACCCTTGACTGCTTCTGCCTCCAATAGATTTCCTAAGCACTAGTGTTTTAAGGAACAGCTTAAAAAGAGAATCCTAAAGTGATTTCTTTATAATGGGTGTGTTCCTTATCTTATCCTAGTGTCTAAACTCTTCTCCATGGCTGGACCCCCAAATAATATTCCTTTACGTGCTAAGGGGTATCTAGAGAGTGGGATAGGTTTAATAACTACCCTAACCCTAATGCGTACCCTAACCCTAACCCCTACCCTAACCCTAACACGTACCCTAATCCTAACCCGTACCCTAAACCGAGCCCTAACCCTAACACTAACCCTAACCCTAACCCATACGCTACGCCGTACCCGAAACCCTCCCCGAACCCGTACCCTAAGCCGTACCCTAAGCCTAACCCTAAGCCTAACCTTACCCTAGCCTACCCTTGACTGCTTCTGCCTCCAATAGATTTCCTAAGCACTAGTGTTTTAAGGAACAGCTTAAAAAGAGAATCCTAATGTGATTTCTTTATAATGGGTGTGTTCCTTATCTTATCCTAGTGTCTAAACTCTTCTCCATGGCTGCACCCCCAAATAATATTGCCTTACGTGCTAAGGGGTATCTAGAGAGTGGGATAGGTTTAATAACTACCCTAACCCTAATGCGTACTCTAACCCTAACCCCTACCCTAACACTAACACGTACCCTAATCCTAACCCGTACCCTAAACCGAGCCCTAACCCTAACACTAACACTAACCCTAACCCTAACCCATACCCTACGCCGTACCTGAACCCCTCCCCAAACCCGTACCCTAAGCCGTACCCTAAGCCTAACCCTAAGCCTAACACTAACCCTAGGCTACCCTTGACTGCTTCTGCCTCCAATAGATTTCCTAAGCACTAGTGTTTTAAGCAACAGCTTAAAAAGAGAATCCTAATGTGATTTCTTTATAATGGGTGTGTTCCTTATCTTATCCTAGTGTCTAAATTCTTCTCCATGGCTGGAACCCCAAATAATATTCCTTTACGTGCTAAGGGGTATCTAGAGAGTGGGATAGGTTTACTAACTACCCTAACCCTAACGCGTACCCTAACCCTAACCCCTACCCTAAACCTAACACGTACCCTAATCCTAACCGTACCCTAAACCGAGCCCTAACCCTAACACTAACCCTAACCCTAACCCTAACCCATACCCTACGCCGTACCCGAAACCCTCCCCGAACCCGTACCCTAAGCCGTACCCTAAGCCTAACCCTAACCCTAGGCTACCCTTGACTGCTTCTGCCTCCAATAGATTTCCTAAGCACTAGTGTTTTAGGGAACAGCTTAAAAAGAGAATCCTAATGTGATTTCTTTATAATGGGTGTGTTCCTTATCTTATCCTAGTGTCTAAACTCTTCTCCATGGCTGGACCCTCAAATAATATTCCTTTACGTGCTAAGGGGTATCTAGAGAGTGGGATAGGTTTAATAACTACCCTAACCCTAACGCGTACCCTAACCCTAACCCCTACCCTAACCCTAACACGTACCCTAATCCTAACCCGTACCCTAAACCGAGCCCTAACCCTAACACTAACCCTAACCCTAACCCTAACCCATACCCTACGCCGTACCCGCACCCCTCCCCGAACCCGTAACCTAAGCCGTACCCTAAGCCTAACCCTAAGCCTAACCCTAACCCTAGGCTACCCTTGACTGCTTCTGCCTCCAATAGATTTCCTAAGCACTACTGTTTTAAGGAACAGCTTAAAAAGAGAATCCTAATGTGATTTCTTTATAATGGGTGTGTTCCTCATCTTATCCTAGTGTCTAAACTCTTCTCCATGGCTGCACCCCCAAATAATATTCCCTTACGTGCTAAGGGGTATCTAGAGAGTGGAATAGGTTTAATAACTACCCTAACCCTAAAGCGTACCCTAACCCTAACCCCTACCCTAACCCTAACACGTACCCTAATCCTAACCTGTACCCTAAACCGAGCCCTAACCCTAACACTAACCCTAACCCTAACCCTAACCCATACCCTACGCCGTACCCGCACCCCTCCCCGAACCCGTACCCTAAGCCATACCCTAAACCTAACCCTAAGCCTAACCCTAACCATAGGCTACCCTTGACTGCTTCTGCCTCCAATTGATTTCCTAAGCACTAGTGTTTTAAGGAACAGCTTAAAAAGAGAATCCTAATGTGATTTCTTTATAATGGGTGTGTTCCTTATCTTATCCTAGTGTCTAAACTCTTCTCCATGGCTGGACCCCCAAATAATATTCCTTTACGTGCTAAGGGGGAGCTAGAGAGTGGGATAGGTTTACTAACTACCCTAGCCCTAACGCGTAACCTAACCCTAACCCCTACCCTAACCCTAACACGTACCCTAATCCTAACCCGTACCCTAAACCGAGCCCTAACCCTAACACTAACCCAAACCCTAACCCTAACCCATACCCTACGCCGTACACGAACACCTCCCCGAACCCATACCCCAAGCCGTACCCTAACCCTAACCCTAAGCCTAACCCTAACCCTAGGCTACCCTTGACTGCTTCTGCCTCCAATAGATTTCCTAAGCACTAGTGTTTTAAGGAACAGCTTAAAAAGAGAATCCTAAAGTGATTTCTTTATAATGGGTGTGTTCCTTATCTTATCCTAGTGTCTAAACTCTTCTCCATGGCTGGACCCCCAAATAATATTCCTTTACGTGCTAAGGGGTATCTAGAGAGTGGGATAGGTTTAATAACTACCCTAACCCTAATGCGTACCCTAACCCTAACCCCTACCCTAACCCTAACACGTACCCTAATCCTAACCCGTACCCTAAACCGAGCCCTAACCCTAACACTAACCCTAACCCTAACCCATACGCTACGCCGTACCCGAAACCCTCCCCGAACCGTACCCTAAGCCGTACCCTAAGCCTAACCCTAAGCCTAACCTTACCCTAGGCTACCCTTGACTGCTTCTGCCTCCAATAGATTTCCTAAGCACTAGTGTTTTAAGGAACAGCTTAAAAAGAGAATCCTAATGTGATTTCTTTATAATGGGTGTGTTCCTTATCTTATCCTAGTGTCTAAACTCTTCTCCATGGCTGCACCCCCAAATAATATTGCCTTACGTGCTAAGGGGTATCTAGAGAGTGGGATAGGTTTAATAACTACCCTAACCCTAATGCGTACTCTAACCCTAACCCCTACCCTAACACTAACACGTACCCTAATCCTAACCCGTACCCTAAACCGAGCCCTAACCCTAACACCAGCACTAACCCTAACCCTAACCCATACCCTACGCCGTACCTGAACCCCTCCCCAATACCGTACCCTAAGCCGTACCCTAAGCCTAACCCTAAGCCTAACACTAACCCTAGGCTACCCTTGACTGCTTCTGCCTCCAATAGATTTCCTAAGCACTAGTGTTTTAAGCAACAGCTTAAAAAGAGAATCCTAATGTGATTTCTTTATAATGGTTGTGTTCCTTATCTTATCCTAGTGTCTAAATTCTTCTCCATGGCTGGAACCCCAAATAATATTCCTTTACGTGCTAAAGGGTATCTAGAGAGTGGGATAGGTTTACTAACTACCCTAACCCTAACGCGTACCCTAACCCTAACCCCTACCCTAAACCTAACACGTACCCTAATCCTAACCGTACCCTAAACCGAGCCCTAACCCTAACACTAACCCTAACCCTAACCCTAACCCATACCCTACGCCGTACCCGAAACCCTCCCCGAACCCGTACCCTAAGCCGTACCCTAAGCCTAACCCTAAGCCTAACCCTAACCCTACGCTACCCTTGACTGCTTCTGCCTCCAATAGATTTCCTAAGCACTAGTGTTTTAAGGAACAGCTTAAAAAGAGAATCCTAATGTGATTTCTTTATAATGGGTGTGTTCCTTATCTTATCCTAGTGTCTAAACTCTTCTCCATGGCTGGACCCTCAAATAATATTCCTTTACGTGCTAAGGGGTATCTAGAGAGTGGGATAGGTTTAATAACTACCCTTACCCTAACGCGTACCCTAACCCTAACGCGTACCCTAACCCTAACCCCTACCCTAACCCTAACACGTACCCTAATCCTAACCCGTACTCTAAACCGAGCCCTAACCCTAACACTAACCCTAACCCTAACCCTAACCCATACCGTACGCCGTACCCGCACCCCTCCCCGAACCCGTACCCTAAGCCGTACCCTAAGCCGAACCCTAAGCCTAACCCTAACCCTACGCTACCCTTGACTGCTTCTGCCTCCAATAGATTTCCTAAGCACTAGTGTTTTAAGGAACAGCTTAAAAAGAGAATCCTAATGTGATTTCTTTATAATGGGTGTGTTCCTTATCTTATCCTAGTGCGTAAACTCTTCTCCATGGCTGGACCCTCAAATAATACTCCTTTACGTGCTAAGGGGTATCTAGAGAGTGGGATAGGTTTACTAACTACCCTAACCCTAACGCGTACCCTTACCCTAACCCCTACCCTAAACCTAACACGTACCCTAATCCTAACCGTACCCTAAACCGAGCCCTAACCCTAACACTAACCCTAACCCTAACCCTAACCCATACCCTATGTCGTACCCGAAACCCTCCCCGAACCCGTACCCTAAGCCGTACCCTAAGCCTAACCCTAAGCCTAACCCTAACCCTAGGCTACCCTTGACTGCTTCTGCCTCCAATAGATTTCCTAAGCACTAGTGTTTTAAGGAACAGCTTAAAAAGAGAATCCTAATGTGATTTCTTTATAATGGGTGTGTTCCTTATCTTATCCTAGTGTCTAAACTCTTCTCCATGGCTGGACCCTCAAATAATATTCCTTTACGTGCTAAGGGGTATCTAGAGAGTGGGATAGGTTTAATAACTACCCTAACCCTAACGCGTACCCTAACCCTAACCCCTACCCTAACCCTAACACGTACCCTAATCCTAACCCGTACCCTAAACCGAGCCCTAACCCTAACACTAAGCCTAACCCTAACCCTAACCCATACCCTACGCCGTACCCGCACCCCTCCCCGAACCCGTAACCTAAGCCGTACCCTAAGCCTAACCCTAAGCCTAACCCTAACCCTAGGCTACCCTTGACTGCTTCTGCCTCCAATAGATTTCCTAAGCACTACTGTTTTAAGGAACAGCTTAAAAAGAGAATCCTAATGTGATTTCTTTATAATGGGTGTGTTCCTTACCTTATCCTAGTGTCTAAACTCTTCTCCATGGCTGCACCCCCAAATAATATTCCCTTACGTGCTAAGGGGTATCTAGAGAGTGGGATAGGTTTAATAACTACCCTAACCCTAACGCGTACCCTAACCCTAACCCCTACCCTAACCCTAACACGTACCCTAATCCTAACCTGTACCCTAAACCGAGCCCTAACCCTAACACTAACCCTAAACCTAACCCTAACCCATACCCTACGCCGTACCCGCACCCCTCCCCGAACCCGTACCCTAAGCCATATCCTAAACCTAACCCTAAGCCTAACACTAACCCTAGGCTACCCTTGACTGCTTCTGCCTCCAATTGATTTCCTAAGCAGTAGTGTTTTAAGGAACAGCTTAAAAAGAGAATCCTAATGTGATTTCTTTATAATGGGTGTGTTCCTTATCTTATCCTAGTGTCTAAACTCTTCTCCATGGCTGGACCCCCAAATAATATTCCTTTACGTGCTAAGGGGGAGCTAGAGAGTGGGATAGTTTTACTAACTACCCTAGCCCTAACGCGTAACCTAACCCTAACCCCTACCCTAACCCTAACACGTACCCTAATCCTAACCCGTACCCTAAACCGAGCCCTAACCCTAACACTAACCCAAACCCTAACCCTAACCCATACCCTACGCCGTACACGAACACCTCCCCGAACCCATACCCCAAGCCGTACCCTAACCCTAACCCTAAGCCTAACCCTAACCCTAGGCTACCCTTGACTGCTTCTGCCTCCAATAGATTTCCTAAGCACTAGTGTTTTAAGGAACAGCTTAAAAAGAGAATCCTAAAGTGATTTCTTTATAATGGGTGTGTTCCTTATCTTATCCTAGTGTCTAAACTCTTCTCCATGGCTGGAACCCCAAATAATATTCCTTTACGTGCTGAGGGGTATCTAGAGAGTGGGATAGGTTTAATAACTACCCTAACCCTAACGCGTACCCTAACCCTAACCCCTACCCTAACCCTAACACGTACTCTAATCCTAACCCGTACCCTAAACCGAGACCTAACCGTAACACTAACCCTAACGCTAACCCTAACCCATACCCTACGCCGTACCCGAAACCCTCCCCGAACCCGTACCCTAAGCCGTACCCTAAGGCGAACCCTAAGCCTAACCCTAACCCTAGGCTACCCTTGACTGCTTCTGCCTCCAATAGATTTCCTAAGCACTAGTGTTTTAAGGAACAGCTTAAAAAGAGAATCCTAATGTGATTTCTTTATAATGTGTGTGTTCCTTATCTTATCCTAGTGTCTAAACTCTTCTCCATGGCTGGACCCTCAAATAATATTCCTTTACGTGCTAAGGGGTATCTAGAGAGTGGGATAGGTTTAATAACTACCCTAACCCTAACGCGTACCCTAACCCTAACCCCTACCCTAACCCTAACACGTACCCTAATACTAACCTGTACCCTAAACCGAGCCCTAACCCTAACACTAACCCTAACCCTAACCCTAACCCATACCCTACGCCGTACCCGCACCCCTCCCCGAACCCGTACCCTAAGCCGTACCCTAAGCCTAATCCTAAGCCTAACCCTAACCCTAGGCTACCCTTGACTGCTTCTGCCTCCAATTGATTTCCTAAGCACTAGTGTTTTAAGGAACAGCTTAAAAAGAGAATCCTAATGTGATTTCTTTATAATGGGTGTGTTCCTTATCTTATCCTAGTGTCTAAACTCTTCTCCATGGCTGGACCCCCAAATAATATTCCTTTACGTGCTAAGGGGGAGCTAGAGAGTGGGATAGGTTTACTAACTACCCTAGCCCTAACGCGTAACCTAACCCTAACCCCTACCCTAACCCTAACACGTACCCTAATCCTAACCCGTACCCTAAACCGAGCCCTAACCCTAACACTAACACAAACCCTAACCGTAACCCATACCCTACGCCGTACACGAACACCTCCCCGAACCCATACCCCAAGCCGTACCCTAACCCTAACCCTAAGCCTAACCCTAACCCTAGGCTACCCTTGACTGCTTCTGCCTCCAATAGATTTCCTAAGCACTAGTGTTTTAAGGAACAGCTTAAAAAGAGAATCCTAAAGTGATTTCTTTATAATGGGTGTGTTCCTTATCTTATCCTAGTGTCTAAACTCTTCTCCATGGCTGGACCCCCAAATAATATTCCTTTACGTGCTAAGGCGTATCTAGAGAGTGGGATAGGTTTAATAACTACCCTAACCCTAATGCGTACCCTAACCCTAACCCCTACCCTAACCCTAACACGTACCCTAATCCTAACCCGTACCCTAAACCGAGCCCTAACCCTAACACTAACCCTAACCCTAACCCATACGCTACGCCGTACCCGAAACCCTCCCCGAACCCGTACCCTAAGCCGTACCCTAAGCCTAACCCTAAGCCTAACCTTACCCTAGGCTACCCTTGACTGCTTCTGCCTCCAATAGATTTCCTAAGCACTAGTGTTTTAAGGAACAGCTTAAAAAGAGAATCCTAATGTGATTTCTTTATAATGGGTGTGTTCCTTATCTTATCCTAGTGTCTAAACTCTTCTCCATGGCTGCACCCCCAAATAATATTGCCTTACGTGCTAAGGGGTATCTAGAGAGTGGGATAGGTTTAATAACTACCCTAACCCTAATGCGTACTCTAACCCTAACCCCTACCCTAACACTAACACGTACCCTAATCCTAACCCGTACCCTAAACCGAGCCCTAACCCTAACACCAGCACTAACCCTAACCCTAACCCATACCCTACGCCGTACCTGAACCCCTCCCCAATACCGTACCCTAAGCCGTACCCTAAGCCTAACCCTAAGCCTAACACTAACCCTAGGCTACCCTTGACTGCTTCTGCCTCCAATAGATTTCCTAAGCACTAGTGTTTTAAGCAACAGCTTAAAAAGAGAATCCTAATGTGATTTCTTTATAATGGGTGTGTTCCTTATCTTATCCTAGTGTCTAAATTCTTCTCCATGGCTGGAACCCCAAATAATATTCCTTTACGTGCTAAAGGGTATCTAGAGAGTGGGATAGGTTTACTAACTACCCTAACCCTAACGCGTACCCTAACCCTAACCCCTACCCTAAACCTAACACGTACCCTAATCCTAACCGTACCCTAAACCGAGCCCTAACCCTAACACTAACCCTAACCCTAACCCTAACCCATACCCTACGCCGTACCCGAAACCCTCCCCGAACCCGTACCCTAAGCCGTACCCTAAGCCTAACCCTAAGCCTAACCCTAACCCTACGCTACCCTTGACTGCTTCTGCCTCCAATAGATTTCCTAAGCACTAGTGTTTTAAGGAACAGCTTAAAAAGAGAATCCTAATGTGATTTCTTTATAATGGGTGTGTTCCTTATCTTATCCTAGTGTCTAAACTCTTCTCCATGGCTGGACCCTCAAATAATATTCCTTTACGTGCTAAGGGGTATCTAGAGAGTGGGATAGGTTTAATAACTACCCTAACCCTAACGCGTACCCTAACCCTAACGCGTACCCTAACCCTAACCCCTACCCTAACCCTAACACGTACCCTAATCCTAACCCGTACTCTAAACCGAGCCCTAACCCTAACACTAACCCTAACCCTAACCCTAACCCATATCGTACGCCGTACCCGCACCCCTCCCCGAACCCGTACCCTAAGCCGTACCCTAAGCCGAACCCTAAGCCTAACCCTAACCCTAGGCTACCCTTGACTGCTTCTGCCTCCCATAGATTTCCTAAGCACTAGTGTTTTAAGGAACAGCTTAAAAAGAGAATCCTAATGTGATTTCTTTATAATGGGTGTGTTCCTTATCTTATCCTAGTGCGTAAACTCTTCTCCATGGCTGGACCCTCAAATAATACTCCTTTACGTGCTAAGGGGTATCTAGAGAGTGGGATAGGTTTACTAACTACCCTAACCCTAACGCGTACCCTAACCCTAACCCCTACCCTAAACCTAACACGTACCCTAATCCTAACCGTACCCTAAACCGAGCCCTAACCCTAACACTAACCCTAACCCTAACCCTAACCCATACCCTATGTCGTACCCGAAACCCTCCCCGAACCCGTACCCTAAGCCGTACCCTAAGCCTAACCCTAAGCCTAACCCTAACCCTAGGCTACCCTTGACTGCTTCTGCCTCCAATAGATTTCCTAAGCACTAGTGTTTTAAGGAACAGCTTAAAAAGAGAATCCTAATGTGATTTCTTTATAATGGGTGTGTTCCTTATCTTATCCTAGTGTCTAAACTCTTCTCCATGGCTGGACCCTCAAATAATATTCCTTTACGTGCTAAGGGGTATCTAGAGAGTGGGATAGGTTTAATAACTACCCTAACCCTAACGCGTACCCTAACCCTAACCCCTACCCTAACCCTAACACGTACCCTAATCCTAACCCGTACCCTAAACCGAGCCCTAACCCTAACACTAACCCTAACCCTAACCCTAACCCATACCCTACGCCGTACCCGCACCCCTCCCCGAACCCGTAACCTAAGCCGTACCCTAAGCCTAACCCTAAGCCTAACCCTAACCCTAGGCTACCCTTGACTGCTTCTGCCTCCAATAGATTTCCTAAGCACTAGTGTTTTAAGGAACAGCTTAAAAAGAGAATCCTAATGTGATTTCTTTATAATGGGTGTGTTCCTTATCTTATCCTAGTGTCTAAACTCTTCTCCATGGCTGCACCCCCAAATAATATTGCCTTACGTGCTAAGGGGTATCTAGAGAGTGGGATAGGTTTAATAACTACCCTAACCCTAATGCGTACTCTAACCCTAACCCCTACCCTAACACTAACACGTACCCTAATCCTAACCCGTACCCTAAACCGAGCCCTAACCCTAACACCAGCACTAACCCTAACCCTAACCCATACCCTACGCCGTACCTGAACCCCTCCCCAATACCGTACCCTAAGCCGTACCCTAAGCCTAACCCTAAGCCTAACACTAACCCTAGGCTACCCTTGACTGCTTCTGCCTCCAATAGATTTCCTAAGCACTAGTGTTTTAAGCAACAGCTTAAAAAGAGAATCCTAATGTGATTTCTTTATAATGGGTGTGTTCCTTATCTTATCCTAGTGTCTAAATTCTTCTCCATGGCTGGAACCCCAAATAATATTCCTTTACGTGCTAAAGGGTATCTAGAGAGTGGGATAGGTTTACTAACTACCCTAACCCTAACGCGTACCCTAACCCTAACCCCTACCCTAAACCTAACACGTACCCTAATCCTAACCGTACCCTAAACCGAGCCCTAACCCTAACACTAACCCTAACCCTAACCCTAACCCATACCCTACGCCGTACCCGAAACCCTCCCCGAACCCGTACCCTAAGCCGTACCCTAAGCCTAACCCTAAGCCTAACCCTAACCCTACGCTACCCTTGACTGCTTCTGCCTCCAATAGATTTCCTAAGCACTAGTGTTTTAAGGAACAGCTTAAAAAGAGAATCCTAATGTGATTTCTTTATAATGGGTGTGTTCCTTATCTTATCCTAGTGTCTAAACTCTTCTCCATGGCTGGACCCTCAAATAATATTCCTTTACGTGCTAAGGGGTATCTAGAGAGTGGGATAGGTTTAATAACTACCCTAACCCTAACGCGTACCCTAACCCTAACGCGTACCCTAACCCTAACCCCTACCCTAACCCTAACACGTACCCTAATCCTAACCCGTACTCTAAACCGAGCCCTAACCCTAACACTAACCCTAACCCTAACCCTAACCCATATCGTACGCCGTACCCGCACCCCTCCCCGAACCCGTACCCTAAGCCGTACCCTAAGCCGAACCCTAAGCCTAACCCTAACCCTAGGCTACCCTTGACTGCTTCTGCCTCCCATAGATTTCCTAAGCACTAGTGTTTTAAGGAACAGCTTAAAAAGAGAATCCTAATGTGATTTCTTTATAATGGGTGTGTTCCTTATCTTATCCTAGTGCGTAAACTCTTCTCCATGGCTGGACCCTCAAATAATACTCCTTTACGTGCTAAGGGGTATCTAGAGAGTGGGATAGGTTTACTAACTACCCTAACCCTAACGCGTACCCTAACCCTAACCCCTACCCTAAACCTAACACGTACCCTAATCCTAACCGTACCCTAAACCGAGCCCTAACCCTAACACTAACCCTAACCCTAACCCTAACCCATACCCTATGTCGTACCCGAAACCCTCCCCGAACCCGTACCCTAAGCCGTACCCTAAGCCTAACCCTAAGCCTAACCCTAACCCTAGGCTACCCTTGACTGCTTCTGCCTCCAATAGATTTCCTAAGCACTAGTGTTTTAAGGAACAGCTTAAAAAGAGAATCCTAATGTGATTTCTTTATAATGGGTGTGTTCCTTATCTTATCCTAGTGTCTAAACTCTTCTCCATGGCTGGACCCTCAAATAATATTCCTTTACGTGCTAAGGGGTATCTAGAGAGTGGGATAGGTTTAATAACTACCCTAACCCTAACGCGTACCCTAACCCTAACCCCTACCCTAACCCTAACACGTACCCTAATCCTAACCCGTACCCTAAACCGAGCCCTAACCCTAACACTAACCCTAACCCTAACCCTAACCCATACCCTACGCCGTACCCGCACCCCTCCCCGAACCCGTAACCTAAGCCGTACCCTAAGCCTAACCCTAAGCCTAACCCTAACCCTAGGCTACCCTTGACTGCTTCTGCCTCCAATAGATTTCCTAAGCACTACTGTTTTAAGGAACAGCTTAAAAAGAGAATCCTAATGTGATTTCTTTATAATGGGTGTGTTCCTTATCTTATCCTAGTGTCTAAACTCTTCTCCATGGCTGCACCCCCAAATAATATTCCCTTACGTGCTAAGGGGTATCTAGAGAGTGGGATAGGTTTAATAACTACCCTAACCCTAACGCGTACCCTAACCCTAACCCCTACCCTAACCCTAACACGTACCCTAATCCTAACCTGTACCCTAAACCGAGCCCTAACCCTAACACTAACCCTAAACCTAACCCTAACCCATACCCTACGCCGTACCCGCACCCCTCCCCGAACCCGTACCCTAAGCCATATCCTAAACCTAACCCTAAGCCTAACCCTAACCCTAGGCTACCCTTGACTGCTTCTGCCTCCAATAGATTTCCTAAGCACTAGTGTTTTAAGGAACAGCTTAAAAAGAGAATCCTAATGTGATTTCTTTATAATGGGTGTGTTCCTTATCTTATCCTAGTGTCTAAACTCTTCTCCATGGCTGGACCCCCAAATAATATTCCTTTACGTGCTAAGGGGGAGCTAGAGAGTGGGATAGGTTTACTAACTACCCTAGCCCTAACGCGTAACCTAACCCTAACCCCTACCCTAACCCTAACACGTACCCTAATACTAACCTGTACCCTAAACCGAGCCCTAACCCTAACACTAACCCTAACCCTAACCCTAACCCATACCCTACGCCGTACCCGAACCCCTCCCCGAACCCATTCCCCAAGCCGTACCCTAAAGCTAACCCTAAGCCTAACCCTAACCCTAGGCTACCCTTGACTGCTTCTGCCTCCAATAGATTTCCTAAGCACTAGTGTTTTAAGGAACAGCTTAAAAAGAGAATCCTAATGCGATTTCTTTATAATGGGTGTGTTCCTTATCTTATCCTAGTGTCTAAACTCTTCTCCATGGCTGCACCCCCAAATAATATTGCCTTACGTGCTAAGGGGTATCTAGAGAGTGGGATAGGTTTAATAACTACCCTAACCCTAATGCATACTCTAACCCTAACCCCTACCCTAACACTAACACGTACCCTAATCCTAACACGTACCCTAAACCGAGCCCTAACCCTAACACTAACACTAACCCTAACCCTAACCCATACCCTACGCCGTACCTGAACCCCTCCCCAAACCCGTACCCTAAGCCATACCCTAAGCCTAACCCTAAGCCTAACACTAACCCTAGGCTACCCTTGACTGCTTCTGCCTCCAATAGATTTCCTAAGCACTAGTGTTTTAAGCAACAGCTTAAAAAGAGAATCCTAATGTGATTTCTTTATAATGGGTGTGTTCCTTATCTTATCCTAGTGTCTAAATTCTTCTCCATGGCTGGAACCCCAAATAATATTCCTTTACGTGCTAAGGGGTATCTAGAGAGTGGGATAGGTTTACTAACTACCCTAACCCTAACGCGTACCCTAACCCTAACCCCTACCCTAAACCTAACACGTACCCTAATCCTAACCGTACCCTAAACCGAGCCCTAACCCTAACACTAACCCTAACCCTAACCCTAACCCATACCCTACGCCGTACCCGAAACCCTCCCCGAACCCGTACCCTAAGCCGTACCCTAAGCCTAACCCTAAGCCTAACCCTAACCCTACGCTACCCTTGACTGCTTCTGCCTCCAATAGATTTCCTAAGCACTAGTGTTTTAAGGAACAGCTTAAAAAGAGAATCCTAATGTGATTTCTTTATAATGGGTGTGTTCCTTATCTTATCCTAGTGTCTAAACTCTTCTCCATGGCTGGACCCTCAAATAATATTCCTTTACGTGCTAAGGGGTATCTAGAGAGTGGGATAGGTTTAATAACTACCCTAACCCTAACGCGTACCCTAACCCTAACCCCTACCCTAACCCTAACACGTACCCTAATCCTAACCCGTACTCTAAACCGAGCCCTAACCCTAACACTAACCCTAACCCTAACCCTAACCCATACCGTACGCCGTACCCGCACCCCTCCCCGAACCCGTACCCTAAGCCGTACCCTAAGCTGAACCCTAAGCCTAACCCTAACCCTAGGCTACCCTTGACTGCTTCTGCCTCCAATAGATTTCCTAAGCACTAGTGTTTTAAGGAACAGCTTAAAAAGAGAATCCTAATGTGATTTCTTTATAATGGGTGTGTTCCTTATCTTATCCTAGTGCCTAAACTCTTCTCCATGGCTGGACCCCCAAATAATACTCCTTTACGTGCTAAGGGGTATCTAGAGAGTGGGATAGGTTTACTAACTACCCTAACCCTAACGCGTACCCTAACCCTAACCCCTACCCTAAACCTAACACGTACCCTAATCCTAACCGTACCCTAAACCGAGCCCTAACCCTAACACTAACCCTAACCCTAACCCTAACCCATACCCTATGTCGTACCCGAAACCCTCCCCGAACCCGTACCCTAAGCCGTACCCTAAGCCTAACCCTAAGCCTAACCCTAACCCTAGGCTACCCTTGACTGCTTCTGCCTCCAATAGATTTCCTAAGCACTAGTGTTTTAAGGAACAGCTTAAAAAGAGAATCCTAATGTGATTTCTTTATAATGGGTGTGTTCCTTATCTTATCCTAGTGTCTAAACTCTTCTCCATGGCTGGACCCTCAAATAATATTCCTTTACGTGCTAAGGGGTATCTAGAGTGTGGGATAGGTTTAATAACTACCCTAACCCTAACGCGTACCCTAACCCTAACCCCTACCCTAACCCTAACACGTACCCTAATCCTAACCCGTACCCTAAACCGAGCCCTAACCCTAACACTAACCCTAACCCTAACCCTAACCCATACCCTACGCCGTACCCGCACCCCTCCCCGAACCCGTAACCTAAGCCGTACCCTAAGCCTAACCCTAAGCCTAACCCTAACCCTAGGCTACCCTTGACTGCTTCTGCCTCCAATAGATTTCCTAAGCACTACTGTTTTAAGGAACAGCTTAAAAAGAGAATCCTAATGTGATTTCTTTATAATGGGTGTGTTCCTTATCTTATCCTAGTGTCTAAACTCTTCTCCATGGCTGCACCCCCAAATAATATTCCCTTACGTGCTAAGGGGTATCTAGAGAGTGGGATAGGTTTAATAACTACCCTAACCCTAACGCGTACCCTAACCCTAACCCCTACCCTAACCCTAACACATACCCTAATCCTAACCTGTACCCTAAACCGAGCCCTAACCCTAACACTAACCCTAAACCTAACCCTAACCCATACCCTACGCCGTACCCGCACCCCTCCCCGAACCCGTACCCTAAGCCATATCCTAAACCTAACCCTAAGCCTAACCCTAACCCTAGGCTACCCTTGACTGCTTCTGCCTCCAATTGATTTCCTAAGCAGTAGTGTTTTAAGGAACAGCTTAAAAAGAGAATCCTAATGTGATTTCTTTATAATGGGTGTGTTCCTTATCTTATCCTAGTGTCTAAACTCTTCTCCATGGCTGGACCCCCAAATAATATTCCTTTACGTGCTAAGGGGGAGCTAGAGAGTGGGATAGGTTTACTAACTACCCTAGCCCTAACGCGTAACCTAACCCTAACCCCTACCCTAACCCTAACACGTACCCTAATCCTAACCCGTACCCTAAACCGAGCCCTAACCCTAACACTAACCCAAACCCTAACCCTAACCCATACCCTACGCCGTACACGAACACCTCCCCGAACCCATACCCCAAGCCGTACCCTAACCCTAACCCTAAGCCTAACCCTAACCCTAGGCTACCCTTGACTGCTTCTGCCTCCAATAGATTTCCTAAGCACTAGTGTTTTAAGGAACAGCTTAAAAAGAGAATCCTAAAGTGATTTCTTTATAATGGGTGTGTTCCTTATCTTATCCTAGTGTCTAAACTCTTCTCCATGGCTGGACCCCCAAATAATATTCCTTTACGTGCTAAGGGGTATCTAGAGAGTGGGATAGGTTTAATAACTACCCTAACCCTAACGCGTACCCTAACCCTAACCCCTACCCTAACCCTAACACGTACTCTAATCCTAACCCGTACCCTAAACCGAGACCTAACCGTAACACTAACCCTAACGCTAACCCTAACCCATACCCTACGCCGTACCCGAAACCCTTCCCGAACCCGTACCCTAAGCCGTACCCTAAGGCGAACCCTAAGCCTAACCCTAACCCTAGGCTACCCTTGACTGCTTCTGCCTCCAATAGATTTCCTAAGCACTAGTGTTTTAAGGAACAGCTTAAAAAGAGAATCCTAATGTGATTTCTTTATAATGTGTGTGTTCCTTATCTTATCCTAGTGTCTAAACTCTTCTCCATGGCTGGACCCTCAAATAATATTCCTTTACGTGCTAAGGGGTATCTAGAGAGTGGGATAGGTTTAATAACTACCCTAACCCTAACGCGTACCCTAACCCTAACCCCTACCCTAACCCTAACACGTACCCTAATACTAACCTGTACCCTAAACCGAGCCCTAACCCTAACACTAACCCTAACCCTAACCCTAACCCATACCCTACGCCGTACCCGCACCCCTCCCCGAACCCGTACCCTAAGCCGTACCCTAAGCCTAATCCTAAGCCTAACCCTAACCCTAGGCTACCCTTGACTGCTTCTGCCTCCAATTGATTTCCTAAGCACTAGTGTTTTAAGGAACAGCTTAAAAAGAGAATCCTAATGTGATTTCTTTATAATGGGTGTGTTCCTTATCTTATCCTAGTGTCTAAACTCTTCTCCATGGCTGGACCCCCAAATAATATTCCTTTACGTGCTAAGGGGGAGCTAGAGAGTGGGATAGGTTTACTAACTACCCTAGCCCTAACGCGTAACCTAACCCTAACCCCTACCCTAACCCTAACACGTACCCTAATCCTAACCCGTACCCTAAACCGAGCCCTAACCCTAACACTAACCCAAACCCTAACCGTAACCCATACCCTACGCCGTACACGAACACCTCCCCGAACCCATACCCCAAGCCGTACCCTAACCCTAACCCTAAGCCTAACCCTAACCCTAGGCTACCCTTGACTGCTTCTGCCTCCAATAGATTTCCTAAGCACTAGTGTTTTAAGGAACAGCTTAAAAAGAGAATCCTAAAGTGATTTCTTTATAATGGGTGTGTTCCTTATCTTATCCTAGTGTCTAAACTCTTCTCCATGGCTGGACCCCCAAATAATATTCCTTTACGTGCTAAGGCGTATCTAGAGAGTGGGATAGGTTTAATAACTACCCTAACCCTAATGCGTACCCTAACCCTAACCCCTACCCTAACCCTAACACGTACCCTAATCCTAACCCGTACCCTAAACCGAGCCCTAACCCTAACACTAACCCTAACCCTAACCCATACGCTACGCCGTACCCGAAACCCTCCCCGAACCCGTACCCTAAGCCGTACCCTAAGCCTAACCCTAAGCCTAACCTTACCCTAGGCTACCCTTGACTGCTTCTGCCTCCAATAGATTTCCTAAGCACTAGTGTTTTAAGGAACAGCTTAAAAAGAGAATCCTAATGTGATTTCTTTATAATGGGTGTGTTCCTTATCTTATCCTAGTGTCTAAACTCTTCTCCATGGCTGCACCCCCAAATAATATTGCCTTACGTGCTAAGGGGTATCTAGAGAGTGGGATAGGTTTAATAACTACCCTAACCCTAATGCGTACTCTAACCCTAACCCCTACCCTAACACTAACACGTACCCTAATCCTAACCCGTACCCTAAACCGAGCCCTAACCCTAACACCAGCACTAACCCTAACCCTAACCCATACCCTACGCCGTACCTGAACCCCTCCCCAATACCGTACCCTAAGCCGTACCCTAAGCCTAACCCTAAGCCTAACACTAACCCTAGGCTACCCTTGACTGCTTCTGCCTCCAATAGATTTCCTAAGCACTAGTGTTTTAAGCAACAGCTTAAAAAGAGAATCCTAATGTGATTTCTTTATAATGGGTGTGTTCCTTATCTTATCCTAGTGTCTAAATTCTTCTCCATGGCTGGAACCCCAAATAATATTCCTTTACGTGCTAAAGGGTATCTAGAGAGTGGGATAGGTTTACTAACTACCCTAACCCTAACGCGTACCCTAACCCTAACCCCTACCCTAAACCTAACACGTACCCTAATCCTAACCGTACCCTAAACCGAGCCCTAACCCTAACACTAACCCTAACCCTAACCCTAACCCATACCCTACGCCGTACCCGAAACCCTCCCCGAACCCGTACCCTAAGCCGTACCCTAAGCCTAACCCTAAGCCTAACCCTAACCCTACGCTACCCTTGACTGCTTCTGCCTCCAATAGATTTCCTAAGCACTAGTGTTTTAAGGAACAGCTTAAAAAGAGAATCCTAATGTGATTTCTTTATAATGGGTGTGTTCCTTATCTTATCCTAGTGTCTAAACTCTTCTCCATGGCTGGACCCTCAAATAATATTCCTTTACGTGCTAAGGGGTATCTAGAGAGTGGGATAGGTTTAATAACTACCCTAACCCTAACGCGTACCCTAACCCTAACGCGTACCCTAACCCTAACCCCTACCCTAACCCTAACACGTACCCTAATCCTAACCCGTACTCTAAACCGAGCCCTAACCCTAACACTAACCCTAACCCTAACCCTAACCCATATCGTACGCCGTACCCGCACCCCTCCCCGAACCCGTACCCTAAGCCGTACCCTAAGCCGAACCCTAAGCCTAACCCTAACCCTAGGCTACCCTTGACTGCTTCTGCCTCCCATAGATTTCCTAAGCACTAGTGTTTTAAGGAACAGCTTAAAAAGAGAATCCTAATGTGATTTCTTTATAATGGGTGTGTTCCTTATCTTATCCTAGTGCGTAAACTCTTCTCCATGGCTGGACCCTCAAATAATACTCCTTTACGTGCTAAGGGGTATCTAGAGAGTGGGATAGGTTTACTAACTACCCTAACCCTAACGCGTACCCTAACCCTAACCCCTACCCTAAACCTAACACGTACCCTAATCCTAACCGTACCCTAAACCGAGCCCTAACCCTAACACTAACCCTAACCCTAACCCTAACCCATACCCTATGTCGTACCCGAAACCCTCCCCGAACCCGTACCCTAAGCCGTACCCTAAGCCTAACCCTAAGCCTAACCCTAACCCTAGGCTACCCTTGACTGCTTCTGCCTCCAATAGATTTCCTAAGCACTAGTGTTTTAAGGAACAGCTTAAAAAGAGAATCCTAATGTGATTTCTTTATAATGGGTGTGTTCCTTATCTTATCCTAGTGTCTAAACTCTTCTCCATGGCTGGACCCCCAAATAATATTCCTTTACGTGCTAAGGGGGAGCTAGAGAGTGGGATAGGTTTACTAACTACCCTAGCCCTAACGCGTAACCTAACCCTAACCCCTACCCTAACCCTAACACGTACCCTAATACTAACCTGTACCCTAAACCGAGCCCTAACCCTAACACTAACCCTAACCCTAACCCATACCCTACGCCGTACCCGAACCCCTCCCCGAACCCATTCCCCAAGCCGTACCCTAAAGCTAACCCTAAGCCTAACCCTAACCCTAGGCTACCCTTGACTGCTTCTGCCTCCAATAGATTTCCTAAGCACTAGTGTTTTAAGGAACAGCTTAAAAAGAGAATCCTAATGCGATTTCTTTATAATGGGTGTGTTCCTTATCTTATCCTAGTGTCTAAACTCTTCTCCATGGCTGCACCCCCAAATAATATTGCCTTACGTGCTAAGGGGTATCTAGAGAGTGGGATAGGTTTAATAACTACCCTAACCCTAATGCATACTCTAACCCTAACCCCTACCCTAACACTAACACGTACCCTAATCCTAACACGTACCCTAAACCGAGCCCTAACCCTAACACTAACACTAACCCTAACCCTAACCCATACCCTACGCCGTACCTGAACCCCTCCCCAAACCCGTACCCTAAGCCATACCCTAAGCCTAACCCTAAGCCTAACACTAACCCTAGGCTACCCTTGACTGCTTCTGCCTCCAATAGATTTCCTAAGCACTAGTGTTTTAAGCAACAGCTTAAAAAGAGAATCCTAATGTGATTTCTTTATAATGGGTGTGTTCCTTATCTTATCCTAGTGTCTAAATTCTTCTCCATGGCTGGAACCCCAAATAATATTCCTTTACGTGCTAAGGGGTATCTAGAGAGTGGGATAGGTTTACTAACTACCCTAACCCTAACGCGTACCCTAACCCTAACCCCTACCCTAAACCTAACACGTACCCTAATCCTAACCGTACCCTAAACCGAGCCCTAACCCTAACACTAACCCTAACCCTAACCCTAACCCATACCCTACGCCGTACCCGAAACCCTCCCCGAACCCGTACCCTAAGCCGTACCCTAAGCCTAACCCTAAGCCTAACCCTAACCCTACGCTACCCTTGACTGCTTCTGCCTCCAATAGATTTCCTAAGCACTAGTGTTTTAAGGAACAGCTTAAAAAGAGAATCCTAATGTGATTTCTTTATAATGGGTGTGTTCCTTATCTTATCCTAGTGTCTAAACTCTTCTCCATGGCTGGACCCTCAAATAATATTCCTTTACGTGCTAAGGGGTATCTAGATAGTGGGATAGGTTTAATAACTACCCTAACCCTAACGCGTACCCTAACCCTAACCCCTACCCTAACCCTAACACGTACCCTAATCCTAACCCGTACTCTAAACCGAGCCCTAACCCTAACACTAACCCTAACCCTAACCCTAACCCATACCGTACGCCGTACCCGCACCCCTCCCCGAACCCGTACCCTAAGCCGTACCCTAAGCTGAACCCTAAGCCTAACCCTAACCCTAGGCTACCCTTGACTGCTTCTGCCTCCAATAGATTTCCTAAGCACTAGTGTTTTAAGGAACAGCTTAAAAAGAGAATCCTAATGTGATTTCTTTATAATGGGTGTGTTCCTTATCTTATCCTAGTGCCTAAACTCTTCTCCATGGCTGGACCCCCAAATAATACTCCTTTACGTGCTAAGGGGTATCTAGAGAGTGGGATAGGTTTACTAACTACCCTAACCCTAACGCGTACCCTAACCCTAACCCCTACCCTAAACCTAACACGTACCCTAATCCTAACCGTACCCTAAACCGAGCCCTAACCCTAACACTAACCCTAACCCTAACCCTAACCCATACCCTATGTCGTACCCGAAACCCTCCCCGAACCCGTACCCTAAGCCGTACCCTAAGCCTAACCCTAAGCCTAACCCTAACCCTAGGCTACCCTTGACTGCTTCTGCCTCCAATAGATTTCCTAAGCACTAGTGTTTTAAGGAACAGCTTAAAAAGAGAATCCTAATGTGATTTCTTTATAATGGGTGTGTTCCTTATCTTATCCTAGTGTCTAAACTCTTCTCCATGGCTGGACCCTCAAATAATATTCCTTTACGTGCTAAGGGGTATCTAGAGTGTGGGATAGGTTTAATAACTACCCTAACCCTAACGCGTACCCTAACCCTAACCCCTACCCTAACCCTAACACGTACCCTAATCCTAACCCGTACCCTAAACCGAGCCCTAACCCTAACACTAACCCTAACCCTAACCCTAACCCATACCCTACGCCGTACCCGCACCCCTCCCCGAACCCGTAACCTAAGCCGTACCCTAAGCCTAACCCTAAGCCTAACCCTAACCCTAGGCTACCCTTGACTGCTTCTGCCTCCAATAGATTTCCTAAGCACTACTGTTTTAAGGAACAGCTTAAAAAGAGAATCCTAATGTGATTTCTTTATAATGGGTGTGTTCCTTATCTTATCCTAGTGTCTAAACTCTTCTCCATGGCTGCACCCCCAAATAATATTCCCTTACGTGCTAAGGGGTATCTAGAGAGTGGGATAGGTTTAATAACTACCCTAACCCTAACGCGTACCCTAACCCTAACCCCTACCCTAACCCTAACACATACCCTAATCCTAACCTGTACCCTAAACCGAGCCCTAACCCTAACACTAACCCTAAACCTAACCCTAACCCATACCCTACGCCGTACCCGCACCCCTCCCCGAACCCGTACCCTAAGCCATATCCTAAACCTAACCCTAAGCCTAACCCTAACCCTAGGCTACCCTTGACTGCTTCTGCCTCCAATTGATTTCCTAAGCAGTAGTGTTTTAAGGAACAGCTTAAAAAGAGAATCCTAATGTGATTTCTTTATAATGGGTGTGTTCCTTATCTTATCCTAGTGTCTAAACTCTTCTCCATGGCTGGACCCCCAAATAATATTCCTTTACGTGCTAAGGGGGAGCTAGAGAGTGGGATAGGTTTACTAACTACCCTAGCCCTAACGCGTAACCTAACCCTAACCCCTACCCTAACCCTAACACGTACCCTAATCCTAACCCGTACCCTAAACCGAGCCCTAACCCTAACACTAACCCAAACCCTAACCCTAACCCATACCCTACGCCGTACACGAACACCTCCCCGAACCCATACCCCAAGCCGTACCCTAACCCTAACCCTAAGCCTAACCCTAACCCTAGGCTACCCTTGACTGCTTCTGCCTCCAATAGATTTCCTAAGCACTAGTGTTTTAAGGAACAGCTTAAAAAGAGAATCCTAAAGTGATTTCTTTATAATGGGTGTGTTCCTTATCTTATCCTAGTGTCTAAACTCTTCTCCATGGCTGGACCCCCAAATAATATTCCTTTACGTGCTAAGGGGTATCTAGAGAGTGGGATAGGTTTAATAACTACCCTAACCCTAATGCGTACCCTAACCCTAACCCCTACCCTAACCCTAACACGTACCCTAATCCTAACCCGTACCCTAAACCGAGCCCTAACCCTAACACTAACCCTAACCCTAACCCTAACCCATACCCTACGCCGTACCCGCACCCCTCCCCGAACCCGTAACCTAAGCCGTACCCTAAGCCTAACCCTAAGCCTAACCCTAACCCTAGGCTACCCTTGACTGCTTCTGCCTCCAATAGATTTCCTAAGCACTACTGTTTTAAGGAACAGCTTAAAAAGAGAATCCTAATGTGATTTCTTTATAATGGGTGTGTTCCTTATCTTATCCTAGTGTCTAAACTCTTCTCCATGGCTGCACCCCCAAATAATATTCCCTTACGTGCTAAGGGGTATCTAGAGAGTGGGATAGGTTTAATAACTACCCTAACCCTAACGCGTACCCTAACCCTAACCCCTACCCTAACCCTAACACATACCCTAATCCTAACCTGTACCCTAAACCGAGCCCTAACCCTAACACTAACCCTAAACCTAACCCTAACCCATACCCTACGCCGTACCCGCACCCCTCCCCGAACCCGTACCCTAAGCCATATCCTAAACCTAACCCTAAGCCTAACCCTAACCCTAGGCTACCCTTGACTGCTTCTGCCTCCAATTGATTTCCTAAGCAGTAGTGTTTTAAGGAACAGCTTAAAAAGAGAATCCTAATGTGATTTCTTTATAATGGGTGTGTTCCTTATCTTATCCTAGTGTCTAAACTCTTCTCCATGGCTGGACCCCCAAATAATATTCCTTTACGTGCTAAGGGGGAGCTAGAGAGTGGGATAGGTTTACTAACTACCCTAGCCCTAACGCGTAACCTAACCCTAACCCCTACCCTAACCCTAACACGTACCCTAATCCTAACCCGTACCCTAAACCGAGCCCTAACCCTAACACTAACCCAAACCCTAACCCTAACCCATACCCTACGCCGTACACGAACACCTCCCCGAACCCATACCCCAAGCCGTACCCTAACCCTAACCCTAAGCCTAACCCTAACCCTAGGCTACCCTTGACTGCTTCTGCCTCCAATAGATTTCCTAAGCACTAGTGTTTTAAGGAACAGCTTAAAAAGAGAATCCTAAAGTGATTTCTTTATAATGGGTGTGTTCCTTATCTTATCCTAGTGTCTAAACTCTTCTCCATGGCTGGACCCCCAAATAATATTCCTTTACGTGCTAAGGGGTATCTAGAGAGTGGGATAGGTTTAATAACTACCCTAACCCTAATGCGTACCCTAACCCTAACCCCTACCCTAACCCTAACACGTACCCTAATCCTAACCCGTACCCTAAACCGAGCCCTAACCCTAACACTAACCCTAACCCTAACCCATACGCTACGCCGTACCCGAAACCCTCCCCGAACCCGTACCCTAAGCCGTACCCTAAGCCTAACCCTAAGCCTAACCTTACCCTAGCCTACCCTTGACTGCTTCTGCCTCCAATAGATTTCCTAAGCACTAGTGTTTTAAGGAACAGCTTAAAAAGAGAATCCTAATGTGATTTCTTTATAATGGGTGTGTTCCTTATCTTATCCTAGTGTCTAAACTCTTCTCCATGGCTGCACCCCCAAATAATATTGCCTTACGTGCTAAGGGGTATCTAGAGAGTGGGATAGGTTTAATAACTACCCTAACCCTAATGCGTACTCTAACCCTAACCCCTACCCTAACACTAACACGTACCCTAATCCTAACCCGTACCCTAAACCGAGCCCTAACCCTAACACTAACACTAACCCTAACCCTAACCCATACCCTACGCCGTACCTGAACCCCTCCCCAAACCCGTACCCTAAGCCGTACCCTAAGCCTAACCCTAAGCCTAACACTAACCCTAGGCTACCCTTGACTGCTTCTGCCTCCAATAGATTTCCTAAGCACTAGTGTTTTAAGGAACAGCTTAAAAAGAGAATCCTAATGTGATTTCTTTATAATGGGTGTGTTCCTTATCTTATCCTAGTGTCTAAATTCTTCTCCATGGCTGGAACCCCAAATAATATTCCTTTACGTGCTAAGGGGTATCTAGAGAGTGGGATAGGTTTACTAACTACCCTAACCCTAACGCGTATCCTAACCCTAACCCCTACCCTAAACCTAACACGTACCCTAATCCTAACCGTACCCTAAACCGAGCCCTAACCCTAACACTAACCCTAACCCTAACCCTAACCCATACCCTACGCCGTACCCGAAACCCTCCCCGAACCCGTACCCTAAGCCGTACCCTAAGCCTAACCCTAAGCCTAACCCTAACCCTACGCTACCCTTGACTGCTTCTGCCTCCAATAGATTTCCTAAGCACTAGTGTTTTAAGGAACAGCTTAAAAAGAGAATCCTAATGTGATTTCTTTATAATGGGTGTGTTCCTTATCTTATCCTAGTGTCTAAACTCTTCTCCATGGCTGGACCCTCAAATAATATTCCTTTACGTGCTAAGGGGTATCTAGAGAGTGGGATAGGTTTAATAACTACCCTAACCCTAAAGCGTACCCTAACCCTAACCCCTACCCTAACCCTAACACGTACCCTAATCCTAACCCGTACTCTAAACCGAGCCCTAACCCTAACACTAACCCTAACCCTAACCCTAACCCATACCGTACGCCGAACCCGCACCCCTCCCCGAACCCGTACCCTAAGCCGTACCCTAAGCCGAACCCTAAGCCTAACCCTAACCCTAGGCTACCCTTGACTGCTTCTGCCTCCAATAGATTTCCTAAGCACTAGTGTTTTAAGGAACAGCTTAAAAAGAGAATCCTAATGTGATTTCTTTATAATGGGTGTGTTCCTTATCTTATCCTAGTGCCTAAACTCTTCTCCATGGCTGGACCCCCAAATAATACTCCTTTACGTGCTAAGGGGTATCTAGAGAGTGGGATAGGTTTACTAACTACCCTAACCCTAACGCGTACCCTAACCCTAACCCCTACCCTAAACCTAACACGTACCCTAATCCTAACCGTACCCTAAACCGAGCCCTAACCCTAACACTAACCCTAACCCTAACCCTAACCCATACCCTACGCCGTACCCGCACCCCTCCCCGAACCCGTACCCTAAGCCATACCCTAAACCTAACCCTAAGCCTAACCCTAACCCTAGGCTACCCTTGACTGCTTCTGCCTCCAATTGATTTCCTAAGCACTAGTGTTTTAAGGAACAGCTTAAAAAGAGAATCCTAATGTGATTTCTTTATAATGGGTGTGTTCCTTATCTTATCCTAGTGTCTAAACTCTTCTCCATGGCTGGACCCCCAAATAATATTCCTTTACGTGCTAAGGGGGAGCTAGAGAGTGGGATAGGTTTACTAACTACCCTAGCCCTAACGCGTAACCTAACCCTAACCCCTACCCTAACCCTAACACGTACCCTAATCCTAACCCGTACCCTAAACCGAGCCCTAACCCTAACACTAACCCAAACCCTAACCCTAACCCATACCCTACGCCGTACACGAACACCTCCCCGAACCCATACCCCAAGCCGTACCCTAACCCTAACCCTAAGCCTAACCCTAACCCTAGGCTACCCTTGACTGCTTCTGCCTCCAATAGATTTCCTAAGCACTAGTGTTTTAAGGAACAGCTTAAAAAGAGAATCCTAAAGTGAATTCTTTATAATGGGTGTGTTCCTTATCTTATCCTAGTGTCTAAACTCTTCTCCATGGCTGGAACCCCAAATAATATTCCTTTACGTGCTAAGGGGTATCTAGAGAGTGGGATAGGTTTAATAACTACCCTAACCCTAATGCGTACCCTAACCCTAACCCCTACCCTAACCCTAACACGTACCCTAATCCTAACCCGTACCCTAAACCGAGCCCTAACCCTAACACTAACCCTAACCCTAACCCATACGCTACGCCGTACCCGAAACCCTCCCCGAACCCGTACCCTAAGCCGTACCCTAAGCCTAACCCTAAGCCTAACCTTACCCTAGCCTACCCTTGACTGCTTCTGCCTCCAATAGATTTCCTAAGCACTAGTGTTTTAAGGAACAGCTTAAAAAGAGAATCCTAATGTGATTTCTTTATAATGGGTGTGTTCCTTATCTTATCCTAGTGTCTAAACTCTTCTCCATGGCTGCACCCCCAAATAATATTGCCTTACGTGCTAAGGGGTATCTAGAGAGTGGGATAGGTTTAATAACTACCCTAACCCTAATGCGTACTCTAACCCTAACCCCTACCCTAACACTAACACGTACCCTAATCCTAACCCGTACCCTAAACCGAGCCCTAACCCTAACACTAACACTAACCCTAACCCTAACCCATACCCTACGCCGTACCTGAACCCCTCCCCAAACCCGTACCCTAAGCCGTACCCTAAGCCTAACCCTAAGCCTAACACTAACCCTAGGCTACCCTTGACTGCTTCTGCCTCCAATAGATTTCCTAAGCACTAGTGTTTTAAGCAACAGCTTAAAAAGAGAATCCTAATGTGATTTCTTTATAATGGGTGTGTTCCTTATCTTATCCTAGTGTCTAAATTCTTCTCCATGGCTGGAACCCCAAATAATATTCCTTTACGTGCTAAGGGGTATCTAGAGAGTGGGATAGGTTTACTAACTACCCTAACCCTAACGCGTACCCTAACCCTAACCCCTACCCTAAACCTAACACGTACCCTAATCCTAACCGTACCCTAAACCGAGCCCTAACCCTAACACTAACCCTAACCCTAACCCTAACCCATACCCTACGCCGTACCCGAAACCCTCCCCGAACCCGTACCCTAAGCCGTACCCTAAGCCTAACCCTAAGCCTAACCCTAACCCTACGCTACCCTTGACTGCTTCTGCCTCCAATAGATTTCCTAAGCACTAGTGTTTTAAGGAACAGCTTAAAAAGAGAATCCTAATGTGATTTCTTTATAATGGGTGTGTTCCTTATCTTATCCTAGTGTCTAAACTCTTCTCCATGGCTGGACCCTCAAATAATATTCCTTTACGTGCTAAGGGGTATCTAGAGAGTGGGATAGGTTTAATAACTACCCTAACCCTAACGCGTACCCTAACCCTAACCCCTACCCTAACCCTAACACGTACCCTAATCCTAACCCGTACTCTAAACCGAGCCCTAACCCTAACACTAACCCTAACCCTAACCCTAACCCATACCGTACGCCGTACCCGCACCCCTCCCCGAACCCGTACCCTAAGCCGTACCCTAAGCCGAACCCTAAGCCTAACCCTAACCCTAGGCTACCCTTGACTGCTTCTGCCTCCAATAGATTTCCTAAGCACTAGTGTTTTAAGGAACAGCTTAAAAAGAGAATCCTAATGTGATTTCTTTATAATGGGTGTGTTCCTTATCTTATCCTAGTGCCTAAACTCTTCTCCATGGCTGGACCCCCAAATAATACTCCTTTACGTGCTAAGGGGTATCTAGAGAGTGGGATAGGTTTACTAACTACCCTAACCCTAACGCGTACCCTAACCCTAACCCCTACCCTAAACCTAACACGTACCCTAATCCTAACCGTACCCTAAACCGAGCCCTAACCCTAACACTAACCCTAACCCTAACCCTAACCCATACCCTATGTCGTACCCGAAACCCTCCCCGAACCCGTACCCTAAGCCGTACCCTAAGCCTAACCCTAAGCCTAACCCTAACCCTAGGCTACCCTTGACTGCTTCTGCCTCCAATAGATTTCCTAAGCACTAGTGTTTTAAGGAACAGCTTAAAAAGAGAATCCTAATGTGATTTCTTTATAATGGGTGTGTTCCTTATCTTATCCTAGTGTCTAAACTCTTCTCCATGGCTGGACCCTCAAATAATATTCCTTTACGTGCTAAGGGGTATCTAGAGTGTGGGATAGGTTTAATAACTACCCTAACCCTAACGCGTACCCTAACCCTAACCCCTACCCTAACCCTAACACGTACCCTAATCCTAACCCGTACCCTAAACCGAGCCCTAACCCTAACACTAACCCTAACCCTAACCCTAACCCATACCCTACGCCGTACCCGCACCCCTCCCCGAACCCGTAACCTAAGCCGTACCCTAAGCCTAACCCTAAGCCTAACCCTAACCCTAGTCTACCCTTGACTGCTTCTGCCTCCAATAGATTTCCTAAGCACTACTGTTTTAAGGAACAGCTTAAAAAGAGAATCCTAATGTGATTTCTTTATAATGGGTGTGTTCCTTATCTTATCCTAGTGTCTAAACTCTTCTCCATGGCTGCACCCCCAAATAATATTCCCTTACGTGCTAAGGGGTATCTAGAGAGTGGGATAGGTTTAATAACTACCCTAACCCTAACGCGTACCCTAACCCTAACCCCTACCCTAACCCTAACACATACCCTAATCCTAACCTGTACCCTAAACCGAGCCCTAACCCTAACACTAACCCTAAACCTAACCCTAACCCATACCCTACGCCGTACCCGCACCCCTCCCCGAACCCGTACCCTAAGCCATATCCTAAACCTAACCCTAAGCCTAACCCTAACCCTAGGCTACCCTTGACTGCTTCTGCCTCCAATTGATTTCCTAAGCAGTAGTGTTTTAAGGAACAGCTTAAAAAGAGAATCCTAATGTGATTTCTTTATAATGGGTGTGTTCCTTATCTTATCCTAGTGTCTAAACTCTTCTCCATGGCTGGACCCCCAAATAATATTCCTTTACGTGCTAAGGGGGAGCTAGAGAGTGGGATAGGTTTACTAACTACCCTAGCCCTAACGCGTAACCTAACCCTAACCCCTACCCTAACCCTAACAGGTACCCTAATCCTAACCCGTACCCTAAACCGAGCCCTAACCCTAACACTAACCCAAACCCTAACCCTAACCCATACCCTACGCCGTACACGAACACCTCCCCGAACCCATACCCCAAGCCGTACCCTAACCCTAACCCTAAGCCTAACCCTAACCCTAGGCTACCCTTGACTGCTTCTGCCTCCAATAGATTTCCTAAGCACTAGTGTTTTAAGGAACAGCTTAAAAAGAGAATCCTAAAGTGATTTCTTTATAATGGGTGTGTTCCTTATCTTATCCTAGTGTCTAAACTCTTCTCCATGGCTGGACCCCCAAATAATATTCCTTTACGTGCTAAGGGGTATCTAGAGAGTGGGATAGGTTTAATAACTACCCTAACCCTAATGCGTACCCTAACCCTAACCCCTACCCTAACCCTAACACGTACCCTAATCCTAACCCGTACCCTAAACCGAGCCCTAACCCTAACACTAACCCTAACCCTAACCCATACGCTACGCCGTACCCGAAACCCTCCCCGAACCCGTACCCTAAGCCGTACCCTAAGCCTAACCCTAAGCCTAACCTTACCCTAGCCTACCCTTGACTGCTTCTGCCTCCAATAGATTTCCTAAGCACTAGTGTTTTAAGGAACAGCTTAAAAAGAGAATCCTAATGTGATTTCTTTATAATGGGTGTGTTCCTTATCTTATCCTAGTGTCTAAACTCTTCTCCATGGCTGCACCCCCAAATAATATTGCCTTACGTGCTAAGGGGTATCTAGAGAGTGGGATAGGTTTAATAACTACCCTAACCCTAATGCGTACTCTAACCCTAACCCCTACCCTAACACTAACACGTACCCTAATCCTAACCCGTACCCTAAACCGAGCCCTAACCCTAACACTAACACTAACCCTAACCCTAACCCATACCCTACGCCGTACCTGAACCCCTCCCCAAACCCGTACCCTAAGCCGTACCCTAAGCCTAACCCTAAGCCTAACCCTAACCCTAGGCTACCCTTGACTGCTTCTGCCTCCAATAGATTTCCTAAGCACTAGTGTTTTAAGGAACAGCTTAAAAAGAGAATCCTAATGTGATTTCTTTATAATGGGTGTGTTCCTTATCTTATCCTAGTGTCTAAATTCTTCTCCATGGCTGGAACCCCAAATAATATTCCTTTACGTGCTAAGGGGTATCTAGAGAGTGGGATAGGTTTACTAACTACCCTAACCCTAACGCGTATCCTAACCCTAACCCCTACCCTAAACCTAACACGTACCCTAATCCTAACCGTACCCTAAACCGAGCCCTAACCCTAACACTAACCCTAACCCTAACCCTAACCCATACCCTACGCCGTACCCGAAACCCTCCCCGAACCCGTACCCTAAGCCGTACCCTAAGCCTAACCCTAAGCCTAACCCTAACCCTACGCTACCCTTGACTGCTTCTGCCTCCAATAGATTTCCTAAGCACTAGTGTTTTAAGGAACAGCTTAAAAAGAGAATCCTAATGTGATTTCTTTATAATGGGTGTGTTCCTTATCTTATCCTAGTGTCTAAACTCTTCTCCATGGCTGGACCCTCAAATAATATTCCTTTACGTGCTAAGGGGTATCTAGAGAGTGGGATAGGTTTAATAACTACCCTAACCCTAAAGCGTACCCTAACCCTAACCCCTACCCTAACCCTAACACGTACCCTAATCCTAACCCGTACTCTAAACCGAGCCCTAACCCTAACACTAACCCTAACCCTAACCCTAACCCATACCGTACGCCGAACCCGCACCCCTCCCCGAACCCGTACCCTAAGCCGTACCCTAAGCCGAACCCTAAGCCTAACCCTAACCCTAGGCTACCCTTGACTGCTTCTGCCTCCAATAGATTTCCTAAGCACTAGTGTTTTAAGGAACAGCTTAAAAAGAGAATCCTAATGTGATTTCTTTATAATGGGTGTGTTCCTTATCTTATCCTAGTGCCTAAACTCTTCTCCATGGCTGGACCCCCAAATAATACTCCTTTACGTGCTAAGGGGTATCTAGAGAGTGGGATAGGTTTACTAACTACCCTAACCCTAACGCGTACCCTAACCCTAACCCCTACCCTAAACCTAACACGTACCCTAATCCTAACCGTACCCTAAACCGAGCCCTAACCCTAACACTAACCCTAACCCTAACCCTAACCCATACCCTATGTCGTACCCGAAACCCTCCCCGAACCCGTACCCTAAGCCGTACCCTAAGCCTAACCCTAAGCCTAACCCTAACCCTAGGCTACCCTTGACTGCTTCTGCCTCCAATAGATTTCCTAAGCACTAGTGTTTTAAGGAACAGCTTAAAAAGAGAATCCTAATGTGATTTCTTTATAATGGGTGTGTTCCTTATCTTATCCTAGTGTCTAAACTCTTCTCCATGGCTGGACCCTAAAATAATATTCCTTTACGTGCTAAGGGGTATCTAGAGAGTGGGATAGGTTTAATAACTAACCTAACCCTAACGCGTACCCTAACCCTAACCCCTACCCTAACCCTAACACGTACCCTAATCCTAACCCGTACCCTAAACCGAGCCCTAACCCTAACACTAACCCTAACCCTAACCCTAACCCATACCCTACGCCGTACCCGCACCCCTCCCCGAACCCGTAACCTAAGCCGTACCCTAAGCCTAACCCTAAGCCTAACCCTAACCCTAGGCTACCCTTGACTGCTTCTGCCTCCAATAGATTTCCTAAGCACTACTGTTTTAAGGAACAGCTTAAAAAGAGAATCCTAATGTGATTTCTTTATAATGGGTGTGTTCCTTATCTTATCCTAGTGTCTAAACTCTTCTCCATGGCTGCACCCCCAAATAATATTCCCTTACGTGCTAAGGGGTATCTAGAGAGTGGGATAGGTTTAATAACTACCCTAACCCTAACGCGTACCCTAACCCTAACCCCTACCCTAACCCTAACACGTACCCTAATCCTAACCTGTACCCTAAACCGAGCCCTAACCCTAACACTAACCCTAAACCTAAACCTAACCCATACCCTACGCCGTACCCGCACCCCTCCCCGAACCCGTACCCTAAGCCATATCCTAAACCTAACCCTAAGCCTAACCCTAACCCTAGGCTACCCTTGACTGCTTCTGCCTCCAATTGATTTCCTAAGCAGTAGTGTTTTAAGGAACAGCTTAAAAAGAGAATCCTAATGTGATTTCTTTATAATGGGTGTGTTCCTTATCTTATCCTAGTGTCTAAACTCTTCTCCATGGCTGGACCCCCAAATAATATTCCTTTACGTGCTAAGGGGGAGCTAGAGAGTGGGATAGGTTTACTAACTACCCTAGCCCTAACGCGTAACCTAACCCTAACCCCTACCCTAACCCTAACACGTACCCTAATCCTAACCCGTACCCTAAACCGAGCCCTAACCCTAACACTAACCCAAACCCTAACCCTAACCCATACCCTACGCCGTACACGAACACCTCCCCGAACCCATACCCCAAGCCGTACCCTAACCCTAACCCTAAGCCTAACCCTAACCCTAGGCTACCCTTGACTGCTTCTGCCTCCAATAGATTTCCTAAGCACTAGTGTTTTAAGGAACAGCTTAAAAAGAGAATCCTAAAGTGATTTCTTTATAATGGGTGTGTTCCTTATCTTATCCTAGTGTCTAAACTCTTCTCCATGGCTGGAACCCCAAATAATATTCCTTTACGTGCTGAGGGGTATCTAGAGAGTGGGATAGGTTTAATAACTACCCTAACCCTAACGCGTACCCTAACCCTAACCCCTGCCCTAACCCTAACACGTACCCTAATCCTAACCCGTACCCTAAACCGAGACCTAACCGTAACACTAACCCTAACCCTAACCCTAACCCATACCCTACGCCGTACCCGAAACCCTCCCCGAACCCGTACCCTAAGCCGTACCCTAAGCCTAACCCTAAGCCTAACCCTAACCCTAGGCTACCCTTGACTGCTTCTGCCTCCAATAGATTTCCTAAGCACTAGTGTTTTAAGGAACAGCTTAAAAAGAGAATCCTAATGTGATTTCTTTATAATGTGTGTGTTCCTTATCTTATCCTAGTGTCTAAACTCTTCTCCATGGCTGGACCCTCAAATAATATTCCTTTACGTGCTAAGGGGTATCTAGAGAGTGGGATAGGTTTAATAACTACCCTAACCCTAACGCGTACCCTAACCCTAACCCCTACCCTAACCCTAACACGTACCCTAATACTAACCTGTACCCTAAACCGAGCCCTAACCCTAACACTAACCCTAACCCTAACCCTAACCCATACCCTACGCCGTACCCGCACCCCTCCCCGAACCCGTACCCTAAGCCGTACCCTAAGCCTAACCCTAAGCCTAACCCTAACCCTAGGCTACCCTTGACTGCTTCTGCCTCCAATAGATTTCCTAAGCACTAGTGTTTTAAGGAACAGCTTAAAAAGAGAATCCTAATGTGATTTCTTTATAATGGTTGTGTTCCTTATCTTATCCTAGTGTCTAAACTCTTCTCCATGGCTGGACCCGCAAATAATATTCCTTTACGTGCTAAGGGGTATCTAGAGAGTGGGATAGGTTTAATAACTACCCTAACCCTAACGCATACCCTAACCCTAACCCCTACCCTAACCCTAACACGTACCCTAATCCTAACCCGTACCCTAAACCGAGCCCTAACCCTAACACTAACCCTAACCCTAACCCTAACCCATACCCTACGCCGTACCCGAACCCCTCCCCGAACCCATTCCCCAAGCCGTACCCTAAAGCTAACCCTAAGCCTAACCCTAACCCTAGGCTACCCTTGACTGCTTCTGCCTCCAATAGATTTCCTAAGCACTAGTGTTTTAAGGAACAGCTTAAAAAGAGAATCCTAATGTGATTTCTTTATAATGGTTGTGTTCCTTATCTTATCCTAGTGTCTAAACTCTTCTCCATGGCTGGACCCGCAAATAATATTCCTTTACGTGCTAAGGGGTATCTAGAGAGTGGGATAGGTTTAATAACTACCCTAACCCTAACGCGTACCCTAACCCTAACCCCTACCCTAACCCTAACACGTACCCTAATCCTAACCCGTACTCTAAACCGAGCCCTAACCCTAACACTAACCCTAACCCTAACCCTAACCCATACCGTACGCCGTACCCGCACCCCTCCCCGAACCCGTACCCTAAGCCGTACCCTAAGCCGAACCCTAAGCCTAACCCTAACCCTAGGCTACCCTTGACTGCTTCTGCCTCCAATAGATTTCCTAAGCACTAGTGTTTTAAGGAACAGCTTAAAAAGAGAATCCTAATGTGATTTCTTTATAATGGGTGTGTTCCTTATCTTATCCTAGTGCCTAAACTCTTCTCCATGGCTGGACCCCCAAATAATACTCCTATACGTGCTAAGGGGTATCTAGAGAGTGGGATAGGTTTACTAACTACCCTAACCCTAACGCGTACCCTAACCCTAACCCCTACCCTAAACCTAACACGTACCCTAATCCTAACCGTACCCTAAACCGAGCCCTAACCCTAACACTAACCCTAACCCTAACCCTAACCCATACCCTATGTCGTACCCGAAACCCTCCCCGAACCCGTACACTAAGCCGTACCCTAAGCCTAACCCTAAGCCTAACCCTAACCCTACGCTACCCTTGACTGCTTCTGCCTCCAATAGATTTCCTAAGCACTAGTGTTTTAAGGAACAGCTTAAAAAGAGAATCCTAATGTGATTTCTTTATAATGGGTGTGTTCCTTATCTTATCCTAGTGTCTAAACTCTTCTCCATGGCTGGACCCTCAAATAATATTCCTTTACGTGCTAAGGGGTATCTAGAGAGTGGGATAGGTTTAATAACTACCCTAACCCTAACGCGTACCCTAACCCTAACCCCTACCCTAACCCTAACACGTACCCTAATCCTAACCCGTACCCTAAACCGAGCCCTAACCCTAACACTAACCCTAACCCTAACCCTAACCCATACCCTACGCCGTACCCGCACCCCTCCCCGAACCCGTAACCTAAGCCGTACCCTAAGCCTAACCCTAAGCCTAAGCCTAACCCTAGGCTACCCTTGACTTCTTCTGCCTCCAATAGATTTCCTAAGCACTACTGTTTTAAGGAACAGCTTAAAAAGAGAATCCTAATGTGATTTCTTTATAATGGGTGTGTTCCTTATCTTATCCTAGTGTCTAAACTCTTCTCCATGGCTGCACCCCCAAATAATATTCCCTTACGTGCTAAGGGGTATCTAGAGAGTGGGATAGGTTTACTAACTACCCTAACCCTAACGCGTACCCTAACCCTAACCCCTACCCTAACCCTAACAGGTACCCTAATCCTAACCCGTACCCTAAACCGAGCCCTAACCCTAACACTAACCCAAACCCTAACCCTAACCCATACCCTACGCCGTACACGAACACCTCCCCGAACCCATACCCCAAGCCGTACCCTAACCCTAACCCTAAGCCTAACCCTAACCCTAGGCTACCCTTGACTGCTTCTGCCTCCAATAGATTTCCTAAGCACTAGTGTTTTAAGGAACAGCTTAAAAAGAGAATCCTAAAGTGATTTCTTTATAATGGGTGTGTTCCTTATCTTATCCTAGTGTCTAAACTCTTCTCCATGGCTGGACCCCCAAATAATATTCCTTTACGTGCTAAGGGGTATCTAGAGAGTGGGATAGGTTTAATAACTACCCTAACCCTAATGCGTACCCTAACCCTAACCCCTACCCTAACCCTAACACGTACCCTAATCCTAACCCGTACCCTAAACCGAGCCCTAACCCTAACACTAACCCTAACCCTAACCCATACGCTACGCCGTACCCGAAACCCTCCCCGAACCCGTACCCTAAGCCGTACCCTAAGCCTAACCCTAAGCCTAACCTTACCCTAGCCTACCCTTGACTGCTTCTGCCTCCAATAGATTTCCTAAGCACTAGTGTTTTAAGGAACAGCTTAAAAAGAGAATCCTAATGTGATTTCTTTATAATGGGTGTGTTCCTTATCTTATCCTAGTGTCTAAACTCTTCTCCATGGCTGCACCCCCAAATAATATTGCCTTACGTGCTAAGGGGTATCTAGAGAGTGGGATAGGTTTAATAACTACCCTAACCCTAATGCGTACTCTAACCCTAACCCCTACCCTAACACTAACACGTACCCTAATCCTAACCCGTACCCTAAACCGAGCCCTAACCCTAACACTAACACTAACCCTAACCCTAACCCATACCCTACGCCGTACCTGAACCCCTCCCCAAACCCGTACCCTAAGCCGTACCCTAAGCCTAACCCTAAGCCTAACCCTAACCCTAGGCTACCCTTGACTGCTTCTGCCTCCAATAGATTTCCTAAGCACTAGTGTTTTAAGGAACAGCTTAAAAAGAGAATCCTAATGTGATTTCTTTATAATGGGTGTGTTCCTTATCTTATCCTAGTGTCTAAATTCTTCTCCATGGCTGGAACCCCAAATAATATTCCTTTACGTGCTAAGGGGTATCTAGAGAGTGGGATAGGTTTACTAACTACCCTAACCCTAACGCGTATCCTAACCCTAACCCCTACCCTAAACCTAACACGTACCCTAATCCTAACCGTACCCTAAACCGAGCCCTAACCCTAACACTAACCCTAACCCTAACCCTAACCCATACCCTACGCCGTACCCGAAACCCTCCCCGAACCCGTACCCTAAGCCGTACCCTAAGCCTAACCCTAAGCCTAACCCTAACCCTACGCTACCCTTGACTGCTTCTGCCTCCAATAGATTTCCTAAGCACTAGTGTTTTAAGGAACAGCTTAAAAAGAGAATCCTAATGTGATTTCTTTATAATGGGTGTGTTCCTTATCTTATCCTAGTGTCTAAACTCTTCTCCATGGCTGGACCCTCAAATAATATTCCTTTACGTGCTAAGGGGTATCTAGAGAGTGGGATAGGTTTAATAACTACCCTAACCCTAAAGCGTACCCTAACCCTAACCCCTACCCTAACCCTAACACGTACCCTAATCCTAACCCGTACTCTAAACCGAGCCCTAACCCTAACACTAACCCTAACCCTAACCCTAACCCATACCGTACGCCGAACCCGCACCCCTCCCCGAACCCGTACCCTAAGCCGTACCCTAAGCCGAACCCTAAGCCTAACCCTAACCCTAGGCTACCCTTGACTGCTTCTGCCTCCAATAGATTTCCTAAGCACTAGTGTTTTAAGGAACAGCTTAAAAAGAGAATCCTAATGTGATTTCTTTATAATGGGTGTGTTCCTTATCTTATCCTAGTGCCTAAACTCTTCTCCATGGCTGGACCCCCAAATAATACTCCTTTACGTGCTAAGGGGTATCTAGAGAGTGGGATAGGTTTACTAACTACCCTAACCCTAACGCGTACCCTAACCCTAACCCCTACCCTAAACCTAACACGTACCCTAATCCTAACCGTACCCTAAACCGAGCCCTAACCCTAACACTAACCCTAACCCTAACCCTAACCCATACCCTATGTCGTACCCGAAACCCTCCCCGAACCCGTACCCTAAGCCGTACCCTAAGCCTAACCCTAAGCCTAACCCTAACCCTAGGCTACCCTTGACTGCTTCTGCCTCCAATAGATTTCCTAAGCACTAGTGTTTTAAGGAACAGCTTAAAAAGAGAATCCTAATGTGATTTCTTTATAATGGGTGTGTTCCTTATCTTATCCTAGTGTCTAAACTCTTCTCCATGGCTGGACCCTAAAATAATATTCCTTTACGTGCTAAGGGGTATCTAGAGAGTGGGATAGGTTTAATAACTAACCTAACCCTAACGCGTACCCTAACCCTAACCCCTACCCTAACCCTAACACGTACCCTAATCCTAACCCGTACCCTAAACCGAGCCCTAACCCTAACACTAACCCTAACCCTAACCCTAACCCATACCCTACGCCGTACCCGCACCCCTCCCCGAACCCGTAACCTAAGCCGTACCCTAAGCCTAACCCTAAGCCTAACCCTAACCCTAGGCTACCCTTGACTGCTTCTGCCTCCAATAGATTTCCTAAGCACTACTGTTTTAAGGAACAGCTTAAAAAGAGAATCCTAATGTGATTTCTTTATAATGGGTGTGTTCCTTATCTTATCCTAGTGTCTAAACTCTTCTCCATGGCTGCACCCCCAAATAATATTCCCTTACGTGCTAAGGGGTATCTAGAGAGTGGGATAGGTTTAATAACTACCCTAACCCTAACGCGTACCCTAACCCTAACCCCTACCCTAACCCTAACACGTACCCTAATCCTAACCTGTACCCTAAACCGAGCCCTAACCCTAACACTAACCCTAAACCTAAACCTAACCCATACCCTACGCCGTACCCGCACCCCTCCCCGAACCCGTACCCTAAGCCATATCCTAAACCTAACCCTAAGCCTAACCCTAACCCTAGGCTACCCTTGACTGCTTCTGCCTCCAATTGATTTCCTAAGCAGTAGTGTTTTAAGGAACAGCTTAAAAAGAGAATCCTAATGTGATTTCTTTATAATGGGTGTGTTCCTTATCTTATCCTAGTGTCTAAACTCTTCTCCATGGCTGGACCCCCAAATAATATTCCTTTACGTGCTAAGGGGGAGCTAGAGAGTGGGATAGGTTTACTAACTACCCTAGCCCTAACGCGTAACCTAACCCTAACCCCTACCCTAACCCTAACACGTACCCTAATCCTAACCCGTACCCTAAACCGAGCCCTAACCCTAACACTAACCCAAACCCTAACCCTAACCCATACCCTACGCCGTACACGAACACCTCCCCGAACCCATACCCCAAGCCGTACCCTAACCCTAACCCTAAGCCTAACCCTAACCCTAGGCTACCCTTGACTGCTTCTGCCTCCAATAGATTTCCTAAGCACTAGTGTTTTAAGGAACAGCTTAAAAAGAGAATCCTAAAGTGATTTCTTTATAATGGGTGTGTTCCTTATCTTATCCTAGTGTCTAAACTCTTCTCCATGGCTGGAACCCCAAATAATATTCCTTTACGTGCTGAGGGGTATCTAGAGAGTGGGATAGGTTTAATAACTACCCTAACCCTAACGCGTACCCTAACCCTAACCCCTGCCCTAACCCTAACACGTACCCTAATCCTAACCCGTACCCTAAACCGAGACCTAACCGTAACACTAACCCTAACCCTAACCCTAACCCATACCCTACGCCGTACCCGAAACCCTCCCCGAACCCGTACCCTAAGCCGTACCCTAAGCCTAACCCTAAGCCTAACCCTAACCCTAGGCTACCCTTGACTGCTTCTGCCTCCAATAGATTTCCTAAGCACTAGTGTTTTAAGGAACAGCTTAAAAAGAGAATCCTAATGTGATTTCTTTATAATGTGTGTGTTCCTTATCTTATCCTAGTGTCTAAACTCTTCTCCATGGCTGGACCCTCAAATAATATTCCTTTACGTGCTAAGGGGTATCTAGAGAGTGGGATAGGTTTAATAACTACCCTAACCCTAACGCGTACCCTAACCCTAACCCCTACCCTAACCCTAACACGTACCCTAATACTAACCTGTACCCTAAACCGAGCCCTAACCCTAACACTAACCCTAACCCTAACCCTAACCCATACCCTACGCCGTACCCGCACCCCTCCCCGAACCCGTACCCTAAGCCGTACCCTAAGCCTAACCCTAAGCCTAACCCTAACCCTAGGCTACCCTTGACTGCTTCTGCCTCCAATAGATTTCCTAAGCACTAGTGTTTTAAGGAACAGCTTAAAAAGAGAATCCTAATGTGATTTCTTTATAATGGTTGTGTTCCTTATCTTATCCTAGTGTCTAAACTCTTCTCCATGGCTGGACCCGCAAATAATATTCCTTTACGTGCTAAGGGGTATCTAGAGAGTGGGATAGGTTTAATAACTACCCTAACCCTAACGCATACCCTAACCCTAACCCCTACCCTAACCCTAACACGTACCCTAATCCTAACCCGTACCCTAAACCGAGCCCTAACCCTAACACTAACCCTAACCCTAACCCTAACCCATACCCTACGCCGTACCCGAACCCCTCCCCGAACCCATTCCCCAAGCCGTACCCTAAAGCTAACCCTAAGCCTAACCCTAACCCTAGGCTACCCTTGACTGCTTCTGCCTCCAATAGATTTCCTAAGCACTAGTGTTTTAAGGAACAGCTTAAAAAGAGAATCCTAATGTGATTTCTTTATAATGGTTGTGTTCCTTATCTTATCCTAGTGTCTAAACTCTTCTCCATGGCTGGACCCGCAAATAATATTCCTTTACGTGCTAAGGGGTATCTAGAGAGTGGGATAGGTTTAATAACTACCCTAACCCTAACGCGTACCCTAACCCTAACCCCTACCCTAACCCTAACACGTACCCTAATCCTAACCCGTACTCTAAACCGAGCCCTAACCCTAACACTAACCCTAACCCTAACCCTAACCCATACCGTACGCCGTACCCGCACCCCTCCCCGAACCCGTACCCTAAGCCGTACCCTAAGCCGAACCCTAAGCCTAACCCTAACCCTAGGCTACCCTTGACTGCTTCTGCCTCCAATAGATTTCCTAAGCACTAGTGTTTTAAGGAACAGCTTAAAAAGAGAATCCTAATGTGATTTCTTTATAATGGGTGTGTTCCTTATCTTATCCTAGTGCCTAAACTCTTCTCCATGGCTGGACCCCCAAATAATACTCCTATACGTGCTAAGGGGTATCTAGAGAGTGGGATAGGTTTACTAACTACCCTAACCCTAACGCGTACCCTAACCCTAACCCCTACCCTAAACCTAACACGTACCCTAATCCTAACCGTACCCTAAACCGAGCCCTAACCCTAACACTAACCCTAACCCTAACCCTAACCCATACCCTATGTCGTACCCGAAACCCTCCCCGAACCCGTACACTAAGCCGTACCCTAAGCCTAACCCTAAGCCTAACCCTAACCCTACGCTACCCTTGACTGCTTCTGCCTCCAATAGATTTCCTAAGCACTAGTGTTTTAAGGAACAGCTTAAAAAGAGAATCCTAATGTGATTTCTTTATAATGGGTGTGTTCCTTATCTTATCCTAGTGTCTAAACTCTTCTCCATGGCTGGACCCTCAAATAATATTCCTTTACGTGCTAAGGGGTATCTAGAGAGTGGGATAGGTTTAATAACTACCCTAACCCTAACGCGTACCCTAACCCTAACCCCTACCCTAACCCTAACACGTACCCTAATCCTAACCCGTACCCTAAACCGAGCCCTAACCCTAACACTAACCCTAACCCTAACCCTAACCCATACCCTACGCCGTACCCGCACCCCTCCCCGAACCCGTAACCTAAGCCGTACCCTAAGCCTAACCCTAAGCCTAAGCCTAACCCTAGGCTACCCTTGACTTCTTCTGCCTCCAATAGATTTCCTAAGCACTACTGTTTTAAGGAACAGCTTAAAAAGAGAATCCTAATGTGATTTCTTTATAATGGGTGTGTTCCTTATCTTATCCTAGTGTCTAAACTCTTCTCCATGGCTGCACCCCCAAATAATATTCCCTTACGTGCTAAGGGGTATCTAGAGAGTGGGATAGGTTTACTAACTACCCTAACCCTAACGCGTACCCTAACCCTAACCCCTACCCTAACCCTAACACGTACCCTAATCCTAACCTGTACCCTAAACCGAGCCCTAACCCTAACACTAACCCTAAACCTAACCCTAACCCATACCCTACGCCGTACCCGCACCCCTCCCCGAACCCGTACCCTAAGCCATATCCTAAACCTAACCCTAAGCCTAACCCTAACCCTAGGCTACCCTTGACTGCTTCTGCCTCCAATTGATTTCCTAAGCAGTAGTGTTTTAAGGAACAGCTTAAAAAGAGAATCCTAATGTGATTTCTTTATAATGGGTGTGTTCCTTATCTTATCCTAGTGTCTAAACTCTTCTCCATGGCTGGACCCCCAAATAATATTCCTTTACGTGCTAAGGGGGAGCTAGAGAGTGGGATAGGTTTACTAACTACCCTAGCCCTAACGCGTAACCTAACCCTAACCCCTACCCTAACCCTAACACGTACCCTAATCCTAACCCGTACCCTAAACCGAGCCCTAACCCTAACACTAACCCAAACCCTAACCCTAACCCATACCCTACGCCGTACACGAACACCTCCCCGAACCCATACCCCAAGCCGTACCCTAACCCTAACCCTAAGCCTAACCCTAACCCTAGGCTACCCTTGACTGCTTCTGCCTCCAATAGATTTCCTAAGCACTAGTGTTTTAAGGAACAGCTTAAAAAGAGAATCCTAAAGTGATTTCTTTATAATGGGTGTGTTCCTTATCTTATCCTAGTGTCTAAACTCTTCTCCATGGCTGGAACCCCAAATAATATTCCTTTACGTGCTGAGGGGTATCTAGAGAGTGGGATAGGTTTAATAACTACCCTAACCCTAACGCGTACCCTAACCCTAACCCCTACCCTAACCCTAACACGTACCCTAATCCTAACCCGTACCCTAAACCGAGACCTAACCGTAACACTAACCCTAACCCTAACCCTAACCCATACCCTACGCCGTACCCGAAACCCTCCCCGAACCCGTACCCTAAGCCGTACCCTAAGCCTAACCCTAAGCCTAACCCTAACCCTAGGCTACCCTTGACTGCTTCTGCCTCCAATAGATTTCCTAAGCACTAGTGTTTTAAGGAACAGCTTAAAAAGAGAATCCTAATGTGATTTCTTTATAATGTGTGTGTTCCTTATCTTATCCTAGTGTCTAAACTCTTCTCCATGGCTGGACCCTCAAATAATATTCCTTTACGTGCTAAGGGGTATCTAGAGAGTGGGATAGGTTTAATAACTACCCTAACCCTAACGCGTACCCTAACCCTAACCCCTACCCTAACCCTAACACGTACCCTAATACTAACCTGTACCCTAAACCGAGCCCTAACCCTAACACTAACCCTAACCCTAACCCTAACCCATACCCTACGCCGTACCCGCACCCCTCCCCGAACCCGTACCCTAAGCCGTACCCTAAGCCTAACCCTAAGCCTAACCCTAACCCTAGGCTACCCTTGACTGCTTCTGCCTCCAATAGATTTCCTAAGCACTAGTGTTTTAAGGAACAGCTTAAAAAGAGAATCCTAATGTGATTTCTTTATAATGGTTGTGTTCCTTATCTTATCCTAGTGTCTAAACTCTTCTCCATGGCTGGACCCGCAAATAATATTCCTTTACGTGCTAAGGGGTATCTAGAGAGTGGGATAGGTTTAATAACTACCCTAACCCTAACGCATACCCTAACCCTAACCCCTACCCTAACCCTAACACGTACCCTAATCCTAACCCGTAACCTAAACCGAGCCCTAACCCTAACACTAACCCTAACCCTAACCCTAACCCATACCCTACGCCGTACCCGAACCCCTCCCCGAACCCATTCCCCAAGCCGTACCCTAAAGCTAACCCTAAGCCTAACCCTAACCCTAGGCTACCCTTGACTGCTTCTGCCTCCAATAGATTTCCTAAGCACTAGTGTTTTAAGGAACAGCTTAAAAAGAGAATCCTAATGTGATTTCTTTATAATGGGTGTGTTCCTTATCTTATCCTAGTGTCTAAACTCTTCTCCATGGCTGCACCCCCAAATAATATTGCCTTACGTGCTAAGGGGTATCTAGAGAGTGGGATAGGTTTAATAACTACCCTAACCCTAATGCGTACTCTAACCCTAACCCCTACCCTAACACTAACACGTACCCTAATCCTAACCCGTACCCTAAACCGAGCCCTAACCCTAACACTAACACTAACCCTAACCCTAACCCATACCCTACGCCGTACCTGAACCCCTCCCCAAACCCGTACCCTAAGCCATACCCTAAGCCTAACCCTAAGCCTAACACTAACCCTAGGCTACCCTTGACTGCTTCTGCCTCCAATAGATTTCCTAAGCACTAGTGTTTTAAGCAACAGCTTAAAAAGAGAATCCTAATGTGATTTCTTTATAATGGGTGTGTTCCTTATCTTATCCTAGTGTCTAAATTCTTCTCCATGGCTGGAACCCCAAATAATATTCCTTTACGTGCTAAGGGGTATCTAGAGAGTGGGATAGGTTTACTAACTACCCTAACCCTAACGCGTACCCTAACCCTAACCCCTACCCTAAACCTAACACGTACCCTAATCCTAACCGTACCCTAAACCGAGCCCTAACCCTAACACTAACCCTAACCCTAACCCTAACCCATACCCTACGCCGTACCCGAAACCCTCCCCGAACCCGTACCCTAAGCCGTACCCTAAGCCTAACCCTAAGCCTAACCCTAACCCTAGGCTACCCTTGACTGCTTCTGCCTCCAATAGATTTCCTAAGCACTAGTGTTTTAGGGAACAGCTTAAAAAGAGAATCCTAATGTGATTTCTTTATAATGGGTGTGTTCCTTATCTTATCCTAGTGTCTAAACTCTTCTCCATGGCTGGACCCTCAAATAATATTCCTTTACGTGCTAAGGGGTATCTAGAGAGTGGGATAGGTTTAATAACTACCCTAACCCTAACGCGTACCCTAACCCTAACCCCTACCCTAACCCTAACACGTACCCTAATCCTAACCCGTACCCTAAACCGAGCCCTAACCCTAACACTAACCCTAACCCTAACCCTAACCCATACCCTACGCCGTACCCGCACCCCTCCCCGAACCCGTAACCTAAGCCGTACCCTAAGCCTAACCCTAAGCCTAACCCTAACCCTAGGCTACCCTTGACTGCTTCTGCCTCCAATAGATTTCCTAAGCACTACTGTTTAAGGAACAGCTTAAAAAGAGAATCCTAATGTGATTTCTTTATAATGGGTGTGTTCCTCATCTTATCCTAGTGTCTAAACTCTTCTCCATGGCTGCACCCCCAAATAATATTCCCTTACGTGCTAAGGGGTATCTAGAGAGTGGAATAGGTTTAATAACTACCCTAACCCTAACGCGTACCCTAACCCTAACCCCTACCCTAACCCTAACACGTACCCTAATCCTAACCTGTACCCTAAACCGAGCCCTAACCCTAACACTAACCCTAACCCTAACCCTAACCCATACCCTACGCCGTACCCGCACCCCTCCCCGAACCCGTACCCTAAGCCATACCCTAAACCTAACCCTAAGCCTAACCCTAACCCTAGGCTACCCTTGACTGCTTCTGCCTCCAATTGATTTCCTAAGCACTAGTGTTTTAAGGAACAGCTTAAAAAGAGAATCCTAATGTGATTTCTTTATAATGGGTGTGTTCCTTATCTTATCCTAGTGTCTAAACTCTTCTCCATGGCTGGACCCCCAAATAATATTCCTTTACGTGCTAAGGGGGAGCTAGAGAGTGGGATAGGTTTACTAACTACCCTAGCCCTAACGCGTAACCTAACCCTAACCCCTACCCTAACCCTAACACGTACCCTAATCCTAACCCGTACCCTAAACCGAGCCCTAACCCTAACACTAACCCAAACCCTAACCCTAACCCATACCCTACGCCGTACACGAACACCTCCCCGAACCCATACCCCAAGCCGTACCCTAACCCTAACCCTAAGCCTAACCCTAACCCTAGGCTACCCTTGACTGCTTCTGCCTCCAATAGATTTCCTAAGCACTAGTGTTTTAAGGAACAGCTTAAAAAGAGAATCCTAAAGTGATTTCTTTATAATGGGTGTGTTCCTTATCTTATCCTAGTGTCTAAACTCTTCTCCATGGCTGGACCCCCAAATAATATTCCTTTACGTGCTAAGGGGTATCTAGAGAGTGGGATAGGTTTAATAACTACCCTAACCCTAACGCGTACCCTAACCCTAACCCCTACCCTAACCCTAACACGTACCCTAATCCTAACCCGTACCCTAAACCGAGCCCTAACCCTAACACTAACCCTAACCCTAACCCTAACCCATACCCTACGCCGTACCCGAACCCCTCCCCGAACCCATTCCCCAAGCCGTACCCTAAAGCTAACCCTAAGCCTAACCCTAACCCTAGGCTACCCTTGACTGCTTCTGCCTCCAATAGATTTCCTAAGCACTAGTGTTTTAAGGAACAGCTTAAAAAGAGAATCCTAATGTGATTTCTTTATAATGGGTGTGTTCCTTATCTTATCCTAGTGTCTAAACTCTTCTCCATGGCTGCACCCCCAAATAATATTGCCTTACGTGCTAAGGGGTATCTAGAGAGTGGGATAGGTTTAATAACTACCCTAACCCTAATGCGTACTCTAACCCTAACCCCTACCCTAACACTAACACGTACCCTAATCCTAACCCGTACCCTAAACCGAGCCCTAACCCTAACACTAACACTAACCCTAACCCTAACCCATACCCTACGCCGTACCTGAACCCCTCCCCAAACCCGTACTCTAAGCCATACCCTAAGCCTAACCCTAAGCCTAACACTAACCCTAGGCTACCCTTGACTGCTTCTGCCTCCAATAGATTTCCTAAGCACTAGTGTTTTAAGCAACAGCTTAAAAAGAGAATCCTAATGTGATTTCTTTATAATGGGTGTGTTCCTTATCTTATCCTAGTGTCTAAATTCTTCTCCATGGCTGGAACCCCAAATAATATTCCTTTACGTGCTAAGGGGTATCTAGAGAGTGGGATAGGTTTACTAACTACCCTAACCCTAACGCGTACCCTAACCCTAACCCCTACCCTAAACCTAACACGTACCCTAATCCTAACCGTACCCTAAACCGAGCCCTAACCCTAACACTAACCCTAACCCTAACCCTAACCCATACCCTACGCCGTACCCGAAACCCTCCCCGAACCCGTACCCTAAGCCGTACCCTAAGCCTAACCCTAAGCCTAACCCTAACCCTAGGCTACCCTTGACTGCTTCTGCCTCCAATAGATTTCCTAAGCACTAGTGTTTTAGGGAACAGCTTAAAAAGAGAATCCTAATGTGATTTCTTTATAATGGGTGTGTTCCTTATCTTATCCTAGTGTCTAAACTCTTCTCCATGGCTGGACCCTCAAATAATATTCCTTTACGTGCTAAGGGGTATCTAGAGAGTGGGATAGGTTTAATAACTACCCTAACCCTAACGCGTACCCTAACCCTAACCCCTACCCTAACCCTAACACGTACCCTAATCCTAACCCGTACCCTAAACCGAGCCCTAACCCTAACACTAACCCTAACCCTTACCCTAACCCATACCCTACGCCGTACCCGCACCCCTCCCCGAACCCGTAACCTAAGCCGTACCCTAAGCCTAACCCTAAGCCTAACCCTAACCCTAGGCTACCCTTGACTGCTTCTGCCTCCAATAGATTTCCTAAGCACTACTGTTTTAAGGAACAGCTTAAAAAGAGAATCCTAATGTGATTTCTTTATAATGGGTGTGTTCCTCATCTTATCCTAGTGTCTAAACTCTTCTCCATGGCTGCACCCCCAAATAATATTCCCTTACGTGCTAAGGGGTATCTAGAGAGTGGAATAGGTTTAATAACTACCCTAACCCTAACGCGTACCCTAACCCTAACCCCTACCCTAACCCTAACACGTACCCTAATCCTAACCTGTACCCTAAACCGAGCCCTAACCCTAACACTAACCCTAACCCTAACCCTAACCCATACCCTACGCCGTACCCGCACCCCTCCCCGAACCCGTACCCTAAGCCGTACCCTAAGCCTAACCCTAAGCCTAACCCTAACCCTAGGCTACCCTTGACTGCTTCTGCCTCCAATAGATTTCCTAAGCACTAGTGTTTTAAGGAACAGCTTAAAAAGAGAATCCTAATGTGATTTCTTTATAATGGTTGTGTTCCTTATCTTATCCTAGTGTCTAAACTCTTCTCCATGGCTGGACGCCCAAATAATATTCCTTTACGTGCTAAGGGGTATCTAGAGAGTGGGATAGGTTTAATAACTACCCTAACCCTAACGCATACCCTAACCCTAACCCCTACCCTAACACTAACACGTACCCTAATCCTAACCCGTACCCTAAACCGAGCCCTAACCCTAACACTAACCCTAACCCTAACCCTAACCCATACCCTACGCCGTACCCGAACCCCTCCCCGAACCCATTCCCCAAGCCGTACCCTAAACCTAACCCTAAGCCTAACCCTAACCCTAGGCTACCCTTGACTGCTTCTGCCTCCAATAGATTTCCTAAGCACTACTGTTTTAAGGAACAGCTTAAAAAGAGAATCCTAATGTGATTTCTTTATAATGGGTGTGTTCCTTATCTTATCCTAGTGTCTAAACTCTTCTCCATGGCTGCACCCCCAAATAATATTGCCTTACGTGCTAAGGGGTATCTAGAGAGTGGGATAGGTTTAATAACTACCCTAACCCTAATGCGTACTCTAACCCTAACCCCTACCCTAACACTAACACGTACCCTAATCCTAACCCGTACCCTAAACCGAGCCCTAACCCTAACACTAACACTAACCCTAACCCTAACCCATACCCTACGCCGTACCTGAACCCCTCCCCAAACCCGTACCCTAAGCCGTACCCTAAGCCTAACCCTAAGCCTAACACTAACCCTAGGCTACCCTTGACTGCTTCTGCCTCCAATAGATTTCCTAAGCACTAGTGTTTTAAGCAACAGCTTAAAAAGAGAATCCTAATGTGATTTCTTTATAATGGGTGTGTTCCTTATCTTATCCTAGTGTCTAAATTCTTCTCCATGGCTGGAACCCCAAATAATATTCCTTTACGTGCTAAGGGGTATCTAGAGAGTGGGATAGGTTTACTAACTACCCTATCCCTAACGCGTACCCTAACCCTAACCCCTACCCTAAACCTAACACGTACCCTAATCCTAACCGTACCCTAAACCGAGCCCTAACCCTAACACTAACCCTAACCCTAACCCTAACCCATACCCTACGCCGTACCCGAAACCCTCCCCGAACCCGTACCCTAAGCCATACCCTAAGCCTAACCCTAAGCCTAACCCTAACCCTAGGCTACCCTTGACTGCTTCTGCCTCCAATAGATTTCCTAAGCACTAGTGTTTTAAGGAACAGCTTAAAAAGAGAATCCTAATGTGATTTCTTTATAATGGTTGTGTTCCTTATCTTATCCTAGTGTCTAAACTCTTCTCCATGGCTGGACCCGCAAATAATATTCCTTTACGTGCTAAGGGGTATCTAGAGAGTGGGATAGGTTTAATAACTACCCTAACCCTAACGCATACCCTAACCCTAACCCCTACCCTAACCCTAACACGTACCCTAATCCTAACCCGTACCCTAAACCGAGCCCTAACCCTAACACTAACCCTAACCCTATCCCTAACCCATACCCTACGCCGTACCCGAACCCCTCCCCGAACCCATTCCCCAAGCCGTACCCTAAAGCTAACCCTAAGCCTAACCCTAACCCTAGGCTACCCTTGACTGCTTCTGCCTCCAATAGATTTCCTAAGCACTAGTGTTTTAAGGAACAGCTTAAAAAGAGAATCCTAATGTGATTTCTTTATAATGGTTGTGTTCCTTATCTTATCCTAGTGTCTAAACTCTTCTCCATGGCTGGACCCGCAAATAATATTCCTTTACGTGCTAAGGGGTATCTAGAGAGTGGGATAGGTTTAATAACTACCCTAACCCTAACGCGTACCCTAACCCTAACCCCTACCCTAACCCTAACACGTACCCTAATCCTAACCCGTACTCTAAACCGAGCCCTAACCCTAACACTAACCCTAACCCTAACCCTAACCCATACCGTACGCCGTACCCGCACCCCTCCCCGAACCCGTACCCTAAGCCGTACCCTAAGCCGAACCCTAAGCCTAACCCTAACCCTAGGCTACCCTTGACTGCTTCTGCCTCCAATAGATTTCCTAAGCACTAGTGTTTTAAGGAACAGCTTAAAAAGAGAATCCTAATGTGATTTCTTTATAATGGGTGTGTTCCTTATCTTATCCTAGTGTCTAAACTCTTCTCCATGGCTGGACCCTCAAATAATATTCCTTTACGTGCTAAGGGGTATCTAGAGAGTGGGATAGGTTTAATAACTACCCTAACCCTAACGCGTACCCTAACCCTAACCCCTACCCTAACCCTAACACGTACCCTAATCCTAACCCGTACTCTAAACCGAGCCCTAACCCTAACACTAACCCTAACCCTAACCCTAACCCATACCGTACGCCGTACCCGCACCCCTCCCCGAACCCGTAACCTAAGCCGTACCCTAAGCCTAACCCTAAGCCTAACCCTAACCCTAGGCTACCCTTGACTGCTTCTGCCTCCAATAGATTTCCTAAGCACTAGTGTTTTAAGGAACAGCTTAAAAAGAGAATCCTAATGTGATTTCTTTATAATGGGTGTGTTCCTTATCTTATCCTAGTGTCTAAACTCTTCTCCATGGCTGGACCCTCAAATAATATTCCTTTACGTGCTAAGGGGTATCTAGAGAGTGGGATAGGTTTAATAACTACCCTAACCCTAACGCGTACCCTAACCCTAACCCCTACCCTAACCCTAACACGTACCCTAATCCTAACCCGTACCCTAAACCGAGCCCTAACCCTAACACTAACCCTAACCCTAACCCTAACCCATACCCTACGCCGTACCCGCACCCCTCCCCGAACCCGTAACCTAAGCCGTACCCTAAGCCTAACCCTAAGCCTAACCCTAACCCTAGGCTACCCTTGACTTCTTCTGCCTCCAATAGATTTCCTAAGCACTACTGTTTTAAGGAACAGCTTAAAAAGAGAATCCTAATGTGATTTCTTTATAATGGGTGTGTTCCTTATCTTATCCTAGTGTCTAAACTCTTCTCCATGGCTGCACCCCCAAATAATATTCCCTTACGTGCTAAGGGGTATCTAGAGAGTGGGATAGGTTTAATAACTACCCTAACCCTAACGCGTACCCTAACCCTAACCCCTACCCTAACCCTAACACGTACCCTAATCCTAACCTGTACCCTAAACCGAGCCCTAACCCTAACACTAACCCTAAACCTAACCCTAACCCATACCCTACGCCGTACCCGCACCCCTCCCCGAACCCGTACCCTAAGCCATATCCTAAACCTAACCCTAAGCCTAACCCTAACCCTAGGCTACCCTTGACTGCTTCTGCCTCCAATTGATTTCCTAAGCAGTAGTGTTTTAAGGAACAGCTTAAAAAGAGAATCCTAATGTGATTTCTTTATAATGGGTGTGTTCCTTATCTTATCCTAGTGTCTAAACTCTTCTCCATGGCTGGACCCCCAAATAATATTCCTTTACGTGCTAAGGGGGAGCTAGAGAGTGGGATAGGTTTACTAACTACCCTAGCCCTAACGCGTAACCTAACCCTAACCCCTACCCTAACCCTAACACGTACCCTAATCCTAACCCGTACCCTAAACCGAGCCCTAACCCTAACACTAACCCAAACCCTAACCCTAACCCATACCCTACGCCGTACACGAACACCTCCCCGAACCCATACCCCAAGCCGTACCCTAACCCTAACCCTAAGCCTAACCCTAACCCTAGGCTACCCTTGACTGCTTCTGCCTCCAATAGATTTCCTAAGCACTAGTGTTTTAAGGAACAGCTTAAAAAGAGAATCCTAAAGTGATTTCTTTATAATGGGTGTGTTCCTTATCTTATCCTAGTGTCTAAACTCTTCTCCATGGCTGGAACCACAAATAATATTCCTTTACGTGCTGAGGGGTATCTAGAGAGTGGGATAGGTTTACTAACTACCCTAACCCTAACGCGTACCCTAACCCTAACCCCTACCCTAACCCTAACACGTACCCTAATCCTAACCCGTACCCTAAACCGAGACCTAACCGTAACACTAACCCTAACCCTAACCCTAACCCATACCCTACGCCGTACCCGAAACCCTCCCCGAACCCGTACCCTAAGCCGTACCCTAAGCCTAACCCTAAGCCTAACCCTAACCCTAGGCTACCCTTGACTGCTTCTGCCTCCAATAGATTTCCTAAGCACTAGTGTTTTAAGGAACAGCTTAAAAAGAGAATCCTAATGTGATTTCTTTATAATGTGTGTGTTCCTTATCTTATCCTAGTGTCTAAACTCTTCTCCATGGCTGGACCCTCAAATAATATTCCTTTACGTGCTAAGGGGTATCTAGAGAGTGGGATAGGTTTAATAACTACCCTAACCCTAACGCGTATCCTAACCCTAACCCCTACCCTAACCCTAACACGTACCCTAATACTAACCTGTACCCTAAACCGAGCCCTAACCCTAACACTAACCCTAACCCTAACCCTAACCCATACCCTACGCCGTATCCGCACCCCTCCCCGAACCCGTACCCTAAGCCGTACCCTAAGCCTAACCCTAAGCCTAACCCTAACCCTAGGCTACCCTTGACTGCTTCTGCCTCCAATAGATTTCCTAAGCACTAGTGTTTTAAGGAACAGCTTAAAAAGAGAATCCTAATGTGATTTCTTTATAATGGTTGTGTTCCTTATCTTATCCTAGTGTCTAAACTCTTCTCCATGGCTGGACCCGCAAATAATATTCCTTTACGTGCTAAGGGGTATCTAGAGAGTGGGATAGGTTTAATAACTACCCTAACCCTAACGCATACCCTAACCCTAACCCCTACCCTAACCCTAACACGTACCCTAATCCTAACCCGTAACCTAAACCGAGCCCTAACCCTAACACTAACCCTAACCCTAACCCTAACCCATACCCTACGCCGTACCCGAACCCCTCCCCGAACCCATTCCCCAAGCCGTACCCTAAAGCTAACCCTAAGCCTAACCCTAACCCTAGGCTACCCTTGACTGCTTCTGCCTCCAATAGATTTCCTAAGCACTAGTGTTTTAAGGAACAGCTTAAAAAGAGAATCCTAATGTGATTTCTTTATAATGGGTGTGTTCCTTATCTTATCCTAGTGTCTAAACTCTTCTCCATGGCTGCACCCCCAAATAATATTGCCTTACGTGCTAAGGGGTATCTAGAGAGTGGGATAGGTTTAATAACTACCCTAACCCTAATGCGTACTCTAACCCTAACCCCTACCCTAACACTAACACGTACCCTAATCCTAACCCGTACCCTAAACCGAGCCCTAACCCTAACACTAACACTAACCCTAACCCTAACCCATACCCTACGCCGTACCTGAACCCCTCCCCAAACCCGTACCCTAAGCCATACCCTAAGCCTAACCCTAAGCCTAACACTAACCCTAGGCTACCCTTGACTGCTTCTGCCTCCAATAGATTTCCTAAGCACTAGTGTTTTAAGCAACAGCTTAAAAAGAGAATCCTAATGTGATTTCTTTATAATGGGTGTGTTCCTTATCTTATCCTAGTGTCTAAATTCTTCTCCATGGCTGGAACCCCAAATAATATTCCTTTACGTGCTAAGGGGTATCTAGAGAGTGGGATAGGTTTACTAACTACCCTAACCCTAACGCGTACCCTAACCCTAACCCCTACCCTAAACCTAACACGTACCCTAATCCTAACCGTACCCTAAACCGAGCCCTAACCCTAACACTAACCCTAACGCTAACCCTAACCCATACCCTACGCCGTACCCGAAACCCTCCCCGAACCCGTACCCTAAGCCGTACCCTAAGCCTAACCCTAAGCCTAACCCTAACCCTAGGCTACCCTTGACTGCTTCTGCCTCCAATAGATTTCCTAAGCACTAGTGTTTTAGGGAACAGCTTAAAAAGAGAATCCTAATGTGATTTCTTTATAATGGGTGTGTTCCTTATCTTATCCTAGTGTCTAAACTCTTCTCCATGGCTGGACCCTCAAATAATATTCCTTTACGTGCTAAGGGGTATCTAGAGAGTGGGATAGGTTTAATAACTACCCTAACCCTAACGCTTACCCTAACCCTAACCCCTACCCTAACCCTAACACGTACCCTAATCCTAACCCGTACCCTAAACCGAGCCCTAACCCTAACACTAACCCTAACCCTAACCCTAACCCATACCCTACGCCGTACCCGCACCCCTCCCCGAACCCGTAACCTAAGCCGTACCCTAAGCCTAACCCTAAGCCTAACCCTAACCCTAGGCTACCCTTGACTGCTTCTGCCTCCAATAGATTTCCTAAGCACTACTGTTTAAGGAACAGCTTAAAAAGAGAATCCTAATGTGATTTCTTTATAATGGGTGTGTTCCTCATCTTATCCTAGTGTCTAAACTCTTCTCCATGGCTGCACCCCCAAATAATATTCCCTTACGTGCTAAGGGGTATCTAGAGAGTGGAATAGGTTTAATAACTACCCTAACCCTAACGCGTACCCTAACCCTAACCCCTACCCTAACCCTAACACGTACCCTAATCCTAACCTGTACCCTAAACCGAGCCCTAACCCTAACACTAACCCTAACCCTAACCCTAACCCATACCCTACGCCGTACCCGCACCCCTCCCCGAACCCGTACCCTAAGCCATACCCTAAACCTAACCCTAAGCCTAACCCTAACCATAGGCTACCCTTGACTGCTTCTGCCTCCAATTGATTTCCTAAGCACTAGTGTTTTAAGGAACAGCTTAAAAAGAGAATCCTAATGTGATTTCTTTATAATGGGTGTGTTCCTTATCTTATCCTAGTGTCTAAACTCTTCTCCATGGCTGGACCCCCAAATAATATTCCTTTACGTGCTAAGGGGGAGCTAGAGAGTGGGATAGGTTTACTAACTACCCTAGCCCTAACGCGTAACCTAACCCTAACCCCTACCCTAACCCTAACACGTACCCTAATCCTAACCCGTACCCTAAACCGAGCCCTAACCCTAACACTAACCCAAACCCTAACCCTAACCCATACCCTACGCCGTACACGAACACCTCCCCGAACCCATACCCCAAGCCGTACCCTAACCCTAACCCTAAGCCTAACCCTAACCCTAGGCTACCCTTGACTGCTTCTGCCTCCAATAGATTTCCTAAGCACTAGTGTTTTAAGGAACAGCTTAAAAAGAGAATCCTAAAGTGATTTCTTTATAATGGGTGTGTTCCTTATCTTATCCTAGTGTCTAAACTCTTCTCCATGGCTGGACCCCCAAATAATATTCCTTTACGTGCTAAGGGGTATCTAGAGAGTGGGATAGGTTTAATAACTACCCTAACCCTAACGCGTACCCTAACCCTAACGCGTACCCTAACCCTAACACGTACCCTAATCCTAACCCGTACCCTAAACCGAGCCCTAACCCTAACACTAACCCTAACCCTAACCCTAACCCATACCCTACGCCGTACCCGCACCCCTCCCCGAACCCGTAACCTAAGCCGTACCCTAAGCCTAACCCTAAGCCTAACCCTAACCCTAGGCTACCCTTGACTGCTTCTGCCTCCAATAGATTTCCTAAGCACTAGTGTTTTAAGGAACAGCTTAAAAAGAGAATCCTAATGTGATTTCTTTATAATGGGTGTGTTCCTCATCTTATCCTAGTGTCTAAACTCTTCTCCATGGCTGCACCCCCAAATAATATTCCCTTACGTGCTAAGGGGTATCTAGAGAGTGGAATAGGTTTAATAACTACCCTAACCCTAACGCGTACCCTAACCCTAACCCCTACCCTAACCCTAACACGTACCCTAATCCTAACCTGTACCCTAAACCGAGCCCTAACCCTAACACTAACCCTAACCCTAACCCTAACCCATACCCTACGCCGTACCCGCACCCCTCCCCGAACCCGTACCCTAAGCCGTACCCTAAGCCTAACCCTAAGCCTAACCCTAACCCTAGGCTACCCTTGACTGCTTCTGCCTCCAATAGATTTCCTAAGCACTAGTGTTTTAAGGAACAGCTTAAAAAGAGAATCCTAATGTGATTTCTTTATAATGGTTGTGTTCCTTATCTTATCCTAGTGTCTAAACTCTTCTCCATGGCTGGACGCCCAAATAATATTCCTTTACGTGCTAAGGGGTATCTAGAGAGTGGGATAGGTTTACTAACTACCCTAACCCTAACGCATACCCTAACCCTAACCCCTACCCTAACCCTAACACGTACCCTAATCCTAACCCGTACCCTAAACCGAGCCCTAACCCTAACACTAACCCTAACCCTAACCCTAACCCATACCCTACGCCGTACCCGAACCCCTCCCCGAACCCATTCCCCAAGCCGTACCCTAAACCTAACCCTAAGCCTAACCCTAACCCTAGGCTACCCTTGACTGCTTCTGCCTCCAATAGATTTCCTAAGCACTAGTGTTTTAAGGAACAGCTTAAAAAGAGAATCCTAATGTGATTTCTTTATAATGGGTGTGTTCCTTATCTTATCCTAGTGTCTAAACTCTTCTCCATGGCTGCACCCCCAAATAATATTGCCTTACGTGCTAAGGGGTATCTAGAGAGTGGGATAGGTTTAATAACTACCCTAACCCTAATGCGTACTCTAACCCTAACCCCTACCCTAACACTAACACGTACCCTAATCCTAACCCGTACCCTAAACCGAGCCCTAACCCTAACACTAACACTAACCCTAACCCTAACCCATACCCTACGCCGTACCTGAACCCCTCCCCAAACCCGTACCCTAAGCCGTACCCTAAGCCTAACCCTAAGCCTAACACTAACCCTAGGCTACCCTTGACTGCTTCTGCCTCCAATAGATTTCCTAAGCACTAGTGTTTTAAGCAACAGCGTAAAAAGAGAATCCTAATGTGATTTCTTTATAATGGGTGTGTTCCTTATCTTATCCTAGTGTCTAAATTCTTCTCCATGGCTGGAACCCCAAATAATATTCCTTTACGTGCTAAGGGGTATCTAGAGAGTGGGATAGGTTTACTAACTACCCTATCCCTAACGCGTACCCTAACCCTAACCCCTACCCTAAACCTAACACGTACCCTAATCCTAACCGTACCCTAAACCGAGCCCTAACCCTAACACTAACCCTAACCCTAACCCTAACCCATACCCTACGCCGTACCCGAAACCCTCCCCGAACCCGTACCCTAAGCCGTACCCTAAGCCTAACCCTAAGCCTAACCCTAACCCTAGGCTACCCTTGACTGCTTCTGCCTCCAATAGATTTCCTAAGCACTAGTGTTTTAAGGAACAGCTTAAAAAGAGAATCCTAATGTGATTTCTTTATAATGGGTGTGTTCCTTATCTTATCCTAGTGTCTAAACTCTTCTCCATGGCTGGACCCTCAAACAATATTCCTTTACGTGCTAAGGGGTATCTAGAGAGTGGGATAGGTTTAATAACTACCCTAACCCTAACGCGTACCCTAACCCTAACCCCTACCCTAACCCTAACACGTACCCTAATCCTAACCCGTACCCTAAACCGAGCCCTAACCCTAACACTAACCCTAACCCTAACCCTAACCCATACCCTACGCCGTACCCGCACCCCTCCCCGAACCCGTAACCTAAGCCGTACCCTAAGCCTAACCCTAAGCCTAACCCTAACCCTAGGCTACCCTTGACTGCTTCTGCCTCCAATAGATTTCCTAAGCACTACTGTTTTAAGGAACAGCTTAAAAAGATAATCCTAATGTGATTTCTTTATAATGGGTGTGTTCCTTATCTTATCCTAGTGTCTAAACTCTTCTCCATGGCTGCACCCCCAAATAATATTCCCTTACGTGCTAAGGGGTATCTAGAGAGTGGAATAGGTTTAATAACTACCCTAACCCTAACGCGTACCCTAACCCTAACCCCTACCCTAACCCTAAAACGTACCCTAATCCTAACCTGTACCCTAAACCGAGCCCTAACCCTAACACTAACCCTAACCCTAACCCTAACCCATACCCTACGCCGTACCCGCACCCCTCCCCGAACCCGTACCCTAAGCCATACCCTAAACCTAACCCTAAGCCTAACCCTAACCCTAGGCTACCCTTGACTGCTTCTGCCTCCAATTGATTTCCTAAGCACTAGTGTTTTAAGGAACAGCTTAAAAAGAGAATCCTAAAGTGATTTCTTTATAATGGGTGTGTTCCTTATCTTATCCTAGTGTCTAAACTCTTCTCCATGGCTGGACCCCCAAATAATATTCCTTTACGTGCTAAGGGGTATCTAGAGAGTGGGATAGGTTTAATAACTACCCTAACCCTAATGCGTACCCTAACCCTAACCCCTACCCTAACCCTAACACGTACCCTAATCCTAACCCGTACCCTAAACCGAGCCCTAACCCTAACACTAACCCTAACCCTAACCCTAATCCATACCCTACGCCGTACCCGAACCCCTCCCCGAACCCATTCCCCAAGCCGTACCCTAAAGCTAACCCTAAGCCTAACCCTAACCCTAGGCTACCCTTGACTGCTTCTGCCTCCAATAGATTTCCTAAGCTCTAGTGTTTTAAGGAACAGCTTAAAAAGAGAATCCTAATGTGATTTCTTTATAATGGGTGTGTTCCTTATCTTATCCTAGTGTCTAAACTCTTCTCCATGGCTGCACCCCCAAATAATATTGCCTTACGTGCTAAGGGGTATCTAGAGAGTGGGATAGGTTTAATAACTACCCTAACCCTAATGCGTACTCTAACCCTAACCCCTACCCTAACACTAACACGTACCCTAATCCTAACCCGTACCCTAAACCGAGCCCTAACCCTAACACTAACACTAACCCTAACCCTAACCCATACCCTACGCCGTACCTGAACCCCTCCCCAAACCCGTACCCTAAGCCATACCCTAAGCCTAACCCTAAGCCTAACACTAACCCTAGGCTACCCTTGACTGCTTCTGCCTCCAATAGATTTCCTAAGCACTAGTGTTTTAAGCAACAGCTTAAAAAGAGAATCCTAATGTGATTTCTTTATAATGGGTGTGTTCCTTATCTTATCCTAGTGTCTAAATTCTTCTCCATGGCTGGAACCCCAAATAATATTCCTTTACGTGCTAAGGGGTATCTAGAGAGTGGGATAGGTTTACTAACTACCCTAACCCTAACGCGTACCCTAACCCTAACCCCTACCCTAAACCTAACACGTACCCTAATCCTAACCGTACCCTAAACCGAGCCCTAACCCTAACACTAACCCTAACCCTAACCCTAACCCATACCCTACGCCGTACCCGAAACCCTCCCCGAACCCGTACCCTAAGCCGTACCCTAAGCCTAACCCTAAGCCTAACCCTAACCCTAGGCTACCCTTGACTGCTTCTGCCTCCAATAGATTTCCTAAGCACTAGTGTTTTAGGGAACAGCTTAAAAAGAGAATCCTAATGTGATTTCTTTATAATGGGTGTGTTCCTTATCTTATCCTAGTGTCTAAACTCTTCTCCATGGCTGGACCCTCAAATAATATTCCTTTACGTGCTAAGGGGTATCTAGAGAGTGGGATAGGTTTAATAACTACCCTAACCCTAACGCGTACCCTAACCCTAACCCCTACCCTAACCCTAACACGTACCCTAATCCTAACCCGTACCCTAAACCGAGCCCTAACCCTAACACTAACCCTAACCCTAACCCTAACCCATACCCTACGCCGTACCCGCACCCCTCCCCGAACCCGTAACCTAAGCCGTACCCTAAGCCTAACCCTAAGCCTAACCCTAACCCTAGGCTACCCTTGACTGCTTCTGCCTCCAATAGATTTCCTAAGCACTACTGTTTAAGGAACAGCTTAAAAAGAGAATCCTAATGTGATTTCTTTATAATGGGTGTGTTCCTCATCTTATCCTAGTGTCTAAACTCTTCTCCATGGCTGCACCCCCAAATAATATTCCCTTACGTGCTAAGGGGTATCTAGAGAGTGGAATAGGTTTAATAAATACCCTAACCCTAACGCGTACCCTAACCCTAACCCCTACCCTAACCCTAACACGTACCCTAATCCTAACCTGTACCCTAAACCGAGCCCTAACCCTAACACTAACCCTAACCCTAACCCTAACCCATACCCTACGCCGTACCCGCACCCCTCCCCGAACCCGTACCCTAAGCCATACCCTAAATCTAACCCTAAGCCTAACCCTAACCATAGGCTACCCTTGACTGCTTCTGCCTCCAATTGATTTCCTAAGCACTAGTGTTTTAAGGAACAGCTTAAAAAGAGAATCCTAATGTGATTTCTTTATAATGGGTGTGTTCCTTATCTTATCCTAGTGTCTAAACTCTTCTCCATGGCTGGACCCCCAAATAATATTCCTTTACGTGCTAAGGGGGAGCTAGAGAGTGGGATAGGTTTACTAACTACCCTAGCCCTAACGCGTAACCTAACCCTAACCCCTACCCTAACCCTAACACGTACCCTAATCCTAACCCGTACCCTAAACCGAGCCCTAACCCTAACACTAACCCAAACCCTAACCCTAACCCATACCCTACGCCGTACACGAACACCTCCCCGAACCCATACCCCAAGCCGTACCCTAACCCTAACCCTAAGCCTAACCCTAACCCTAGGCTACCCTTGACTGCTTCTGCCTCCAATAGATTTCCTAAGCACTAGTGTTTTAAGGAACAGCTTAAAAAGAGAATCCTAAAGTGATTTCTTTATAATGGGTGTGTTCCTTATCTTATCCTAGTGTCTAAACTCTTCTCCATGGCTGGACCCCCAAATAATATTCCTTTACGTGCTAAGGGGTATCTAGAGAGTGGGATAGGTTTAATAACTACCCTAACCCTAACGCGTACCCTAACCCTAACCCCTACCCTAACCCTAACACGTACCCTAATCCTAACCCGTACCCTAAACCGAGCCCTAACCCTAACACTAACCCTAACCCTAACCCTAACCCATACCCTACGCCGTACCCGAACCCCTCCCCGAACCCATTCCCCAAGCCGTACCCTAAAGCTAACCCTAAGCCTAACCCTAACCCTAGGCTACCCTTGACTGCTTCTGCCTCCAATAGATTTCCTAAGCACTAGTGTTTTAGGGAACAGCTTAAAAAGAGAATCCTAATGTGATTTCTTTATAATGGGTGTGTTCCTTATCTTATCCTAGTGTCTAAACTCTTCTCCATGGCTGGACCCTCAAATAATATTCCTTTACGTGCTAAGGGGTATCTAGAGAGTGGGATAGGTTTAATAACTACCCTAACCCTAACGCGTACCCTAACCCTAACCCCTACCCTAACCCTAACACGTACCCTAATCCTAACCCGTACCCTAAACCGAGCCCTAACCCTAACACTAACCCTAACCCTAACCCTAACCCATACCCTACGCCGTACCCGCACCCCTCCCCGAACCCGTAACCTAAGCCGTACCCTAAGCCTAACCCTAAGCCTAACCCTAACCCTAGGCTACCCTTGACTGCTTCTGCCTCCAATAGATTTCCTAAGCACTACTGTTTAAGGAACAGCTTAAAAAGAGAATCCTAATGTGATTTCTTTATAATGGGTGTGTTCCTCATCTTATCCTAGTGTCTAAACTCTTCTCCATGGCTGCACCCCCAAATAATATTCCCTTACGTGCTAAGGGGTATCTAGAGAGTGGAATAGGTTTAATAAATACCCTAACCCTAACGCGTACCCTAACCCTAACCCCTACCCTAACCCTAACACGTACCCTAATCCTAACCTGTACCCTAAACCGAGCCCTAACCCTAACACTAACCCTAACCCTAACCCTAACCCATACCCTACGCCGTACCCGCACCCCTCCCCGAACCCGTACCCTAAGCCATACCCTAAATCTAACCCTAAGCCTAACCCTAACCATAGGCTACCCTTGACTGCTTCTGCCTCCAATTGATTTCCTAAGCACTAGTGTTTTAAGGAACAGCTTAAAAAGAGAATCCTAATGTGATTTCTTTATAATGGGTGTGTTCCTTATCTTATCCTAGTGTCTAAACTCTTCTCCATGGCTGGACCCCCAAATAATATTCCTTTACGTGCTAAGGGGGAGCTAGAGAGTGGGATAGGTTTACTAACTACCCTAGCCCTAACGCGTAACCTAACCCTAACCCCTACCCTAACCCTAACACGTACCCTAATCCTAACCCGTACCCTAAACCGAGCCCTAACCCTAACACTAACCCAAACCCTAACCCTAACCCATACCCTACGCCGTACACGAACACCTCCCCGAACCCATACCCCAAGCCGTACCCTAACCCTAACCCTAAGCCTAACCCTAACCCTAGGCTACCCTTGACTGCTTCTGCCTCCAATAGATTTCCTAAGCACTAGTGTTTTAAGGAACAGCTTAAAAAGAGAATCCTAAAGTGATTTCTTTATAATGGGTGTGTTCCTTATCTTATCCTAGTGTCTAAACTCTTCTCCATGGCTGGACCCCCAAATAATATTCCTTTACGTGCTAAGGGGTATCTAGAGAGTGGGATAGGTTTAATAACTACCCTAACCCTAACGCGTACCCTAACCCTAACCCCTACCCTAACCCTAACACGTACCCTAATCCTAACCCGTACCCTAAACCGAGCCCTAACCCTAACACTAACCCTAACCCTAACCCTAACCCATACCCTACGCCGTACCCGAACCCCTCCCCGAACCCATTCCCCAAGCCGTACCCTAAAGCTAACCCTAAGCCTAACCCTAACCCTAGGCTACCCTTGACTGCTTCTGCCTCCAATAGATTTCCTAAGCACTAGTGTTTTAAGGAACAGCTTAAAAAGAGAATCCTAATGTGATTTCTTTATAATGGGTGTGTTCCTTATCTTATCCTAGTGTCTAAACTCTTCTCCATGGCTGCACCCCCAAATAATATTGCCTTACGTGCTAAGGGGTATCTAGAGAGTGGGATAGGTTTAATAACTACCCTAACCCTAATGCGTACTCTAACCCTAACCCCTACCCTAACACTAACACGTACCCTAATCCTAACCCGTACCCTAAACCGAGCCCTAACCCTAACACTAACACTAACCCTAACCCTAACCCATACCCTACGCCGTACCTGAACCCCTCCCCAAACCCGTACTCTAAGCCATACCCTAAGCCTAACCCTAAGCCTAACACTAACCCTAGGCTACCCTTGACTGCTTCTGCCTCCAATAGATTTCCTAAGCACTAGTGTTTTAAGCAACAGCTTAAAAAGAGAATCCTAATGTGATTTCTTTATAATGGGTGTGTTCCTTATCTTATCCTAGTGTCTAAATTCTTCTCCATGGCTGGAACCCCAAATAATATTCCTTTACGTGCTAAGGGGTATCTAGAGAGTGGGATAGGTTTACTAACTACCCTAACCCTAACGCGTACCCTAACCCTAACCCCTACCCTAAACCTAACACGTACCCTAATCCTAACCGTACCCTAAACCGAGCCCTAACCCTAACACTAACCCTAACCCTAACCCTAACCCATACCCTACGCCGTACCCGAAACCCTCCCCGAACCCGTACCCTAAGCCGTACCCTAAGCCTAACCCTAAGCCTAACCCTAACCCTAGGCTACCCTTGACTGCTTCTGCCTCCAATAGATTTCCTAAGCACTAGTGTTTTAAGGAACAGCTTAAAAAGAGAATCCTAATGTGATTTCTTTATAATGGGTGTGTTCCTTATCTTATCCTAGTGTCTAAACTCTTCTCCATGGCTGGACCCTCAAATAATATTCCTTTACGTGCTAAGGGGTATCTAGAGAGTGGGATAGGTTTAATAACTACCCTAACCCTAACGCGTACCCTAACCCTAACCCCTACCCTAACCCTAACACGTACCCTAATCCTAACCCGTACCCTAAACCGAGCCCTAACCCTAACACTAACCCTAACCCTAACCCTAACCCATACCCTACGCCGTACCCGCACCCCTCCCCGAACCCGTAACCTAAGCCGTACCCTAAGCCTAACCCTAAGCCTAACCCTAACCCTAGGCTACCCTTGACTGCTTCTGCCTCCAATAGATTTCCTAAGCACTACTGTTTTAAGGAACAGCTTAAAAAGAGAATCCTAATGTGATTTCTTTATAATGGGTGTGTTCCTCATCTTATCCTAGTGTCTAAACTCTTCTCCATGGCTGCACCCCCAAATAATATTCCCTTACGTGCTAAGGGGTATCTAGAGAGTGGAATAGGTTTAATAACTACCCTAACCCTAACGCGTACCCTAACCCTAACCCCTACCCTAACCCTAACACGTACCCTAATCCTAACCTGTACCCTAAACCGAGCCCTAACCCTAACACTAACCCTAACCCTAACCCTAACCCATACCCTACGCCGTACCCGCACCCCTCCCCGAACCCGTACCCTAAGCCGTACCCTAAGCCTAACCCTAAGCCTAACCCTAACCCTAGGCTACCCTTGACTGCTTCTGCCTCCAATAGATTTCCTAAGCACTAGTGTTTTAAGGAACAGCTTAAAAAGAGAATCCTAATGTGATTTCTTTATAATGGTTGTGTTCCTTATCTTATCCTAGTGTCTAAACTCTTCTCCATGGCTGGACGCCCAAATAATATTCCTTTACGTGCTAAGGGGTATCTAGAGAGTGGGATAGGTTTAATAACTACCCTAACCCTAACGCATACCCTAACCCTAACCCCTACCCTAACCCTAACACGTACCCTAATCCTAACCCGTACCCTAAACCGAGCCCTAACCCTAACACTAACCCTAACCCTAACCCTAACCCATACCCTACGCCGTACCCGAACCCCTCCCCGAACCCATTCCCCAAGCCGTACCCTAAACCTAACCCTAAGCCTAACCCTAACCCTAGGCTACCCTTGACTGCTTCTGCCTCCAATAGATTTCCTAAGCACTAGTGTTTTAAGGAACAGCTTAAAAAGAGAATCCTAATGTGATTTCTTTATAATGGGTGTGTTCCTTATCTTATCCTAGTGTCTAAACTCTTCTCCATGGCTGCACCCCCAAATAATATTGCCTTACGTGCTAAGGGGTATCTAGAGAGTGGGATAGGTTTAATAACTACCCTAACCCTAATGCGTACTCTAACCCTAACCCCTACCCTAACACTAACACGTACCCTAATCCTAACCCGTACCCTAAACCGAGCCCTAACCCTAACACTAACACTAACCCTAACCCTAACCCATACCCTACGCCGTACCTGAACCCCTCCCCAAACCCGTACCCTAAGCCATACCCTAAGCCTAACCCTAAGCCTAACACTAACCCTAGGCTACCCTTGACTGCTTCTGCCTCCAATAGATTTCCTAAGCACTAGTGTTTTAAGCAACAGCTTAAAAAGAGAATCCTAATGTGATTTCTTTATAATGGGTGTGTTCCTTATCTTATCCTAGTGTCTAAATTCTTCTCCATGGCTGGAACCCCAAATAATATTCCTTTACGTGCTAAGGGGTATCTAGAGAGTGGGATAGGTTTACTAACTACCCTAACCCTAACGCGTACCCTAACCCTAACCCCTACCCTAAACCTAACACGTACCCTAATCCTAACCGTACCCTAAACCGAGCCCTAACCCTAACACTAACCCTAACCCTAACCCTAACCCATACCCTACGCCGTACCCGAAACCCTCCCCGAACCCGTACCCTAAGCCGTACCCTAAGCCTAACCCTAAGCCTAACCCTAACCCTAGGCTACCCTTGACTGCTTCTGCCTCCAATAGATTTCCTAAGCACTAGTGTTTTAGGGAACAGCTTAAAAAGAGAATCCTAATGTGATTTCTTTATAATGGGTGTGTTCCTTATCTTATCCTAGTGTCTAAACTCTTCTCCATGGCTGGACCCTCAAATAATATTCCTTTACGTGCTAAGGGGTATCTAGAGAGTGGGATAGGTTTAATAACTACCCTAACCCTAACGCGTACCCTAACCCTAACCCCTACCCTAACCCTAACACGTACCCTAATCCTAACCCGTACCCTAAACCGAGCCCTAACCCTAACACTAACCCTAACCCTAACCCTAACCCATACCCTACGCCGTACCCGCACCCCTCCCCGAACCCGTAACCTAAGCCGTACCCTAAGCCTAACCCTAAGCCTAACCCTAACCCTAGGCTACCCTTGACTGCTTCTGCCTCCAATAGATTTCCTAAGCACTACTGTTTAAGGAACAGCTTAAAAAGAGAATCCTAATGTGATTTCTTTATAATGGGTGTGTTCCTCATCTTATCCTAGTGTCTAAACTCTTCTCCATGGCTGCACCCCCAAATAATATTCCCTTACGTGCTAAGGGGTATCTAGAGAGTGGAATAGGTTTAATAAATACCCTAACCCTAACGCGTACCCTAACCCTAACCCCTACCCTAACCCTAACACGTACCCTAATCCTAACCTGTACCCTAAACCGAGCCCTAACCCTAACACTAACCCTAACCCTAACCCTAACCCATACCCTACGCCGTACCCGCACCCCTCCCCGAACCCGTACCCTAAGCCATACCCTAAATCTAACCCTAAGCCTAACCCTAACCATAGGCTACCCTTGACTGCTTCTGCCTCCAATTGATTTCCTAAGCACTAGTGTTTTAAGGAACAGCTTAAAAAGAGAATCCTAATGTGATTTCTTTATAATGGGTGTGTTCCTTATCTTATCCTAGTGTCTAAACTCTTCTCCATGGCTGGACCCCCAAATAATATTCCTTTACGTGCTAAGGGGGAGCTAGAGAGTGGGATAGGTTTACTAACTACCCTAGCCCTAACGCGTAACCTAACCCTAACCCCTACCCTAACCCTAACACGTACCCTAATCCTAACCCGTACCCTAAACCGAGCCCTAACCCTAACACTAACCCAAACCCTAACCCTAACCCATACCCTACGCCGTACACGAACACCTCCCCGAACCCATACCCCAAGCCGTACCCTAACCCTAACCCTAAGCCTAACCCTAACCCTAGGCTACCCTTGACTGCTTCTGCCTCCAATAGATTTCCTAAGCACTAGTGTTTTAAGGAACAGCTTAAAAAGAGAATCCTAAAGTGATTTCTTTATAATGGGTGTGTTCCTTATCTTATCCTAGTGTCTAAACTCTTCTCCATGGCTGGACCCCCAAATAATATTCCTTTACGTGCTAAGGGGTATCTAGAGAGTGGGATAGGTTTAATAACTACCCTAACCCTAACGCGTACCCTAACCCTAACCCCTACCCTAACCCTAACACGTACCCTAATCCTAACCCGTACCCTAAACCGAGCCCTAACCCTAACACTAACCCTAACCCTAACCCTAACCCATACCCTACGCCGTACCCGAACCCCTCCCCGAACCCATTCCCCAAGCCGTACCCTAAAGCTAACCCTAAGCCTAACCCTAACCCTAGGCTACCCTTGACTGCTTCTGCCTCCAATAGATTTCCTAAGCACTAGTGTTTTAGGGAACAGCTTAAAAAGAGAATCCTAATGTGATTTCTTTATAATGGGTGTGTTCCTTATCTTATCCTAGTGTCTAAACTCTTCTCCATGGCTGGACCCTCAAATAATATTCCTTTACGTGCTAAGGGGTATCTAGAGAGTGGGATAGGTTTAATAACTACCCTAACCCTAACGCGTACCCTAACCCTAACCCCTACCCTAACCCTAACACGTACCCTAATCCTAACCCGTACCCTAAACCGAGCCCTAACCCTAACACTAACCCTAACCCTAACCCTAACCCATACCCTACGCCGTACCCGCACCCCTCCCCGAACCCGTAACCTAAGCCGTACCCTAAGCCTAACCCTAAGCCTAACCCTAACCCTAGGCTACCCTTGACTGCTTCTGCCTCCAATAGATTTCCTAAGCACTACTGTTTAAGGAACAGCTTAAAAAGAGAATCCTAATGTGATTTCTTTATAATGGGTGTGTTCCTCATCTTATCCTAGTGTCTAAACTCTTCTCCATGGCTGCACCCCCAAATAATATTCCCTTACGTGCTAAGGGGTATCTAGAGAGTGGAATACGTTTAATAAATACCCTAACCCTAACGCGTACCCTAACCCTAACCCCTACCCTAACCCTAACACGTACCCTAATCCTAACCTGTACCCTAAACCGAGCCCTAACCCTAACACTAACCCTAACCCTAACCCTAACCCATACCCTACGCCGTACCCGCACCCCTCCCCGAACCCGTACCCTAAGCCATACCCTAAATCTAACCCTAAGCCTAACCCTAACCATAGGCTACCCTTGACTGCTTCTGCCTCCAATTGATTTCCTAAGCACTAGTGTTTTAAGGAACAGCTTAAAAAGAGAATCCTAATGTGATTTCTTTATAATGGGTGTGTTCCTTATCTTATCCTAGTGTCTAAACTCTTCTCCATGGCTGGACCCCCAAATAATATTCCTTTACGTGCTAAGGGGGAGCTAGAGAGTGGGATAGGTTTACTAACTACCCTAGCCCTAACGCGTAACCTAACCCTAACCCCTACCCTAACCCTAACACGTACCCTAATCCTAACCCGTACCCTAAACCGAGCCCTAACCCTAACACTAACCCAAACCCTAACCCTAACCCATACCCTACGCCGTACACGAACACCTCCCCGAACCCATACCCCAAGCCGTACCCTAACACTAACCCTAAGCCTAACCCTAACCCTAGGCTACCCTTGACTGCTTCTGCCTCCAATAGATTTCCTAAGCACTAGTGTTTTAAGGAACAGCTTAAAAAGAGAATCCTAAAGTGATTTCTTTATAATGGGTGTGTTCCTTATCTTATCCTAGTGTCTAAACTCTTCTCCATGGCTGGACCCCCAAATAATATTCCTTTACGTGCTAAGGGGTATCTAGAGAGTGGGATAGGTTTAATAACTACCCTAACCCTAACGCGTACCCTAACCCTAACCCCTACCCTAACCCTAACACGTACCCTAATCCTAACCCGTACCCTAAACCGAGCCCTAACCCTAACACTAACCCTAACCCTAACCCTAACCCATACCCTACGCCGTACCCGAACCCCTCCCCGAACCCATTCCCCAAGCCGTACCCTAAAGCTAACCCTAAGCCTAACCCTAACCCTAGGCTACCCTTGACTGCTTCTGCCTCCAATAGATTTCCTAAGCACTAGTGTTTTAAGGAACAGCTTAAAAAGAGAATCCTAATGTGATTTCTTTATAATGGGTGTGTTCCTTATCTTATCCTAGTGTCTAAACTCTTCTCCATGGCTGCACCCCCAAATAATATTGCCTTACGTGCTAAGGGGTATCTAGAGAGTGGGATAGGTTTAATAACTACCCTAACCCTAATGCGTACTCTAACCCTAACCCCTACCCTAACACTAACACGTACCCTAATCCTAACCCGTACCCTAAACCGAGCCCTAACCCTAACACTAACACTAACCCTAACCCTAACCCATACCCTACGCCGTACCTGAACCCCTCCCCAAACCCGTACTCTAAGCCATACCCTAAGCCTAACCCTAAGCCTAACACTAACCCTAGGCTACCCTTGACTGCTTCTGCCTCCAATAGATTTCCTAAGCACTAGTGTTTTAAGCAACAGCTTAAAAAGAGAATCCTAATGTGATTTCTTTATAATGGGTGTGTTCCTTATCTTATCCTAGTGTCTAAATTCTTCTCCATGGCTGGAACCCCAAATAATATTCCTTTACGTGCTAAGGGGTATCTAGAGAGTGGGATAGGTTTACTAACTACCCTAACCCTAACGCGTACCCTAACCCTAACCCCTACCCTAAACCTAACACGTACCCTAATCCTAACCGTACCCTAAACCGAGCCCTAACCCTAACACTAACCCTAACCCTAACCCTAACCCATACCCTACGCCGTACCCGAAACCCTCCCCGAACCCGTACCCTAAGCCGTACCCTAAGCCTAACCCTAAGCCTAACCCTAACCCTAGGCTACCCTTGACTGCTTCTGCCTCCAATAGATTTCCTAAGCACTAGTGTTTTAAGGAACAGCTTAAAAAGAGAATCCTAATGTGATTTCTTTATAATGGGTGTGTTCCTTATCTTATCCTAGTGTCTAAACTCTTCTCCATGGCTGGACCCTCAAATAATATTCCTTTACGTGCTAAGGGGTATCTAGAGAGTGGGATAGGTTTAATAACTACCCTAACCCTAACGCGTACCCTAACCCTAACCCCTACCCTAACCCTAACACGTACCCTAATCCTAACCCGTACCCTAAACCGAGCCCTAACCCTAACACTAACCCTAACCCTAACCCTAACCCATACCCTACGCCGTACCCGCACCCCTCCCCGAACCCGTAACCTAAGCCGTACCCTAAGCCTAACCCTAAGCCTAACCCTAACCCTAGGCTACCCTTGACTGCTTCTGCCTCCAATAGATTTCCTAAGCACTACTGTTTTAAGGAACAGCTTAAAAAGAGAATCCTAATGTGATTTCTTTATAATGGGTGTGTTCCTCATCTTATCCTAGTGTCTAAACTCTTCTCCATGGCTGCACCCCCAAATAATATTCCCTTACGTGCTAAGGGGTATCTAGAGAGTGGAATAGGTTTAATAACTACCCTAACCCTAACGCGTACCCTAACCCTAACCCCTACCCTAACCCTAACACGTACCCTAATCCTAACCTGTACCCTAAACCGAGCCCTAACCCTAACACTAACCCTAACCCTAACCCTAACCCATACCCTACGCCGTACCCGCACCCCTCCCCGAACCCGTACCCTAAGCCGTACCCTAAGCCTAACCCTAAGCCTAACCCTAACCCTAGGCTACCCTTGACTGCTTCTGCCTCCAATAGATTTCCTAAGCACTAGTGTTTTAAGGAACAGCTTAAAAAGAGAATCCTAATGTGATTTCTTTATAATGGTTGTGTTCCTTATCTTATCCTAGTGTCTAAACTCTTCTCCATGGCTGGACGCCCAAATAATATTCCTTTACGTGCTAAGGGGTATCTAGAGAGTGGGATAGGTTTAATAACTACCCTAACCCTAACGCATACCCTAACCCTAACCCCTACCCTAACCCTAACACGTACCCTAATCCTAACCCGTACCCTAAACCGAGCCCTAACCCTAACACTAACCCTAACCCTAACCCTAACCCATACCCTACGCCGTACCCGAACCCCTCCCCGAACCCATTCCCCAAGCCGTACCCTAAACCTAACCCTAAGCCTAACCCTAACCCTAGGCTACCCTTGACTGCTTCTGCCTCCAATAGATTTCCTAAGCACTAGTGTTTTAAGGAACAGCTTAAAAAGAGAATCCTAATGTGATTTCTTTATAATGGGTGTGTTCCTTATCTTATCCTAGTGTCTAAACTCTTCTCCATGGCTGCACCCCCAAATAATATTGCCTTACGTGCTAAGGGGTATCTAGAGAGTGGGATAGGTTTAATAACTACCCTAACCCTAATGCGTACTCTAACCCTAACCCCTACCCTAACACTAACACGTACCCTAATCCTAACCCGTACCCTAAACCGAGCCCTAACCCTAACACTAACACTAACCCTAACCCTAACCCATACCCTACGCCGTACCTGAACCCCTCCCCAAACCCGTACTCTAAGCCATACCCTAAGCCTAACCCTAAGCCTAACACTAACCCTAGGCTACCCTTGACTGCTTCTGCCTCCAATAGATTTCCTAAGCACTAGTGTTTTAAGCAACAGCTTAAAAAGAGAATCCTAATGTGATTTCTTTATAATGGGTGTGTTCCTTATCTTATCCTAGTGTCTAAACTCTTCTCCATGGCTGGACCCCCAAATAATATTCCTTTACGTGCTAAGGGGGAGCTAGAGAGTGGGATAGGTTTACTAACTACCCTAGCCCTAACGCGTAACCTAACCCTAACCCCTACCCTAACCCTAACACGTACCCTAATCCTAACCCGTACCCTAAACCGAGCCCTAACCCTAACACTAACCCAAACCCTAACCCTAACCCATACCCTACGCCGTACACGAACACCTCCCCGAACCCATACCCCAAGCCGTACCCTAACCCTAACCCTAAGCCTAACCCTAACCCTAGGCTACCCTTGACTGCTTCTGCCTCCAATAGATTTCCTAAGCACTAGTGTTTTAAGGAACAGCTTAAAAAGAGAATCCTAAAGTGATTTCTTTATAATGGGTGTGTTCCTTATCTTATCCTAGTGTCTAAACTCTTCTCCATGGCTGGACCCCCAAATAATATTCCTTTACGTGCTAAGGGGTATCTAGAGAGTGGGATAGGTTTAATAACTACCCTAACCCTAACGCGTACCCTAACCCTAACCCCTACCCTAACCCTAACACGTACCCTAATCCTAACCCGTACCCTAAACCGAGCCCTAACCCTAACACTAACCCTAACCCTAACCCTAACCCATACCCTACGCCGTACCCGAACCCCTCCCCGAACCCATTCCCCAAGCCGTACCCTAAAGCTAACCCTAAGCCTAACCCTAACCCTAGGCTACCCTTGACTGCTTCTGCCTCCAATAGATTTCCTAAGCACTAGTGTTTTAAGGAACAGCTTAAAAAGAGAATCCTAATGTGATTTCTTTATAATGGGTGTGTTCCTTATCTTATCCTAGTGTCTAAACTCTTCTCCATGGCTGCACCCCCAAATAATATTGCCTTACGTGCTAAGGGGTATCTAGAGAGTGGGATAGGTTTAATAACTACCCTAACCCTAATGCGTACTCTAACCCTAACCCCTACCCTAACACTAACACGTACCCTAATCCTAACCCGTACCCTAAACCGAGCCCTAACCCTAACACTAACACTAACCCTAACCCTAACCCATACCCTACGCCGTACCTGAACCCCTCCCCAAACCCGTACCCTAAGCCGTACCCTAAGCCTAACCCTAAGCCTAACACTAACCCTAGGCTACCCTTGACTGCTTCTGCCTCCAATAGATTTCCTAAGCACTAGTGTTTTAAGCAACAGCTTAAAAAGAGAATCCTAATGTGATTTCTTTATAATGGGTGTGTTCCTTATCTTATCCTAGTGTCTAAATTCTTCTCCATGGCTGGAACCCCAAATAATATTCCTTTACGTGCTAAGGGGTATCTAGAGAGTGGGATAGGTTTAATAACTACCCTATCCCTAACGCGTACCCTAACCCTAACCCCTACCCTAAACCTAACACGTACCCTAATCCTAACCGTACCCTAAACCGAGCCCTAACCCTAACACTAACCCTAACCCTAACCCTAACCCATACCCTACGCCGTACCCGAAACCCTCCCCGAACCCGTACCCTAAGCCGTACCCTAAGCCTAACCCTAAGCCTAACCCTAACCCTAGGCTACCCTTGACTGCTTCTGCCTCCAATAGATTTCCTAAGCACTAGTGTTTTAAGGAACAGCTTAAAAAGAGAATCCTAATGTGATTTCTTTATAATGGGTGTGTTCCTTATCTTATCCTAGTGTCTAAACTCTTCTCCATGGCTGGACCCTCAAACAATATTCCTTTACGTGCTAAGGGGTATCTAGAGAGTGGGATAGGTTTAATAACTACCCTAACCCTAACGCGTACCCTAACCCTAACCCCTACCCTAACCCTAACACGTACCCTAATCCTAACCCGTACCCTAAACCGAGCCCTAACCCTAACACTAACCCTAACCCTAACCCTAACCCATACCCTACGCCGTACCCGCACCCCTCCCCGAACCCGTAACCTAAGCCGTACCCTAAGCCTAACCCTAAGCCTAACCCTAACCCTAGGCTACCCTTGACTGCTTCTGCCTCCAATAGATTTCCTAAGCACTACTGTTTTAAGGAACAGCTTAAAAAGATAATCCTAATGTGATTTCTTTATAATGGGTGTGTTCCTTATCTTATCCTAGTGTCTAAACTCTTCTCCATGGCTGCACCCCCAAATAATATTCCCTTACGTGCTAAGGGGTATCTAGAGAGTGGGATAGGTTTAATAACTACCCTAACCCTAACGCGTACCCTAACCCTAACCCCTACCCTAACCCTAACACGTACCCTAATCCTAACCTGTACCCTAAACCGAGCCCTAACCCTAACACTAACCCTAAACCTAACCCTAACCCATACCCTACGCCGTACCCGCACCCCTCCCCGAACCCGTACCCTAAGCCATATCCTAAACCTAACCCTAAGCCTAACCCTAACCCTAGGCTACCCTTGACTGCTTCTGCCTCCAATTGATTTCCTAAGCAGTAGTGTTTTAAGGAACAGCTTAAAAAGAGAATCCTAATGTGATTTCTTTATAATGGGTGTGTTCCTTATCTTATCCTAGTGTCTAAACTCTTCTCCATGGCTGGACCCCCAAATAATATTCCTTTACGTGCTAAGGGGGAGCTAGAGAGTGGGATAGGTTTACTAACTACCCTAGCCCTAACGCGTAACCTAACCCTAACCCCTACCCTAACCCTAACACGTACCCTAATCCTAACCCGTACCCTAAACCGAGCCCTAACCCTAACACTAACCCAAACCCTAACCCTAACCCATACCCTACGCCGTACACGAACACCTCCCCGAACCCATACCCCAAGCCGTACCCTAACCCTAACCCTAAGCCTAACCCTAACCCTAGGCTACCCTTGACTGCTTCTGCCTCCAATAGATTTCCTAAGCACTAGTGTTTTAAGGAACAGCTTAAAAAGAGAATCCTAATGTGATTTCTTTATAATGGGTGTGTTCCTTATCTTATCCTAGTGTCTAAACTATTCTCCATGGCTGGACCCACAAATAATATTCCCTTACGTGCTAAGGGGTATCTAGAGAGTGGGATAGGTTTAATAACTACCCTAACCCTAACGCGTACCCTAACCCTAGCCCCTACCCTAACCCTAACACGTACCCTAATCCTAACCCGTACCCTAAACCGAGCCCTAACCCTAACACTAACCCTAACCCTAACCCTAACCTATACCCTACGCCGTACCCGCACCCCTCCCCGAACCCGTACCCTAAGCCGTACCCTAAGCCTAACCCTAAGCCTAACCCTAACCCTAGGCTACCCTTGACTGTTTCTGCCTCCAATAGATCTAAGCACTAGTGTTTTAAGGAACAGCTTAAAAAGAGTATCCTAATGTGATTTCTTTATAATGGGTGTGTTCCTAATCTTATCCTAGTGTCTAAACTCTTCTCCATGGCTGGACCCCCAAATAATATTCACTTACGTGCTAAGGGGTATCTAGAGAGTGGGATAGGTTTAATAACTACCCTAACCCTAACGCGTACCCTAACCGTAACCCCTACCCTAACCCTAACACGTACCCTAAACCGAACCCGTACCCTAAACCGAGCCCTAACCCTAACACTAACCCTAACCCTAACCCTAACCCATACCCTACGCCGTACCCGAACCCCTCCCCGAACCCGTACCCTAAACCGTACCCTAAGCCTAACCCTAAGTCAAACCCTAACCCTAGGCTACCCTTGACTGCTTCTGCCTCCAATAGATTTCCTAAGCAGTAGTGTTTTAAGGAACAGCTTAAAAAGAGAATCCTAATGTGATTTCTTTATAATGGGTGTGTTCCTTATCTTATCATAGTGTCTAAACTCTTCTCCATGGCTGGACCCCCAAATAATATTCACTTACGTGATAAGGGGTATCTAGAGAGTGGGATAGGTTTAATAACTACCCTAACCCTAACGCGTACCCTAACCCTAACCCTAACCCCTACCCTAACCCTAACACGTACCCTAATCCTAACCCGTACCCTAAACCGAGCCCTAACCCTAACCCTAACCCTAACCCTAAGCCGTACCCTAACCCTAACCCTAAGCCTAACCCTTACCCTAGGCTACCCTTGACTGCTTCTGCCTCCAATTGATTTCCTAAGCAGTAGTGTTTTAAGGAACAGCTTAAAAAGAGAATCCTAATGTGATTTCTTTATAATGGGTGTGTTCCTTATTTATCCTAGTGTCTAAACTCTTCTCCATGGCTGGACCCCCAAATAATATTCCTTTACGTGCTAAGGGGTATCTAGAGAATGGGATAGGTTTAATAACTACCCTAACCCTAACGCGTACCCTAACCCTAACCCCTAACCTAACCCTAACGCGTACCCTAACCGTAACCACTACCCTAACCCTAACATGTACCCTAATCCGAACCCGTACCCTAAACCGAGCCCTAACCCTAACACTAACCCTAACCCTAACCCTAACCCATACCCTACGCCGTACCCGAAACCCTCCCCGAACCCGTACCCTAAACCGTACCCTAACCCTAACCCTAAGCCTAACCCAAACCCTAGGCTACCCTTGACTGCTTCTGCCTCCAATTGATTTCCTAAGCACTAGTGCTTTAAGGAACAGCTTAAAAAGAGAATCCTAATGTGATTTCTTTATAATGGTTGTGTTCCTTATCTTATCCTAGTGTCTAAACTCTTCTCCATGGCTGGACCCGCAA